>NW_028322238.1:14665775-14994051 GCF_059928025.1 Delphinapterus leucas
GAGCAATGGAAATCCGTACTACAATGAAGTCTCATTTCCCATTCGTCCAAAGGGCCATCTGAAAAAAGTGTAAAAACCAGAAACACAGGACAGGCCATGGAGAACAGGGAGCCTTGTTATGCTGATGGGCGGGATGTAAATTGCCAACAGACACTCTGGAGATGTTTATGGTGTATCCTGAAACATCTGAAAAACAAAGCTACAGAGACTAGGGCACTTCCACTTTTGGCCCTATAGCTTAGGAAAATTAAAATCAACAAGACACAGCCAACACAAAATTTAGGGCTGCTGTGTTTACAAGAACCTCGAGTCCAGTACAAATTAAATATCCCAGAAAGAAAAAAATGGATAAAGGAGTTGTGCTACTTACGTACAACGGAATATCACTCAGCAATGAAATCAATGTCATCAGGCCTGTAGCAGCAAATTGAGTGGATTTAAGTATGATGATTCTAAGAGAAATATGTCACACAGAGAAAGATAATTATCATAAGATATCACTAATAGAGGGAGTGTAAACTTGGCTACACATAAACTGAATTACAAAACCGAACAGTCTCACATTTAGATAAAAACTTATGCTTGCTTAAGGGGAAAGTTGAGTTGGGGTGCTGTATAAAACCAGAGATTGAAATTAGCACACATACCATTCCATAAGCCAAATATGTAATAGACAAGACCTACTCTTTGCTCAACGAAATAGACTCATCCATGGTGTATCACCTCACACCTGTTAGAATGGGCATCATCAGAAAATCTACAAACAACAAATGCTGGAAAGGGTGTGGAGATAAGGAACCCTCTTCCACTATTGTTGGGAATGTAAATTGATACAGTCACTGTGGAGAACATTATGGAGTTTCTTATAAAACTAAGAATAGAATTACCATATGATACAGCAATCCCACTACTGGGCATATACCCAGGCAAAACCATAAATCAAAAAGAGACATTCACCTCAATGTTCATTGCATCACTATTTACAATATCCAGGTAATGGAAGCAACCTAAATGCCCACAGACAGACGAATGCATAAAGATGTGGTACAAATATAAAATGGAATATTACTAAGCCATAAAAAGGAATGAAATTGGGTCATTTGTAGAGACGTTGATGGATCTAGAGACTGTCATACAGAGTGAAGTAAGTCAGAAATAGAAAAACAAATCTTGTATATTAATGCATATATGTGGAACCTAGAAAAATTATACAGATGAACCGTTTTTTAAGGCAGAAATAGAGCAACAGATGTAGACAACAAACGTATGGACACCAAGGGGGGAAAGCTGTTGGGGGGTGGTGGTGGGAGGATTGAGAGATTGGGATTGGCATGTATACATTTATATGTATAAAATAGATAACCAAAAAGAACCTGCTGTATAAAAAAATAAAATAAAATTCAAAATTACAAAAAGTAAAACAGAAAAAATATTCTTCCCTTCACATACATGTATTTATATGAATAAATTATTTCCATGCTTATATCTGTAAATACAAAAAAGAGGAATAAAATCTACCTTGAACCAAAAATGAAAAAAAGAAAAAAAAAAACAGAACCCACCAGTTACACAGAGGAAAACCGTATCAGGGCACTTGCTCCAGTTGTAAACAATTCTGTAGTTGGCCAGTGGTGGGGAATCATCTCCCATTCAGCCAGCAGGCCCCACGCAACAAGCGTCCTCATTGCAAAGCTGGGGGACCGTGCCAAGGCATCTGTGAGTAAATGTGGGCCGAGCCCCAGGCCAGCTGCTGCTGAAATGTTCCCACCCTTCCCAGGTAAAACACCTGAATATGTACAAGGACTTGAAAGCCTAGAGGAAGGGCCATGGAGCCACATGAGCGACAGCATGCCAGCCGATTTGGTGCCTGCAGGCCAGCCAGGATGGTCCTGGCCCTGGGTACTCTTCTGGAAGCTTTCCATTTCCCTGCCTGAGATACCCCTGCTGTCCGGGCCCCCACTGCTTTCTTCCTCACTCACCTCTGCCCAGGGAGAAATTCCAGAGGCAGGTATGGGTGACACATCCTCTTCTTTAGCAGGCGGCATCTTGGTAACTGCTGCAGAAAGTCCAGCAGAGCCCCACTCACACTGGGCCACCCACAAAGCCGTGGCCTCTCACTCCCTCCCACCAGTCCAGCCCCGAGGCTGCTGACAGGGCAGAGAAAATGGCGTCAGGCACAGCTGCAGGGGCTCTTGCTGCCTGGAGCGGTGTTTATATTGATCTCAAACAGGCACACCTGGGGAGGGCTGGCCGGCACGGTCAGGCTTCCCAGGCCAGCCAATAATCACCCCTCAGGCGCTCACAGTTGCAGAAACTGGAACTTGCTGAATCGGCCAGGTCCAAGGAACAGGTGTGGGCTCCTGAGAGTCAGGATAGACAAGGGGTTGCAGCTCTGGCTTGTTTTCTAATTATATTATCTGGCCCATGAGTGGGAGACAACTTCAAGAAAACCCTCTCCTAATGAGAGGAACCCAGGAGTCAGGGAGAGGAGGGGTGGGTGGTGGGTGGAGACAGAGGCCTGGTGCCCCGGGTGCAGTGGAAGTCTCTGGAAGACCAGGTGGAGGGAGGCCACACAGAGTGATGCCCAGGGTCACAGACCTGTTGGAGCTGCTGTTTCTTAGTTCAAGTCCTGCTCTGAGGTGCTCTGTGTCAGATCTGAGTGACAGGTGAGCTGGAAGTGCTCTGCAATGAGGGCGATGTGCACGGTACCTGTGTGCCCAGCCCTGCCAGGGTAGCTGTAAGGGTAGCTCTGTATCCTGGGAGGGGCCTGACCATGAGAGCCCCATGGGCTGCAGGGGAACCTGCCCAGGGAACCCCATATCCTGGGAGGGGCCTGAACAGGAGAGCACCGTGGGCTGCGGTGGGGGTGGGGTACCTGCCCAGGTGAGCTCCATATCCTGGGATTGGCCTGACCTCGATAGCCCCATGGGCTGCTGGAGTCCTGGTAAAGGATGTCAGGACAGTCAGTGAAGCCACCGAGGATAGACGTCCAGTAGTTCCTAAATCCTACACCCTGCTGGTCATTCTACCAACCACCGGGACATGGTATTCTGTATTAGTCTTCAATGATGCCTTCTTTTGTATTCTATTAGTCCCAGAGTCACAAGAAATTTTGGCTTGTGAGTGGCAGGACTCAACATACAACTAAAACAATACTTCTGGGCCGTGTTGCCCCAAGGGTTCAAAAATTCCCACACCATCTTTGGGGAAAGCTCAGTTAAAGACCTAAAAGTTCTACCTCTGGAAAAGGAAACACTCCTTCAATATGCAGACGATATTCTGATCGCCAGCCCTACTAAGGAGACCTCTGAACTACCAAGCCAATAAAGGATAGAAGTTGTCAAATAAAAAGCTCAAATATCACAGACTACGGTGACCTGCCTGGGCTTCATTCTCACAGAAGGTCGGAGAAGCCCATCTCAGGAAAGGGAAGAAACAATTTACAGCCTTACCCATTTCTAAAACTAGAAGACAGCTTAGGGGTTCCTGGGGAGGCCAGGGTTGGTGCTTCTGGATCCCTAACTACAGTCTACTAGCTGGGCCTCTATATGAAACACTGAAAGGAAAAGATGATGATCCTTTTGAATAGAATCCAGAAGTGGCCTTTCAAGAATGGAAAGAGCAGTCAATTCAGACCCTTGCCCTGGAACTCCCTAATTTAGCTAAACCCTTTGACCTTTACATTCCTGGTGAATGGTGAATCGCTATTGGAGTATTAGTGCAAAAACTGGGACCACTTGAAATGGAACAATGCAAGAATGCCATCCCGGTAGGATAAACTACGGTCACCAATGGGCTTGGCCCACCGCCACATCTGGCCAAGATACTGGCGGTATCTGAAAACCTGGAAATCAGCAGCACAAAAGGCCACCTCCCTCCTAAGGGAAAAGGACCCCACGTGGTGATCCTAGGCCCCAACCATGCCCTGAAGTTGCAGGGTTTGCTCCGTGGGCACACTGACCTCGAGTGAGGAGGCCCTCCAACTCCAACCTCCAGAGAGATAACCGGGGTAAAGGGGCACCATGACGACTCATGTGACCATCACTTGACCTGGAGTTTCTCTCATAAAACAACAAGAGTGTGTCCCAAAAGAGTAGACTACTGCTTGCAGGACTTACTGCACCCAGAGCGGACCTAATAATCTTGGCGGGGGAAACGTATATCACGCTGTCACCATAGAAGAGCCTACAGACACTGTGATGATGGTGGCCAATAAGACCGGCTGGACTCCTGTTTACTTCAAAAGGCTGTTGACTCAGTGGCCATCATGGTCCTTCATCACCACTGACCCTGGACTGTCTGGGAGTTGAGCAGGCAGGGTCCTGACACCTGGTGCTCTTTTTACGTTAATTCAGGGGCCTAATTGAAGAAAGTGCAGACTACTGGTCAGAGCATCTAGGCTGGCAGAAACGGTCAGCCTAAGGTGGCCGAACAAATGCAGGGCGGGGTGAAACTGGACCTCACAGCGTCACTGCACATCTCCTTCCTGGAACCTTAAAGGTCATTAGAATCTATAACGCTTCCAATACTGGTGCTCAGGCGGACGAGCGGGGAGGCAGGAGGCCTGGGGACAATCAACGTCACCTGGAGGCTGCTGGGGAGAAGTTCTGACCCTCGCCCACGGGTATGAGGGCTCCTAACTCAGCACTCAGCAGTTACAGAAGAAGGGTCTGCACCCTCAGCACTCTAAGAATGAGGAAGGGGAAAAAAGGCAGAAGAGGGCTTTTTCCCAGGCAAAGCCCCTTAAAAATCCCTGGGAGTTAAAAATAGAATCTGGGCAATAAAATAAAGTCTAACCTTTTTTATCCTTTGTGCTTTGTCTAATTTCACGTGCTCCTAGGGTCCCGCATACAGAGGTTCAACAGCCGGCACTTCAGACCAGATTTCCTAGTGCGGAATGGCTGGGTCGACACCTCAGCTCCTGGGACACAGTGCACACTCCGCGATATAGAGCCTGAGCTGCAGCCAACCGGGCCCTCGAGAGCTCCGCCCCCTCCCTCCCACTGACTCTGACAGGATCTCTACACAGCAGCCCAGCCCACAGCCCACGGGGTAGCACATGCTCTCGCCTCTCCATTCTCTGATCAAAATATAAAGTTTCCTTTGCTTCTGAACCAAACTCAGTCTCAATCTGTTGGCTCCAATGACACTGGGCAGGGGGACACTTGTTGGGGTCCACTCTGGAGGATCAGTAACAGAAATTGAGAACATTGTAACTTCAATGAACAGATGTTTGAGCCAAACTGTAATTAACATAGAACAGTGTATAAGGCTCGGGTAAAATAAGATGTTTCTAACACTCCCATTTGATATTTCCATCACTTTATTAGAAGCAAGTTCAGTGAAAAGGTTTGTCTTATTTGTCAGGTCAATATTAGAGAAACGAAGTGATTTCTTTCCAAGGATGTACATCTAAAAATCTTGGTTAAAGCTTCAATCTTGTTTTAAATGCTTTTCCATTGAAAATGATACCTCTCTTTCAGTTCCCCCAATTCTGAGAAGTATAAAATCTTATAATTTATTATTACCAAAGGGGAAAGGTGGGAGGAGGGATAAATTAACAGTTTGGGATTAACACATACACACTGCTATGTATAAAATCGATCATCAACAAGGAACTACTGTATAGCACCGGGAACTACACTCAATATTTTACAATAACCTATAAGGGGAAATCATCTGAAAAAGAATAGATATTTTTATTGACATCATCTATTAATGACAGTTAAAATGGAACCTAAGGGAAGCTGGTGGTGAGTGCTTCTGACCCTGAAGACTTCAATCATCTAAAGTTTGGACTCTGCCTACTTCCCAAGGCCCTTAATGAACATATGTGTAGCCGTAGCTTAAAAAATTCCCCAGTTTGGGTTGTGGAGAGACACTGATTTTGTAAAAGCCCTGGTGTTCTCCTCACATGAATGGGACACTTCCTACAGCTAAAACATGCCTGTCACACCCAGAGGATGGTATACCGTCTGATCGGGAAGAGTTTGGAAAAGGCATCTCATCTCCTCATCTCCTGGTGCTCGGCTTCACCCCTCCAGCGTCTTTACGAACAGTCTCCCCACTTGGAGATGTCAGCACTGTCAACATCCTGTTGCAGACAGTTTGGAATTTGTCCAGAGGATGAAGCAGAAGGAGGGGGAACAATGAGAGACAAGTCCTAGGTGTTCGGACAGGCACATGTCACTCTTATTTCCAATCAGGAAGACGAATTGACCAAAGGCTAGGGTTGCCCATGGAAACAGAATAGGGCTTGAGGAAATTCCGCTGCTTTGTGGCCAGTTCCCATAAACACAAGTTGAAAAATGGAACTCAGGGACACTAAAATTCACGAAACTGCAGAGTTGAAAATATCTATCACTGAAAAATGTCTTGAGGAAAGTCAGAGGAAAGGACTTGTAAGCAACGGAGAATGGCAGGAAAGGGATTGGAAGAGGTAGAAAGGACTCGCCATTAAGCACAAGAAAAGGGGCTGAACATTGCCAACATTGCAATTGGCCAAAAAGGGTGTATGCGTCTTTTTCTGTATGTATTCAAGAAAAGGGCATACACTTTTTTAGCCAACCAAACAGGTGGGCACTGGAAATCAATACTACAAAACATATCACTTCGCATCAGTCAGAAGAGCCTTCCTCATAAAGTGTAAACACCAGAAATGCAGGACAGGGCAAGGAGAAAAGGGAGCCCTCTGAGGCTTATACTGGAAATGTATATTGCCAACGGTCACTCTGGAGAAGTGTATTGTGTTTACTAAAGCATCTAAAAAATGAGCTACAGAGCACAGGGCACTTGCACTCATGGACGTATATCTTGGGAAAAACAAAAATCGAGAGGACACAGGCACCCCAATATTTACCGCCTCTATGTTTAAAAGATCCTCGACTAGGATATAATTTATAAGTCTCTGGAGGGAAAAACTGGATAGAGATGTGGCACTTATGTAGAGTGGAATATTACTCAGCCTGGAAATCAATGAAATATGGCCAGTTGTAAGAACCACAGAGGAGTTACGTATGATCATTCGAAGTCACATAATTCAAAAAGAAAAAGACACACGATATTACTAATACATGGAATGTAAACGTGGCTACAAATGAACTGAATTACAAAACAGAACGGGGTCTCAAATTTAGAAAACCAACATATGCTTGCTTAAGGATAAAGGAGAGTTGGGGTGCTGCATAAAACCAGAGATAGAAATTAGCACAGATACCTTTCCATAAGCCAAATATGTCATAGTCAAGACCTACCAGTTGCTCAACGAAATGGACTAAACACCCCATATTCAACGCCTAGGAATACACCTGACTAGTAAGAATCTTCAAACCCATGGATTTATATGTCTCCATAAGAGAATCAAGCGTGTGTATAGATTTATGAACGCAGCAGAGAAAATCCGATAAATCCAATTATCAAAATGAATTACAAAAACAAAACACAATGACAGTGAAATAGAGAACTATTCTTAAATAATTCATTCAGAGCTTGTGATGCAACCTGGATTAACCACATCTGCACCAAGAGTTGAGTGAGACATAAGGTTGGACACTTCGGGCGGATAGCACTGGTGAGGTACGATGAGCAAATGCAGACCCTTTGAAGTCATACTGCATGGTACCCATTCCATGGGTCCCAACTCTCCAGGTTTAAGAGATTCTTCCTTCAGCTAAAACATGCATGGGAAACCCAAAGTATGGTACACCGTGTGACTGGGAAGCGTTTTCAAATGCATCTCAGTTTTCGCCCCCTTTTACACGGGTTCACCATTCCAGACCCTTTACTAACACTCTCTCCACTTGGAGAGTCAGTGCCTTTAACCTCCTGTTTGGCACAGTTTGGAAATTCTGCGCAAGGTGAACAGGAATAGGGAGAACCAATCAGAGACTAGCTGTAGGTGTCTGCACGTGCAAATTTAATGCTCATTACCCCCAGGAAGAGGAATTAACCAAAAGCTCAGCATGCCGTGCCGGAACCAGATTAGGGCCTGAAGCAATCATGTGGGTTTGCGGCCAGCTCAGAAGAAAGCGAGTTGAAGAAAGGAGCTCAGGGGCACTGTAATTCACAAAACTGCAGAGTTATGAATGACAGCTATCGTCCAAAAATGTACTGAAGTAAGTCTTCGAAGAGGACTTGAAAGCGGGGCAGAATTTCAGGAAAACGATTTCAGGGGGTAGACTGGAATTGCACTTAAAGCATAGGAAAAGAGGCAGAATGTCGACAATGACTCACTTGGCCAAAAAGGGCGTATGCGTTTTTTCCTGAATATATTCAGGAAAAAACGCATACGCCCTTTTTGGCAAACCAAGCAAGCATGTAAAGGAAATCTGCACTACAATGAAGTCTCACTGCCCCCCGGTCAAAAGGACCATCTGAAAAAAGTGTAAAATCCAGAAAGGCAGCACAGGTCATGGAGAACAGGGAACCTTATTATGCTGATGGGAGGGATGTAAATTGCCAACAGCCAATCTGAAGAAGTGTATGGTGTTTCCTGAAACACGTAGGAAACAAAGCAACACAGCCTATGGCACTTCCACTTATGGTCCTATAGCTTAAGGAAATTAAAATCAAAAACACACAGCCACCCCAAAGTTTGGGACGGCTCTGTTTACAAAAACCTCGTCTACGGTACAAGTTAAATATCCGAGAAAGCAAAAAATGGATAAAGAAGTTGTGGTACGTACGTACAATGGAATATCACTCAGCAATGCGATCTACGTCATCAGGCCCGTAGCGGCATAATGAGTGGATACAGGTACGACGATTCTACGAGAAATAAGTCACACAGAAAAAGAAACATCATAAGATATCACTAATACACGGAACGTAAACTTGGCTACATATGAACTGAATTACAAAACAGAACAGGGTCTCACATTTAGAAAACCAACTTATGCTTGCTTATGGGGAAAGGTGAGTTGGGGTGCTGCATAAAACCAGAGATTGAAATTAGCACAGATACCGTTCCATAAGCCAAATATATAATAGACAAGACCTACACCATGCTCAACGAAATGGACTCAACACCCCATATTCAACGCCTGGGAATATACCTGACAAGTAAGAATCTTAAGACCCATGGATTTATATGGCTCCATAAGGAAATCAAGCGTGTGTACAGCGGCCTAAACGCAGCAGTGAAAATCCGATAAATCCCATTATCAAAATAAATTTCACAAACACAACACAATGACTGTGAAATAGAGAGCAATTCTTAAATAATTCATTCAGGGCTTGTGATGCAACCTGGATTTACCACATCTACACCCAGAGCTGGGTGAGACATAAGGCTGGACACTTCGCGCTGATAGCATTGGTGAGGTTCGGTGAGCAAACGCAGACCCTTTGAAGTCATACTGCATGGTACCCATTCCATGGGTCCCAGCTCTCCAGGTTTAAGGGATTCTTCCTTCAGCTAAAACATGCATGGGAAACCCAGAGTATGGTCCACCGTGTGATTGGGAAACGTTTTCAAATGCATCTCAGGTTTCGTCCCCTGGTACTAGGGTTCACCGTTCCAGACGCTTTACTAACACTCTCCCCACATGGAGAGTCAGTGCCTTTAACCTCCTGTTTGGCACCGTTTGCAATTTCTGCACAAGATGTACAGGAATAGGGAGAATCAATGAGAGACTAGCGGTAGGTGCCTGCACGGGCAAATGGAACGCTCGTTTCCCACAAGGAAGGGGAATTAGCCAAAGGCTCAGTGTGCCCTGCCAGAACCAGATTAGGGCCTGAAGCAATCCTGCGGCTTTGCGGCCAGCTCACAAGAAAGCGAGTTGAAGAAAGGAGCTCAGGGGCACTGTAATTCACAAACCTGCAGAGTTATGAATGACAGCTATCGTCCAAAAATATATTAAAGTAAGTCTTCGAAGAGAACTTGAAAGCAGGGCAGAATTTCAGGAAAACGATTTCAGGGGGTAGACTGGAATTGCACTTAAAGCATATTAAAAGAGGCAGAATGTCCACAATGATGCACTTGGCCACAAAGGGCGTATGCGTTTTTTCCTGAATATATGCAGGAAAAAACGCATACACACTTTTTGGCCAACCAAGCAAGCGTGTAAAGGAAATCTGCACTACAATGAAGTCTCACTGCCCCACGGTCAAAAGGGCCATCTGAAAAAAGTGTAAAATCCAGAAAGTCAGGACAGGTCATGGAGAACAGGGAGCCTTGTTATGCTGATGGGCGGGATGTAAATTGCTAACAGCCACTCTGGAGAAATGTAAGGTGTTTCCTGAAACACCTAAAAAACTAAGCAACGGAGCCTACGGCACTTCCACTTATGGCCCTATAACTTAGGGAAATTAAAATCAAAAACACACAGCCACCCCAAAGTTTTGGACGGATCTGTTTACAAGAAGCTCGTCTACGGTACAAGTTAAATAACCCAGAATGCGAAAAATGGATAAAGAATTTGTGGTACATACGTACAATGGAATATCACTCAGCAATGAAATCTATGTCATCAGGCCCGTCGCGGCATAATGAGTGGATTCAGATACGGTGATTCTAAGTGAAATAAGTCACACAGATAAAGAAACATTAAGATATCACTAATACACCGAATGTGAACTTGGCTACACATGAACTGAATTACAAAACAGAACAGGGTCTCAAATTTAGAAAACCAACTTATGCTTGCTTAAGGGGAAATGTGAGTTGGGGTGCTGCATAAAACCAGAGATTGAAATTAGAACAGATACCGTTCCATAAGCCAAATATTTAATAGTCAAGACCTACTCCTTGCTCAACGAAATGGACTAAACACCCCATATTCAATGCCTAGGAATACACCTGCCAATTAAGAATCTTAACACCCATGGATTTACATGTCTCCGTAAGAGAATCAGGCATGTGTACAGTGCCATAAATGCAGCCGTGAAAATCCGATAAATCCCATTATCAAAATAAATTACAAAAACAAAACACAATGACAGTGAAATAGAGAGCAATTCTTAAAGAATTCATTCAGGGCTTGTGATGCAACCTGGAGTTACCACATCTACACCTAGAGCTGGGTGAGACATAAGGCTGGACACTTCGGGCGGATACCATTGGTGAGGTTCAGTGAGCAAATGCAGACCCTTTGAAGTCATACTGCATGGTACACATTCCATGGGTCCCAACTCTCCAGGTTTAAAGGATTCTTCCTTCAGCTAAAACATGCATGGGAATCCCAGAGTATGGTCCACCGTGTGACCGGGAAACGTTTTTAAATGCGTCTCAGTTTTCGTCCCCTGGTACTCGGGTTCACCATTCCAGACGCTTTACTTACACTGTCCCTACCTGGAGAGTCAGTGCCTTTAACCTCCTGTTTGGCACAGTTTGCAATTTCTGCGCAAGGTGAACAGGAATAGGGAGAACCAATGAGAGACTAGCTGTAGGTGTCTGCACGGGCAAATTTAACGCTCATTAC
Organism: Delphinapterus leucas; assembly: GCF_059928025.1. Classification (NCBI taxonomy): domain Eukaryota; kingdom Metazoa; phylum Chordata; class Mammalia; order Artiodactyla; family Monodontidae; genus Delphinapterus; species Delphinapterus leucas. The sequence continues at coordinate 14,677,196 of NW_028322238.1, forward strand.
GAACCAGGAAGAGGAATTAGCCAAAGGCTCAGCATGCCGTGCTGGAACCAGATTAGGGCCTGAAGCAATCCTGCGGTTTTGCGGCCAGCTCACAAGAAAGCGAGTTGAAGAAAGGAGCTCAAGGGCACTGTAATTCACAAACCTGCAGAGTTATAAATGACAGCTCTCATCCAAAAATATATTGAAGTAAGGCTACAAAGAGGACTTGAACGTGGGGCAGAATTCCAGGACTACGATTTCAGGAGGTAGACGGGAAATCCTCTGAAAGTATAGGAAAAGAGTCAGAATGTCGACAATGATGCACTTGGTCAAAAAGGGCATATGCGTTTTTTCCAGGGCCCTCATTAAAGAGGGTAGGAGGCTCCCAGTATGCTTCAGTGGCCAACAGAAGACCCACGTCGCCAAGGCGATGTGAGCCAGCCTTGCAGGAGTGACCTCACATCAGAGGGCCCACCTCACAGAAGGGTAAGGAACCCAGGAAGGATCAGACCCTCACCAGAGTGCCCACAAGAGCAAGGGGCTGGGAACCAGGCAGGAGTGTCCTCACACCCGTGGGACCACATCATCGAAAGTTGAGGTACCCAGCACATGTGGCCTCAAACCAGAGGACCCACATCACCATGGGTCTCGGAGCGAGGCAGGCAGGATTAACCTCCCAACACATGGCCCATTGTATAAAAAAGGTGAGGAATCCAGCCGTTGGAACATCCCAGCAGGCGGCCCAGATCACCGAGGCTATGGGATCCAGGCAGTGATGAACTCACAACAGAGGGCCCTCATCGTGATACTGTAAGCAACCCAGCCGTTGTGACCTCAGAGCACAAGGCCCACATCCCCATGGGGGAGGGAACCAAGCAGGAGTGTCATCGCACCAGTGGGCACACATCAGAAAATGTGGGGAGCCCAGCAGTTAGGGCCAGACGCCAGAGGGCCCTCATCACTGAGGAGAGGAGGCTCCCAGCAAGCTCCAACTGCTACCAGAGGGCTGACGTCGCCAATGCGGTGTGTGCCAGCCAGGCAGGAGTGACCTCAGAGCAGAGGGCCAACCACACAAAAGTGTGAGGAACCCAAAGAGGATCAGACTCTCACCAGAGGGCCCACATCACCAAGGGAATGGAAACCAGGCAGGAGTGTCCTCACACCAGTGGGGCCACATCACCGAAATGTGATGGACCCAGCACACTTGGCCTCAAACTAGAGGACACACATCACCAAGGGGCTGGGAGTGAGGCAGGCAGGAGGAGCCTCAAAACAGAGGGCCCATAGAATAAAAAAGGTGAGGAATCCTGCAGTTGGAACCTCCCAGCAGGCGGCCAGGAGCAGCGAGGATATGGGATCCAGGCCTGACTGAACACAAAACAGAGGGCCCTCATCATGAAACTGTGAGCAACCCAGCCGTTGGGACCTCAGAGCAGAAGGCCCACATTCCCATGTGGTTGGGAACCTGGCAGGAGTGTACTCGCACCACAGGGCGCACATTAGAGAATTTTGGGAGCCCAGAAGTTAGGGCCTGACGCCAGAGGGCCCTCATCACCGAGGAGAGGAAGCTCCCAGCAGGCTCCAACTGCCACAAGAGGGCCGACGTTGCCAAGGTGGGGTGTGCCAGCCAGGCAGGAGTGACCTCACAGCAGAGGGTCTACCTCACAGAAGGGTGAGGAAACCAGCCAGGATAAGACTCTCACCAGAGAGCCCACATCACCAAGGGGATCGGAAAAAGACAGCAGTGTCCTCACACCAGTGTGGCCACATTACAGAATGGTGAGGAACCCAGCACATGTGGCCTAAACCAGAGGACCCACATTTCCAAGGTGCTCCGAGTGAGGCAAGCAGGAGTAGCCTAACAACACAGGGCCCCCAGAATAAAAAATGTGAGGAATCCAGCAGTTTGAACCTCCCAGCAGGTGGCCCAGAGCACGGAGTCTATGGGATCCAGGCCACAGTGAACTCACAGCAGAGGGCCCACATCATGAAACTGTGAGCAACCCAGCCGGTGGAACCTCAGAGCAGAAGGCCCACATCCCCATGCGGATAGGAACCTCGCAGGAGTGTCCTCGCACAACTTAACACGTATCAGAAAATGTGGGAACCCAGCAGTTAGGGCCTGACGCCAGAGGGCCCTCATCACCGAGGAGAGGAGGCTACCAGCAGGCTCCAAATGCCACCAGAGGGCCGACGTCACCAAGGCAATGGGAGCAAGCCAGGCAGGAGTTACCTCACAGCAGAGGGCCCACCTCACAGAAGTGTGAGGAACCCAACCAGGATCAGACTCTAACCAGAGGGCCCACATCACCAAGGGGATGGAAACCAGGCAGGAGTGTCCTCACACCAGTGGGGCCACATCAGCCAAAGGTGAGGAACACAGCACATGTGGCCTCAAATAAGGGGACACACATCACGAAAGGGCTGGGAGTGAGGCATGCAGGAGGAGACTCACAACAGAGGGCCCATAGAATAAAAAGGTGAGGAACCCCACCGCTGGAAGCTCCAAGCAGGTGGCCCAGAGCACCGAGGCTATGGGATCCATGCCGGAGTGAACTCACAGCAGAGGGCCCACATTCTGACACTGTGAGCAACCCAGCCGTTGGGACCTCAGAGCAGAAAGCCAACATCCCCATGGGGATGGGACCCTGGCAGGAGTGTACTCGCACGACAGGGCGCACATCAGAAAATTTTGGGAGCCCATGAGTTAGGGCCTGACGCCAGAGGGCCCTCATTACCGAGGGGAGGAGACTCCCAGCAGGCACCAACTCCCAACTGAGGGCCCACATCGCCAAGGTGACGTGTGCCAGCCAGGCAGGAGTGACCTCACAGCAGAGGGTCTACCTCACAGAAGGGTGAGGAATCCAGCCAGGATCAGGCTCTCACCAGAGGGCCCCCATCACCAAGTGGATGGGAACCAGGCAGGAGTGTCCTCACACCAGTGGGGCCACATCAATAAAGGTGAGGAAGCCGGCACATGTGGCCTCAAACCAGAGGACCTACATCACAAAGGGGCTGGGAGTGAGTCAGGAAGGAGGAGCATGAAAACACAGGACCCAAAGAATAGAAAAGGTAAGGAATCCAGCAGTAGGAACCTCCCAGCAGGCGGCTCAGAGCACAGAGTCTATGGGATCTAGGCCTGAGTGAACTAACACCAGAGAGCCAACATCATGAAACGGTGAACAACACAGGTGTTGGGACCTTAGAGCAGAAGGCCCACATGCCCATGGGGATGGGAACCTGGCAGGAGTGCCCTCGCACCACTTAGGACGTATCAGAAAATGTGGGAACCCAGCAGTTAGGGCCTGATACCAGAGGGCCTCATCACCGAGGGGAGGAGGCTCCCAGCAGGCTCCAACTGCCACCAGAGGTCCGACGTCGCCAAGGCGGGGTGTGCTAGCCAGGCAGGAGTGACCTCAGAGAAGAGGGCCCACCTCACAGAAGTGTGAGGAACCCAACCAGGATCAGACTCTCGCCGGAGGGACCACATCACCAAGGGGATGGGAAGCAGGCAGGAGTGTCCTCACACCAGTGGGGCCACATCATCAAAAGAAGAGGAACCCATCACATGTGGCCTCAAACCAGAGGACACACATCACCAAGGGGCTGGGAGTGAGGAAGGTGTCTGGAGGGGCACATTTAACTCTAATTTCCCACCAGGAAGAGGAATTAACCAAAGGCTCAGAGTGCCGTGCCACACCCTGATTATGGCCTGAAGCAAACCTGCGGTTTTGTGGCCAGCTTTCAAGGAAGCGAGTTAAGAAAGGAAATCACGGGCACTGAAATTCACAAACCTGCAGAGTTATAAATGACAGCTATTGGCAAAAATATATTGAAGTAAGTCTGCAAAGAGGACTTGAAAACGAGGCAGAATTGAGGAATCATATTTCAGGAGGTAGATTGGAATTGCATTTAAAACATGTGAAAAGCGGCAGATCTTTGACAGTGATGCACTTGGACGAACAGTGCGTATACATTTTTTCCTGAATATATTCAGGAAAAAACGCATATGCCCTTTTTGGCCAACCAAGCACTCGAGCAATGGAAATCCATACTACAATGAAGTCTCATTTCCCATTCGTCAAAAGGGCCATCTGAAAAAAGTGTAAAAACCAGAAACACAGGACAGGCCATGGAGAACAGGGAGCCTTGTTATGCTGATGGGCGGGATGTAAATTGCCAACAGACACTCTGGAGATGTTTATGGTGTATCCTGAAACATCTGAAAAACAAAGCTACAGAGACTAGGGCACTTCCACTTTTGGCCCTATAGCTTAGGAAAATTAAAATCAACAAGACACAGCCAACACAAAATTTAGGGCTGCTGTGTTTACAAGAACCTCGAGTCCAGTACAAATTAAATATCCCAGAAAGAAAAAAATGGATAAAGGAGTTGTGCTACTTACGTACAACGGAATATCACTCAGCAATGAAATCAATGTCATCAGGCCTGTAGCAGCAAATTGAGTGGATTTAAGTATGATGATTCTAAGAGAAATATGTCACACAGAGAAAGATAATTATCATAAGATATCACTAATAGAGGGAGTGTAAACTTGGCTACACATAAACTGAATTACAAAACCGAACAGTCTCACATTTAGATAAAAACTTATGCTTGCTTAAGGGGAAAGTTGAGTTGGGGTGCTGTATAAAACCAGAGATTGAAATTAGCACACATACCATTCCATAAGCCAAATATGTAATAGACAAGACCTACGCTTTGCTCAACGAAATAGACTCATCCATGGTGTATCACCTCACACCTGTTAGAATGGGCATCATCAGAAAATCTACAAACAACAAATGCTGGAAAGGGTGTGGAGATAAGGAACCCTCTTCCACTATTGTTGGGAATGTAAATTGATACAGTCACTGTGGAGAACATTATGGAGTTTCTCATAAAACTAAGAATAGAATTACCATATGATACAGCAATCCCACTACTGGGCATATACCCAGACAAAACCATAAATCAAAAAGAGACATTCACCTCAATGTTCATTGCATCACTATTTACAATATCCAGGTAATGGAAGCAACCTAAATGCCCACAGACAGACGAATGCATAAAGATGTGGTACAAATATAAAATGGAATATTACTAAGCCATAATAAGGAATGAAATTGGGTCATTTGTAGAGACGTTGATGGATCTAGAGACTGTCATACAGAGTGAAGTAAGTCAGAAATAGAAAAACAAATCTTGTGTATTAATGCATATATGTGGAACCTAGAAAAATTATACAGATGAACCGTTTTTTAAGGCAGAAATAGAGCAACAGATGTAGACAACAAACGTATGGACACCAAGGGGGGAAAGCTGTTGGGGGGTGGTGGTGGGAGGATTGAGAGATTGGGATTGGCATGTATACATTTATATGTATAAAATAGATAACCAAAAAGAACCTGCTGTATAAAAAAATAAAATAAAATTCAAAATTACAAAAAGTAAAACAGAAAAAATATTCTTCCCTTCACATACATGTATTTATATGAATAAATTATTTCCATGCTTATATCTGTAAATACAAAAAAGAGGAATAAAATCTACCTTGAACCAAAAATGAAAAAAAGAAAAAAAAAAACAGAACCCACCAGTTACACAGAGGAAAACCGTATCAGGGCACTTGCTCCAGTTGTAAACAATTCTGTAGTTGGCCAGTGGTGGGGAATCATCTCCCATTCAGCCAGCAGGCCCCACGCAACAAGCGTCCTCATTGCAAAGCTGGGGGACCGTGCCAAGGCATCTGTGAGTAAATGTGGGCCGAGCCCCAGGCCAGCTGCTGCTGAAATGTTCCCACCCTTCCCAGGTAAAACACCTGAATATGTACAAGGACTTGAAAGCCTAGAGGAAGGGCCATGGAGCCACATGAGCGACAGCATGCCAGCCGATTTGGTGCCTGCAGGCCAGCCAGGATGGTCCTGGCCCTGGGTACTCTTCTGGAAGCTTTCCATTTCCCTGCCTGAGATAACCCTGCTGTCCGGGACCCCACTGCTTTCTTCCTCACTCACCTCTGCCCAGGGAGAAATTCCAGAGGCAGGTATGGGTGACACATCCTCTTCTTTAGCAGGTGGCATCTTGGTAACTGCTGCAGAAAGTCCAGCAGAGCCCCACTCACATTGGGCCACCCACAAAGCCGTGGCCTCTCACTCCCTCCCACCAGTCCAGCCCCGAGACTGCTGACAGGGCAGAGAAAATGGCGTCAGGCACAGCTGCAGGGGCTCTTGCTGCCTGGAGCGGTGTTTATATTGATCTCAAACAGGCACACCTGGGGAGGGCTGGCCGGCACGGTCAGGCTTCCCAGGCCAGCCAATAATCACCCCTCAGGCGCTCACAGTTGCAGAAACTGGAACTTGCTGAATCGGCCAGGTCCAAGGAACAGGTGTGGGCTCCTGAGAGTCAGGATAGACAAGGGGTTGCAGCTCTGGCTTGTTTTCTAATTATATTATCTGGCCCATGAGTGGGAGACAACTTCAAAAAAACCCTCTCCTAATGAGAGTAACCCAGGAGTCAGGGAGAGGAGGGGTGGGTGGTGGGTGGAGACAGAGGCCTGGTGCCCCGGGTGCACTGGAAGTCTCTGGAAGACCAGGTGGAGGGAGGCCACACAGAGTGATGCCCAGGGTCACAGACCTGTTGGAGCTGCTGTTTCTTTGTTGAAGTCCTGCTCTGAGGTGCTCTGTGTCAGATCTGAGTGACAGGTGAGCTGGAAGTGCTCTGCAATGAGGGCGATGTGCACGGTACCTGTGTGCCCAGCCCTGCCAGGGTAACTGCAAGGGTAGCTCTGTATCCTGGGAGGGGCCTGACCATGAGAGCCCCATGGGCTGCAGGGGAACCTGCCCAGGGATCCCCATATCCTGGGGGGGCCTGAACAGGAGAGCACCGTGGGCTGCGGTGGGGGTGGGGTACCTGCCCAGGTGAGCTCCATATCCTGGGATTGGCCTGACCTCGATAGCCCCATGGGCTGCTGGAGTCCTGGTAAAGGATGTCAGGACAGTCAGTGAAGCCACCGAGGATAGACGTCCAGTAGTTCCTAAATCCTACACCCTGCTGGTCATTCTACCAACCACCGGGACATGGTATTCTGTATTAGTCTTCAATGATGCCTTCTTTTGTATTCTATTAGTCCCAGAGTCACAAGAAATTTTGGCTTGTGAGTGGCAGGACTCAACATACAACTAAAACAATACTTCTGGGCCGTGTTGCCCCAAGGGTTCAAAAATTCCCACACCATCTTTGGGGAAAGCTCAGCTAAAGACCTAAAAGTTCTACCTCTGGAAAAGGAAACACTCCTTCAATATGCAGACGACATTCTGATCACCAGCCCTACTAAGGAGACCTCTGAACTACCAAGCCAATAAAGGATAGAAGTTGTCAAATAAAAAGCTCAAATATCACAGACTACGGTGACCTGCCTGGGCTTCATTCTCACAGAAGGTCGGAGAAGCCCATCTCAGGAAAGGGAAGAAACAATTTACAGCCTTACCCATTTCTAAAACTAGAAGACAGCTTAGGGGTTCCTGGGGAGGCCAGGGTTGGTGCTTCTGGATCCCTAACTACAGTCTACTAGCTGGGCCTCTATATGAAACACTGAAAGGAAAAGATGATGATCCTTTTGAATAGAATCCAGAAGTGGCCTTTCAAGAATGGAAAGAGCAGTCAATTCAGACCCTTGCCCTGGAACTCCCTAATTTAGCTAAACCCTTTGACCTTTACATTCCTGGTGAATGGTGAATCGCTATTGGAGTATTAGTGCAAAAACTGGGACCACTTGAAATGGAACAATGCAAGAATGCCATCCCGGTAGGATAAACTACGGTCACCAATGGGCTTGGCCCACCGCCACATCTGGCCAAGATACTGGCGGTATCTGAAAACCTGGAAATCAGCAGCACAAAAGGCCACCTCCCTCCTAAGGGAAAAGGACCCCACGTGGTGATCCTAGGCCCCAACCATGCCCTGAAGTTGCAGGGTTTGCTCCGTGGGCACACTGACCTCGAGTGAGGAGGCCCTCCAACTCCAACCTCCAGAGAGATAACCGGGGTAAAGGGGCACCATGACGACTCATGTGACCATCACTTGACCTGGAGTTTCTCTCATAAAACAACAAGAGTGTGTCCCAAAAGAGTAGACTACTGCTTGCAGGACTTACTGCACCCAGAGCGGACCTAATAATCTTGGCGGGGGAAACGTATATCACACTGTCACCATAGAAGAGCCTACAGACACTGTGATGATGGTGGCCAATAAGACCGGCTGGACTCCTGTTTACTTCAAAAGGCTGTTGACTCAGTGGCCATCATGGTCCTTCATCACCACTGACCCTGGACTGTCTGGGAGTTGAGCAGGCAGGGTCCTGACACCTGGTGCTCTTTTTACGTTAATTCAGGGGCCTAATTGAAGAAAGTGCAGACTACTGGTCAGAGCATCTAGGCTGGCAGAAACGGTCAGCCTAAGGTGGCCGAACAAATGCAGGGCGGGGTGAAACTGGACCTCACAGCGTCACTGCACATCTCCTTCCTGGAACCTTAAAGGTCATTAGAATCTATAACGCTTCCAATACTGGTGCTCAGGCGGACGAGCGGGGAGGCAGGAGGCCTGGGGACAATCAACGTCACCTGGAGGCTGCTGGGGAGAAGTTCTGACCCTCGCCCACGGGTATGAGGGCTCCTACCTCAGCACTCAACAGTTACAGAAGAAGGGTCTGCACCCTCAGCACTCTAAGAATGAGGAAGGGGAAAAAAGGCAGAAGAGGGCTTTTTCCCAGGCAAAGCCCCTTAAAAATCCCTGGGAGATAAAAATAGAATCTGGGCAATAAAATAAAGTCTAACCTTTTTTATCCTTTGTGCTTTGTCTAATTTCACGTGCTCCTCGGGTCCCGCATACAGAGTTTCAACAGCCGGCACTTCAGACCAGATTTCCTAGTGCGGAATGGCTGGGTCGACACCTCAGCTCCTGGGACACAGTGCACACTCCGCGATATAGAGCCTGAGCTGCAGCCAACCGGGCCCTCGAGAGCTCCGCCCCCTCCCTCCCACTGACTCTGACAGGATCTCTACACAGCAGCCCAGCCCACAGCCCACGGGGTAGCACATGCTCTCACCTCTCCATTCTCTGATCAAAATATAAAGTTTCCTTTGCTTCTGAACCAAACTCAGTCTCAATCTGTTGGCTCCAATGACACTGGGCAGGGGGACACTTGTTGGGGTCCACTCTGGAGGATCAGTAACAGAAATTGAGAACATTGTAACTTCAATGAACAGATGTTTGAGCCAAACTGTAATTAACATAGAACAGTGTATAAGGCTCGGGTAAAATAAGATGTTTCTAACACTCCCATTTGATATTTCCATCACTTTATTAGAAGCAAGTTCAGTGAAAAGGTTTGTCTTATTTGTCAGGTCAATATTAGAGAAACGAAGTGATTTCTTTCCAAGGATGTACATCTAAAAATCTTGGTTAAAGCTTCAATCTTGTTTTAAATGCTTTTCCATTGAAAATGATACCTCTCTTTCAGTTCCCCCAATTCTGAGAAGTATAAAATCTTATAATTTATTATTACCAAAGGGGAAAGGTGGGAGGAGGGATAAATTAACAGTTTGGGATTAACACATACACACTGCTATGTATAAAATCGATCATCAACAAGGAACTACTGTATAGCACCGGGAACTACACTCAATATTTTACAATAACCTATAAGGGGAAATCATCTGAAAAAGAATAGATATTTTTATTGACATCATCTATTAATGACAGTTAAAATGGAACCTAAGGGAAGCCGGTGGTGAGTGCTTCTGACCCTGAAGACTTCAATCATCTAAAGTTTGGACTCTGCCTACTTCCCAAGGCCCTTAATGAACATATGTGTAGCCATAGCTTAAAAAATTCCCCAGTTTGGGTTGTGGAGAGACACTGATTTTGTAAAAGCCCTGGTGTTCTCCTCACATGAATGGGACACTTCCTACAGCTAAAACATGCCTGTCACACCCAGAGGATGGTATACCGTCTGATCGGGAAGAGTTTGGAAAAGACATCTCATCTCCTCATCTCCTGGTGCTCGGGTTCACCCCTCCAGCGTCTTTACGAACAGTCTCCCCACTTGGAGATGTCAGCACTGTCAACATCCTGTTGCAGACAGTTTGGAATTTGTCCAGAGGATGAAGCAGAAGGAGGAGGAACAATGAGAGACAAGTCCTAGGTGTTCGGACAGGCACATGTCACTCTTATTTCCAATCAGGAAGACGAATTGACCAAAGGCTAGGGTTGCCCATGGAAACAGAATAGGGCTTGAGGAAATTCCGCTGCTTTGTGGCCAGTTCCCATAAACACAAGTTGAAAAATGGAACTCAGGGACACTAAAATTCACGAAACTGCAGAGTTGAAAATATCTATCACTGAAAAATGTCTTGAGGAAAGTCAGAGGAAAGGACTTGTAAGCAACGGAGAATGGCAGGAAAGGGATTGGAAGAGGTAGAAAGGACTCGCCATTAAGCACAAGAAAAGGGGCTGAACATTGCCAACATTGCAATTGGCCAAAAAGGGTGTATGCGTCTTTTTCTGTATGTATTCAAGAAAAGGGCATACACTTTTTTAGCCAACCAAACAGGTGGGCACTGGAAATCAATACTACAAAACATATCACTTCGCATCAGTCAGAAGAGCCTTCCTCATAAAGTGTAAACACCAGAAATGCAGGACAGGGCAAGGAGAAAAGGGAGCCCTCTGAGGCTTATACTGGAAATGTATATTGCCAACGGTCACTCTGGAGAAGTGTATTGTGTTTACTAAAGCATCTAAAAAATGAGCTACAGAGCACAGGGCACTTGCACTCATGGACGTATATCTTGGGAAAAACAAAAATCGAGAGGACACAGGCACCCCAATGTTTACCGCCTCTATGTTTAAAAGATCCTCGACTAGGATATAATTTATAAGTCTCTGGAGGGAAAAAATGGATAGAGATGTGGCACTTATGTAGAGTGGAATATTACTCAGCCTGGAAATCAATGAAATATGGCCAGTTGTAACAACCACAGAGGAGTTACGTATGATCATTCGAAGTCACATAATTCAAAAAGAAAAAGACACACGATATTACTAATACATGGAATGTAAACGTGGCTACAAATGAACTGAATTACAAAACAGAACGGGGTCTCAAATTTAGAAAACCAACATATGCTTGCTTAAGGATAAAGGAGAGTTGGGGTGCTGCATAAAACCAGAGATAGAAATTAGCACAGATACCTTTCCATAAGCCAAATATGTCATAGTCAAGACCTACCAGTTGCTCAACGAAATGGACTAAACACCCCATATTCAACGCCTAGGAATACACCTGACTAGTAAGAATCTTCAAACCCATGGATTTATATGTCTCCGTAAGAGAATCAAGCGTGTGTATAGATTTATGAACGCAGCAGAGAAAATCCGATAAATCCAATTATCAAAATGAATTACAAAAACAAAACACAATGACAGTGAAATAGAGAACTATTCTTAAATAATTCATTCAGAGCTTGTGATGCAACCTGGATTAACCACATCTGCACCAAGAGCTGAGTGAGACATAAGGTTGGACACTTCGGGCGGATAGCACTGGTGAGGTACGATGAGCAAATGCAGAACCTTTGAAGTCATACTGCATGGTACCCATCCCATGGGTCCCAACTCTCCAGGTTTAAGAGATTCTTCCTTCAGCTAAAACATGCATGGGAAACCCAAAGAATGGTACACCGTGTGACTGGGAAGCGTTTTCAAATGCATCTCAGTTTTCGCCCCCTTTTACACGGGTTCACCATTCCAGACCCTTTACTAACACTCTCTCCACTTGGAGAGTCAGTGCCTTTAACCTCCTGTTTGGCACAGTTTGCAATTTCTGCGCAAGATTTACAGGAATAGGGAGAAGCAATGAGAGACTAGCTGTAGGTGTCTGCACGGGCAAATGGAACGCTCATTTCCCACCAGGAAGAGGGATTTACCAAAGGCTCAGCGTGCCCTGCCGGAACCAGATTAGGGCCTGAAGCAATCCTGCCGTTTTGCGGCCAGCTCACAAGAAAGCGAGTTAAAGAAAGGAGCTCTGGGGCACTGTAATTCACAAACCTGCAGAGTTCTGAATGACAGCTATCGTCCAAAAATGTATTGAAGTAAGTCTTCGAAGTGGACTTGAAAGCGGGGCAGAATTTCAGGAAAACGATTTCAGGGGGTAGACTGGAATTGCACTTAAAGCAGAGGAAAAGAGGCCGAATGTCCACAATGATGCACTTGGCCAAAAAGGGCGTATGCGTTTTTTCCTGAATATCTTCAGGAAAAAACGCATATGCACTTTTTGGCCAACCAAGCAAGCGTGTAAAGGAAATCTGCAATACAATGAAGCCTCACTGCCCCCCGGTCAAAAGGGCCATCTGAAAAACGTGTAAAACCCAGAAAGGCAGAACAGGTCATAGAGAACAGGGAACCTTGTTATGCTGATGGGCGGGATGTAAATTTCCAACAGCCACTCTGGAGAAGTGTATGGTGTTTCCTGAAACACGTAGGAAACTAAGCAACACAGCCTATGGCACTTCCACTTAGGGTCCTATAGCTTAGGGAAATTAAAATCAAAAACACACAGCCACCCCAAAGTTTGGGATGGCTCTGTTTACAAGAACCTCGTCTATGGTACAAGTTAAATATCCGAGAAAGCAAAACATGGATAAAGATGTTGTGGTACGTACGTACAATGCAATATCACTCAGCAATGAAATCTACATAATCAGGCCCGTAGCGGCATAATGAATTGATTCAAGTACGATGATTCTACGAGAAATAATCACACAGAAAAAGAAAGATCATAAGATATCACTAATGCACGGAACGTAAACTTGGCTACACATGAACTGAAATACAAAACAGAACAGGGTCTCAAATTTAGAAAACCAATTTATGCTTGCTTATGGGGAAAGGTGAGTTGGGGTGCTGCATCAAACCAGAGATTGAAATTAGCACAGATACCGTTCCATAAGCCAAATATATAATAGACAAGACCTACTCCTTGCTCAACGAAATGGACTCAACACCCCTTATTCAACGCCTGGGAATATACCTGACAAGTAAGAATCTTAAAACCCATGGATTTGTATGTCTCCATAAGGTAATCAAGCATGTGTACAGCGGCCTAAACACAACAGTGACAATCCGATAAATCCCATTATCAAAATAAATTTCAAAAACAAAACACAATGACAGTGAAATAGAGAGCAATTCTTAAATATTTCATTCAGGGCTTGTGATGCAACCTGGATTTACCACATCTACACCCAGAGCTGGGTGAGACATAAGGCCGGACACGTTGGGCTGATGGCATTGGTGAGGTTCGTTGAGCAAACGCGGACCCTTTGAAGTCATACTGCATGGTACCCATTCCATGGTTCCCAACTCTCCAGGTTTAAGGGATTCTTCCTTCAGCTAAAACATGCATGGGAAACCCAGAGTATGGTCCACCTTGTGATTGGGAAACGTTTTCAAATGCATCTCAGGTTTCGTCCCCTGGTACTCGGGTTCACCGTTCCAGACGCTTTACTAACACTCTCCCCACATTGGGAGTCAGTGCCTTTAATTTCCTGTTTGTCCCAGTTTGCAATTTCTTCGCAAGATGAACAGGAATAGGGAGAACCAATGAGAGACTAGCTGTAGGTGCCTGCAGGGGCAAATGGAACGCTCGTTTCCCACAAGGAAGGGGAATTAACCAAAGGCTCAGCGTGCCCTGCCGGAACCAGATTAGGGCCTGAAGAAATCCTGCGGTTTTGCGGTCAGCTCACAAGAAAGCGAGTTGAAGAAAGGAGCTCAGGGGCACTGTAATTCACAAAACTGCAGAGTTCTGAATGACAGCTATCCTCCAAAACTGTATTAAAGTAAGTCTTCGAAGAGGACTTGAAAGCGGGGCAGAATTTCAGGAAAACGATTTCAGGGGGTAGACTGGAATTGCACTTAAAGCATAGGAAAAGACTCCGAATGTCGACAATGATGCACTTGGCCAAAAAGAGCGTATGCGTTTTCTCCTGAATATATTCAGGAGAAAACGCATACGCCCTTTTTGGCCAACCAAGCAAGCGTGTCAAGGAAATCTGCACTACAATGAAGTCTCACTGCCCCCCGGTCAAAAGGGCCATCTGAAACAAGTGTAAAATCCAGAAAGGCAGGACAGGTCATGGAGAACAGGGAGCCTTGTTATGCTGATGGGCGGGATGTAAATTGCCAACAGCCACTCTGGAGAAGTGTATGGTGTTTCCTGAAACACGTAGGAAACAAAGCAACACAGCCTATGGCACTTCCACTTAGGGTCCTATAGCTTAGGGAAAATAAAATCAAAAACACACAGCCACCCCAAAGTTTGGGACGGCTCTGTTTACAAGAACCTCGTCTACGGTACAAGTTAAATATCCGAGAAAGCAAAAAATGGATAAAGAACGTGTGGTACGTACGTACAATGGAATATCACTCAGCCATGAGATCTACGTCATCTGGCCCGTAGCGGCATAATGAGTGCATTAAGGTACGACGATTCTTACGAGAAATAAGTCACACAGAAAAAGAAACATCATCAGATATCACTAATACACGGAACGTAAACTTGGCTACACATGAACTGAATTACAAAACAGAACAGGGTCTCAAATTTAGAAAACCAACTTATGCTTGCTTATGGGGAAAGGTGAGTTGGGGTGCTGCATCAAACCAGAGATTGAAATTAGCACAGATACCGTTCCATAAGCCAAATATATAATAGACAAGACCTACTCCTTGCTCAACGAAATGGACTCAACACCCCATATTCAACGCCTGGGAATATACCTGACAAGTAAGAATCTTAAGACCCATGGATTTATATGTCTCCATAAGGAAATCAAGCGTGTGTACAGCGGCCTAAACGCAGCAGTGAAAATCCAATAAATCCCATTATCAAAATAAATTTCAAAAACAAAACACAATGACAGTGAAATAGAGAGCAATTCTTAAATAATTCATTCACGGCTTGTGATGCAACCTGGATTTACCACATCTACACCCAGAGCTGGGTGACACATAAGGCTGGACACTTCGGGCTGATAGCATTGGTGAGGTTCGGTGAGCAAACGCAGACCCTTTGAAGTCATACTGCATGGTAGCCATTCCATGGGTCCCAACTCTCCAGGTTTAAGGGATTCTTCCTTCAGCTAAAACATGCATGGGAAACACAGAGTATGGTCCACTGTGTGATTGGGAAACGTTTTCAAATGTATCTCAGGTTTCGTCCCCTAGTACTCGGGTTCACCGTTCCAGACGCTTTACTAACACTCTCCCCACTTGGAGAGTCAGTGCCTTTAACCTCCTGTTTGGCACAGTTTGCAATTTCTGCGCAAGATTTACAGGAATAGGGAGAAGCAATGAGAGACTAGCTGTAGGTGTCTGCACGGGCAAATGGAACGCTCATTTCCCACCAGGAAGAGGGATTTACCAAAGGCTCAGCGTGCCCTGCCGGAACCAGATTAGGGCCTGAAGCAATCCTGCCGTTTTGCGGCCAGCTCACAAGAAAGTGAGTTAAAGAAAGGAGCTCAGGGGCACTGTAATTCACAAACCTGCAGAGTTATGAATGACAGCTATCGTCCAAAAATGTATTGAAGTAAGTCTTCGAAGTGGACTTGAAAGCGGGGCAGAATTTCAGGAAAACGATTTCAGGGGGTAGACTGGAATTGCACTTAAAGCAGAGGAAAAGAGGCCGAATGTCCACAATGATGCACTTGGCCAAAAAGGGCGTATGCGTTTTTTCCTGAATATCTTCAGGAAAAAACGCATATGCACTTTTTGGCCAACCAAGCAAGCGTGTAAAGGAAATCTGCAATACAATGAAGCCTCACTGCCCCCCGGTCAAAAGGGCCATCTGAAAAAAGTGTAAAACCCAGAAAGGCAGAACAGGTCATAGAGAACAGGGAACCTTGTTATGCTGATGGGCGGGATGTAAATTTCCAACAGCCACTCTGGAGAAGTGTATGGTGTTTCCTGAAAGACGTAGGAAACTAAGCAACACAGCCTATGGCACTTCCACTTAGGGTCCTATAGCTTAGGGAAATTAAAATCAAAAACACACAGCCACCCCAAAGTTTGGGATGGCTCTGTTTACAAGAACCTCGTCTATGGTACAAGTTAAATATCCGAGAAAGCAAAACATGGATAAAGATGTTGTGGTACGTACGTACAATGCAATATCACTCAGCAATGAAATCTACATAATCAGGCCCGTAGCGGCATAATGAATTGATTCAAGTACGATGATTCTACGAGAAATAATCACACAGAAAAAGAAAGATCATAAGATATCACTAATGCACGGAACGTAAACTTGGCTACACATGAACTGAAATACAAAACAGAACAGGGTCTCAAATTTAGAAAACCAATTTATGCTTGCTTATGGGGAAAGGTGAGTTGGGGTGCTGCATCAAACCAGAGATTGAAATTAGCACAGATACCGTTCCATAAGCCAAATATATAATAGACAAGACCTACTCCTTGCTCAACGAAATGGACTCAACACCCCTTATTCAACGCCTGGGAATATACCTGACAAGTAAGAATCTTAAGACCCATGGATTTATATGTCTCCATAAGGAAATCAAGCGTGTGTACAGCGGCCTAAACACAGCAGTGAAAATCCGATAAATCCCATTATCAAAATAAATTTCAAAAACAAAACACAATGACAGTGAAATAGAGAGCAATTCTTAAATAATTCAATCAGGGCTTGTGATAAAACCTGCATTTACCACATCTACACCCAGAGCTGAGTGAGACATAAGACTCGACACTTCGGGCTGATAGCATTGGTGAGGTTCGGTGAGCGAACGCAGACCGTTTGAAGTCATACTGCATGGTACCCATTCCATGGGTCCCAACTCTCCAGGTTTAAAGGATTCTTCCTTCAGCTAAAACATGCATGGGAAACCCAGAGTATGGTCCACCGTGTGATTGGGAAACGTTTTCAAATGCATCTCAGGTTTCGTCCCCTGGTACTCGGGTTCACCGTTCCAGACGTTTTACTAACACGCTCCCCACTTGGAGAGTCAGTGCCTTTAACCTCCTGTTTGGCACAGTTTGCAATTTCTGCGCAAGATGAACAGGAATAGGGAGAACCAATGAGAAACTAGCTGTAGGTGTCTGCACGGGCAAATTGAACGCTCATTTCCCACCAGGAAGAGGAATTAACCAAAGGCTCAGCGTGCCCTGCCAGAACCAGATTAGGGCCTGAAGCAATCCTGCGGTTTGCGGGCAGCTCACAAGAAAGCGAGTTGAAGAAAGGAGCTCAGGGGCACTGTAAATCACAAACCTGCATAGTTAAGAATGACAGCTATCGTCCAAAAATGTATTGAAGTAAGTTTTCGAAGAGGACTTGAAAGCGGGGCAGAATTTCAGGAAAACGATTTCAGGGGGTGGACTGGAATTGCACTTAAAGCATAGGAAAAGTGGTAGAATGTCCACAATGATGCACTTGGCCAAAAAGGGCATATGCGTTTTTTCCTGAATATATTCAGGAAAAAACGCATACGCCCTTTTTGGCCAACCAAGCAAGCGTGTAAAGGAAATCTGCACTACAATGAAGTCTCACTGCCTCCCGGTCAAAACGGCCATCTGAAAAAAGTGTAAAATCCAGAAAGGCAGGACAGGTCATGGAGAACAGGGAGCCTTGTTATCCTGATGGGCGGTATGTAAATTGCCAACAGCCACTCTGGAGAAGTGTATGGTGTTTCCTGAAACACGTAGGAAACAAAGCAACACAGCCTATGGCACTTCCACTTAGGGTCCTATAGATTATGGAAATTAAAATCAAAAACACACTGCCACCCCAAAGTTTGGGACGGCTCTGTTTACAAGAACCTCGTCTATGGTACAAGTTATATATCTGAGAAAGCAAAAAATGGATAAAGAAGTTGTGGTACGTACGTACAATGGAATATCACTCAGCGATGAGATCTACGTCATCAGTCCCGTAGCGGCATAAGGAGTGGATTCAGGTACGACGATTCTACGAGAAATAAGTCACACAGAAAAAGACACATCATAAGATATCACTAATACACGGAACGTAAACTTGGCTACTCATGAACTGAATTACAAAACAGAACAGGGTCTCAAATTTAGAAAACCAACTTATGCTTGCTTATGGGGAAAGGTGAGTTGGGGTGCTGCATCAAACCAGAGATTGAAATTAGCACACATACTGTTCCATAAGCAAAATATATAATAGACAAGACCTACACCTGGCTGAATGAAATGGACTCAACACCCCATATTCAAAGCCGGGGAATATACCTGACAAGTAAGAATCTTAAGACCCATGGATTTATATGTCTCCATAAGGAAATCTAGCGTGTGTACAGCGGCCTAAATGCAGCAGTGAAAATGCGATAAATCCCATTATCAAAATAAATTTCACAAACAAAACACAATGACAGTGGAATAGAGAGCAATTCTTAAATAATTCATTCAGGGCTTGTGATGCAACCTGGATTTACCACATCTACACCCAGAGCTGGGTGAGACATAAGGCTGGACACTTCGGGCTGATAGCATTGGTGAGGTTCGGTGAGCAAACGCAGACCCTTTGAACTCATACTGCATGGTAGCCATTCCATGGGTCCCAACTCTCCAGGTTTAAGGGATTCTTCCTTCAGCTAAAACATGCATGGGAATCCCAGAGTATGGTCCACCGTGTGACTGGGAAACTTTTTCAAATGCATCTCAGGTTTCATCCCCTGGTACTCGGGTTCAGTGTTCCAGACGCTTTACTAACACTCTCCACACTTGGAGAGTCAGTGCCTTTAACCTCCTGTTTGGCACAGTTTGCAATTTCTGCGCAAGATGAACAGGAATAGGGAGAACCAATGAGAGACTAGCTGTAGGTGGCTGCACAGACAAATGGAACGCTCATTTCCCACCAGGAAGAGGGATTAACCAAAGGCTCAGCGTGCCCTGCCGGGACCAGATAGGGCCTGAAGCAATCATGCGGTTTTGCGGCCAGCTCACAAGAAAGCGAGTTGAAGAAAGGAGCTCAGGGGCACTGTAATTCACAAACCTGCAGAGTTATGAATGACAGCTATCGTCCAAAAATGTATTGAAGTAAGTCTTCGAAGAGGACTTGAAAGCGGGGCAGAATTTCAGGAAAACGATTTCAGGGGGTAGACTGGAATTGCACTTAAAGCATAGGAAAAGAGGCAGAATGTCGACAATGATGCACTTGGCCAAAAAGGGCGTATGCGTTTTTTCCTGAATATAGTCAGGAAAAAACGCATACGCCCTTTTTGGCCAACCAAGCAAGCTTGTAAACGAAATCTGCACTACAATGAAGTCTCACTGCCCCCCGGGCCAAAGGGCCATCTGAAAAAAGTGTAAAATCCAGAAAGGCAGGACAGGTCATGGAGAACAGGGAGCCTTGTTATGCTGATGGTCGGGATGTAAATTGCCAACAGCCACTCTGGAGAAGTGTATGGTGTTTCCTGAAACACGTAGGAAACAAAGCAACACAGCCTATGGCACTTCCACTTAGGGTCCTATAGCTTAGGGAAATTAAAATCAAAAACACACAGCCACCCCAAAGTTTAGGACGGCTCTGTTTACAAGAACCTCGTCTACGGTACAAGTTACATATCCGAGAAATCAAAAAATGGATAAAATTGTTGTGGTACATACGTACAATGGAATATCACTCAGCAATGAAATCTATGTCATCAGGCCCATAGCGGCATAATGAGTGGATTCAGGTACGACGATTCTACGAGAAATAAGTCACACAGAAAAAGAAACATCATAATATATCACTAATACACTGAGTGTAAACTTGGCTACACATGAACTCAATTACAAATCATAACAGGGTCTCAAATTTAGAAAACCAACTTATGCTTGCTTATGGGGAAAGGTGAGTTGGGCTGCTGCACAAAACCAGAGATTGAAATTAGCACAGATACCGTTCCATAAGCCAAATATATAATAGACAAGACCTACTCCTTGCTCAACGAAATGGACTCAACACCCCATATTCAACGCCAAGGAATATACCTGACAAGTAAGAATCTTAAAACCCATTGATTTATATGTCTCCATAAGGAAATCAAGCGTGTGTACAGTGGCCTAAACGCAACAGTGAAAATCCGATAAATCCCATTATCAAAATAAATTTCAAAAACAAAACACAATGACAATGAAATAGAGAGCAATTCTTAAATAATTCATTCAGGGCTTGTGATGCAACCTGGATTTACCACATCTACAAGAAGGGCTGAGTGAGACATAAGGCTGGGCACTTTGGGCTGATAACATTGGTGAGGATCTTAGAGCAAATACAGACCCTTTGAAGTCATACTGCATGGTACCCATTCTATGGGTCCCAACTCTCCAGGTTTAAGGGATTCTCCCTTCTGATAAAAGATGCATGAGAATCCCACAGTATGGTCCACCGTGTGACCGGGAAATATTTTTAAATGCATCTCAGTTTTCGTCCCCTGGTACTCGGTTTCACCATTCCAGAAGCTTTACTAACACTCTTCCCACTTGGAGAGTCAGTGCCTTTACCCTCCTGTTTGGCACACTTTGCGATTTCTGCGCAAGATGAAGAGCAATAGGGAGAACCAATGAGATACTAGCTGTAGATTTCTGCCTGGGCAAATTTAACGCTCATTTTCCACTAGGAAGAGGAATTAAACAAAGCTCAGCATGCCGTGCCGAATCCAGATTAGGGCCTGAAGCAATCCTGCGGTTTTGCGGCCAGCTCACAAGAAAGCGAGTTGAAGAAAGGAGCTCAGGGGCACTGTAATTCACAAACCTGCAGAGTTATAAATGACAGTTATCGTCCAAAAATATAATGAAGTAAGGCTGTGATGAGGACTTGAGAGTGGGGCAGAATTGCAGGAAAACGATTTCAGGGGATAGACTGGAATTGCATTTAAAGCATAGGAAAAGAGGCAGAACGTCGACAATGATGCACTTGGCCAAAAAGGGCATATGCTTTTATTCCTGAATATATTCAGGAAAAAAACGCATAGGCACTTTTTGGCCCCCAAGCAAGCATGTAAATGAAATCTGCACTAAAATGAAGTCTCACTGCCCCCCGGTCAAAAGGGCCTTCTGAAAAAAGGGTAAACTCCTGAAACACAGCACAAGCCATGGAGAACTGGGAGCCTTGTTATGCTTATGGGCGGGATGTAAATTGCCAACAGCCACTCTGGAGAAGTGTACGGTGTTTCCTGAAACACCTAAAACACTAAGCAACGGAGCCTACGGAACTTCCACTTATGGCCCTATAACTTAGGGAAATTAAAATAAAAAACACACAGCCACCCCAAAGTTTTGGACGGCTCTGTATACAAGAACCTCGTCTAGAGTACAAGTTAAGTATCCCAGAATGCGAAAAATGGATAAAGAAGTTGTGGTACATACGTAGAATGGAATATCAATCAGCAATGAAATCTATGACATCAGGCCCGTTGCGGCATAATGAGTGGATTCAGATACGATGATTCTAAGTGAAATAAGTCACACAGAAAAAGAAACATTAAGATATTACTAATACACCGAATGTGAACTTGGCTACACATGAACTGAATTACAAAACAGAACAGGGTCTCAAATTTAGAAAACCAACTTATGCTTGCTTAAGGGGAAAGGTGAGTTGGGGTGCTGCATCAAACCAGAGATTGAAATGAGCACAGATACCGTTCCATAAGCCAAATATATAATAGACAAGACCTACTCCTTGCTCAACGAAATGGACTCAACACCCCTTATTCAACGCCTGGGAATATACCTGACAAGTAAGAATCTTAAAACCCATGGATTTGTATGTCTCCATAAGGTAATCAAGCATGTGTACAGCGGCCTAAACACAACAGTGACAATCCGATAAATCCCATTATCAAAATAAATTTCAAAAACAAAACACAATGACAGTGAAATAGAGAGCAATTCTTAAATATTTCATTCAGGGCTTGTGATGCAACCTGGATTTACCACATCTACACCCAGAGCTGGGTGAGACATAAGGCTGGACACTTCGGGCTGATAGCATTGGTGAGGTTCGGTGACCAGACGCAGACCCTTTGAAGTCATACTGCATGGTACCCATTCCATGGGTCCCAACTCTCCAGGTTTAAGGGATTCTTCCTTCAGCTAAAACATGCATGGGAAACCCGGAGTATGTTCCACCGTGTGATTGGGAAACGTTGTCAAATGCATCTCAGGTTTCGTCCCCTGGTACTCGGGTGCACCGTTCCAGACACTTTACTAACACTCTCCCCACTTGGAAAGTCAGTGCCTTTAACCTTCTGTTTGGCACAGTTTGCAATTTCTGCGCAAGATGAACAGGAATAGGGAGAAGCAATGAGAGACTAGCTGTAGGTGTCTGCACGGGCAAATGAAACGCTCATTTCCCACCAGGAAGAGGAATTAACCAAAGGCTCAGCGTGCCCTGCCGGAAACAGATTAGGGCCTGAAGCAATCCTGCGGTTTTGCGGCCACCTCACAAGAAAGCGAGTTAAAGAAAGGAGCTCAGGGGCACTGTAATTCACAAACCTGCAGAGTTAGGAATGACAGCTATCGTCCAAAAATATATTGAAATAAGTCTTCGAAGAGGACTTGAAAGCGGGGCAGAATATCAGGAAAACGATTTCAGGGGGTAGACTGGAATTGCACTTAAAGCATAGGAAAAGAGGCAGAATGTCCACAATGATGCACTTGGCCAAAAAGGGTGTATGCGTTTTTTCCAGAGTATATTCAGGAAAAAACGCATACGCCCTTTTTGGCCAACCAAGCAAGCGGTCAAGGAAATCTGCACTACAATGAAGTCTCACTGCCCCCCGGTCCCAATGGCCATCTGAAAAAAGTGTAAAATCCAGAAAGGCAGGACAGGTCATGGAGACCAGAGAACCTTGTTATGCTGATGGGCGGGATGTAAATTGGCAACAGCCACTCTGGAGAAGTGTATGGTGTTTCCTGAAACACGTAGGAAACAAAGCAACACAGCCTATGGCACTTCCACTTATGGTCCTATAGCTTAGGGAAATTAAAATCAAAAACACACAGCCAGCCCAAAATTTGGGACGGCTCTGTTTACAAGAACCTCGTCTACGGTACAAGTTAAATATCCGACAAAGCAAAAAATGGATAAAGAAGTTGTGGTACATACGTACAATGGAATATCACTCAGCAATGAGATCTACGTTATCAGGCCCGTAGCGGCATAATGAGTGGATTCAGGTACGACGATTCTACGAGAAATAAGTCACACAGAAAAAGAAACATCATAAGATATCACTAATACACGGAACGTAAACTTGGCTACACATGAACTGAATTACAAAACAGAACAGGGTCTCAAATTTAGAAAACCAACTTATGCTTGCTTATGGGGAAAGGTGAGTTGGGGTGCTGCATAAAACCAGAGATTGAAATTACTACAGATACCGTTCCATAAGCCAAATATATAATAGACAAGACCTACTCCTTGCTCAACGAAATGGACTCAACACCCCTTATTCAACACATGGGAAGATACCTGACAAGTAAGAATGTTAAAACCCATGGATTTATATGTCTCCATAAGGAAATCAAGCATGTGTACAGCGGCCTAAACACAACAGTGAAAATCCGATAAATCCCATTATCAAAATAAATTTCAAAAACAAAACACAATTACAGTGAAATAGAGAGCAATTCTTAAATAATTCATTCAGGGCTTGTGATGCAACCTGGATTTACCACATCTACACCCAGAGCTGAGTGACACATAAGGCCGGACACTTTGGGCTGATAGCATTGGTGAGGTTCGGTGAGCAAACGCAGACCCTTTGAAGTCATACTGCATGGTACCCATTCCATGGGTCCCAACTCTCCAGGTTTAAGGGATTCTTCCTTCAGCTAAAACATGCATGGGAAACCCAGAGTATGGTCCACCGTGTGATTGGGAAACGTTTTCAAATGCATCTCAGGTTTCGTCCCCTGGTACTAGGGTTCACCGTTCCAGACGCTTTACTAACACTCTCCCCACATGGAGAGTCAGTGCCTTTAACCTCCTGTTTGGCACTGTTTGCAATTTCTGCGCAAGATGTACAGGAATAGGGAGAACCAATGAGAGACTAGCTGTAGGTGCCTGCACGGGCAAATGGAACGCTCGTTTCCCACAAGGAAGGGGAATTAGCCAAAGGCTCAGTGTGCCCTGCCAGAACCAGATTAGGGCCTGAAGCAATCTTGCGGCTTTGCGGCCAGCTCACAAGAAAGCGAGTTGAAGAAAGGAGCTCAGGGGCACTGTAATTCACAAACCTGCAGAGTTATGAATGACAGCTATCGTCCAAAAATGTATTAAAGTAAGTCTTCGAAGAGGACTTGAAAGCAGGGCAGAATTTCAGGAAAACGATTTCAGGGGGTAGACTGGAATTGCACTTAAAGCATATTAAAAGAGGCAGAATGTCCACAATGATGCACTTGGCCACAAAGGGCGTATGCGTTTTTTCCTGAATATATGCAGGAAAAAACGCATACACACTTTTTGGCCAACCAAGCAAGCGTGTAAAGGAAATCTGCACTACAATGAAGTCTCACTGCCCCACGGTCAAAAGGGCCATCTGAAAAAAGTGTAAAATCCAGAAAGGCAGGACAGGTCATGGAGAACAGGGAGCCTTGTTATGCTGATGGGCGGGATGTAAATTGCTAACAGCCACTCTGGAGAAATGTACGGTGTTTCCTGAAACACCTAAAAAACTAAGCAACGGAGCCTACGGCACTTCCACTTATGGCCCTATAACTTAGGGAAATTAAAATCAAAAACACACAGCCACCCCAAAGTTTTGGACGGATCTGTTTACAAGAAGCTCGTCTACGGTACAAGTTAAATAACCCAGAATGCGAAAAATGGATAAAGAATTTGTGGTACATACGTACAATGGAATATCACTCAGCAATGAAATCTATGTCATCAGGCCCGTCGCGGCATAATGAGTGGATTCAGATACGGTGATTCTAAGTGAAATAAGTCACACAGATAAAGAAACATTAAGATATCACTAATACACCGAATGTGAACTTGGCTACACATGAACTGAATTACAAAACAGAACAGGGTCTCAAATTTAGAAAACCAACTTATGCTTGCTTAAGGGGAAATGTGAGTTGGGGTGCTGCATAAAACCAGAGATTGAAATTAGAACAGATACCGTTCCATAAGCCAAATATTTAATAGTCAAGACCTACTCCTTGCTCAACGAAATGGACTAAACACCCCATATTCAATGCCTAGGAATACACCTGCCAATTAAGAATCTTAACACCCATGGATTTACATGTCTCCGTAAGAGAATCAGGCATGTGTACAGTGCCATAAATGCAGCCGTGAAAATCCGATAAATCCCATTATCAAAATAAATTACAAAAACAAAACACAATGACAGTGAAATAGAGAGCAATTCTTAAAGAATTCATTCAGGGCTTGTGATGCAACCTGGAGTTACCACATCTACACCTAGAGCTGGGTGAGACATAAGGCTGGACACTTCGGGCGGATACCATTGGTGAGGTTCAGTGAGCAAATGCAGACCCTTTGAAGTCATACTGCATGGTACACATTCCATGGGTCCCAACTCTCCAGGTTTAAAGGATTCTTCCTTCAGCTACAACATGCATGGGAATCCCAGAGTATGGTCCACCGTGTGACCGGGAAACGTTTTTAAATGCGTCTCAGTTTTCGTCCCCTGGTACTCGGGTTCACCATTCCAGACGCTTTACTTACACTGTCCCTACCTGGAGAGTCAGTGCCTTTAACCTCCTGTTTGGCACAGTTTGCAATTTCTGCGCAAGATGAACAGGAATAGGGAGAACCAATGAGAGACTAGCTGTAGGTGTCTGCACGGGCAAATTTAACGCTCATTACGAACCAGGAAGAGGAATTAGCCAAAGGCTCAGCATGCCGTGCCGGAACCAGATTAGGGCCTGAAGCAATCCTGCGGTTTTGCGGCCAGCTCACAAGAAAGCGAGTTGAAGAAAGGAGCTCAGGGGCACTGTAATTCACCAACCTGCAGAGTTATAAATGACAGCCCTCATCCAAAACTATATTGAAGTAAGGCTACAAAGAGGACTTGAACGTGGGGCAGAATTCCAGGACTACAATTTCAGGAGGTAGACGGGAAATCCTCTGAAAGTATAGGAAAAGAGTCAGAATGTCGACAATGATGCACTTGGTCAAAAAGGGCATATGCGTTTTTTCCAGGGCCCTCATTAAAGAGGGTAGGAGGCTCCCAGTATGCTTCAGTGGCCAACAGAAGACCCACGTCGCCAAGGCGATGTGAGCCAGCCTTGCAGGAGTGACCTCACATCAGAGGGCCCACCTCACAGAAGGGTAAAGAACCCAGGAAGGATCAGACCCTCACCAGAGTGCCCACAAGAGCAAGGGGCTGGGAACCAGGCAGGAGTGTCCTCACACCCGTGGGACCACATCATCGAAAGTTGAGGTACTCAGCACATGTGGCCTCAAACCAGAGGACCCACATCACCATGGGTCTCGGAGCGAGGCAGGCAGGATTAACCTCCCAACACATGGCCCATTGTATAAAAAAGGTGAGGAATCCAGCCGTTGGAACATCCCAGCAGGCGGCCCAGATCACCGAGGCTATGGGATCCAGGCAGTGATGAACTCACAACAGAGGGCCCTCATCGTGATACTGTAAGCAACCCAGCCGTTGTGACCTCAGAGCACAAGGCCCACATCCCCATGGGGGAGGGAACCAAGCAGGAGTGTCATCGCACCAGTGGGCACACATCAGAAAATGTGGGGAGCCCAGCAGTTAGGGCCAGACGCCAGAGGGCCCTCATCACTGAGGAGAGGAGGCTCCCAGCAAGCTCCAACTGCTACCAGAGGGCTGAGGTCGCCAATGCGGTGTGTGCCAGCCAGGCAGGAGTGACCTCAGAGCAGAGGGCCAACCACACAAAAGTGTGAGGAACCCAAAGAGGATCAGACTCTCACCAGAGGGCCCACATCACCAAGGGAATGGAAACCAGGCAGGAGTGTCCTCACACCAGTGGGGCCACATCAACGAAATGTGATGGACCCAGCACACTTGGCCTCAAACTAGAGGACACACATCACCAAGGGGCTGGGAGTGAGGCAGGCAGGAGGAGCCTCAAAACAGACGGCCCATAGAATAAAAAAGGTGAGGAATCCCGCAGTTGGAACCTCCCAGCAGGCAGCCAGGAGCAGCGAGGATATGGGATCCAGGCCTGACTGAACACAAAACAGAGGGCCCTCATCATGAAACTGTGAGCAACCCAGCCGTTGGGACCTCAGAGCAGAAGGCCCACATTCCCATGTGGTTGGGAACCTGGCAGGAGTGTACTCGCACCACAGGGCGCACATTGGAGAATTTTGGGAGCCCAGAAGTTAGGGCCTGACGCCAGAGGGCCCTCATCACCGAGGAGAGGAAGCTCCCAGCAGGCTCCAACTGCCACAAGAGGGCCGACGTTGCCAAGGTGGGGTGTGCCAGCCAGGCAGGAGTGACCTCACAGCAGAGGGTCTACCTCACAGAAGGGTGAGGAAACCAGCCAGGATAAGACTCTCACCAGAGAGCCCACATCACCAAGGGGATCGGAAAAAGACAGCAGTGTCCTCACACCAGTGTGGCCACATTATAGAATGGTGAGGAACCCAGCACATGTGGCCTAAACCAGAGGACCCACATTTCCAAGGTGCTCCGAGTGAGGCAAGCAGGAGTAGCCTAACAACACAGGGCCCACAGAATAAAAAATGTGAGGAATCCAGCAGTTTGAACCTCCCAGCAGGTGGCCCAGAGCACGGAGTCTATGGGATCCAGGCCACAGTGAACTCACAGCAGAGGGCCCACATCATGAAACTGTGAGCAACCCAGCCAGTGGAACCTCAGAGCAGAAGGCCCACATCCCCATGGGGATAGGAACCTCGCAGGAGTGTCCTCGCACAACTTAACACGTATCAGAAAATGTGGGAACCCAGCAGTTAGGGCCTGACGCCAGAGGGCCCTCATCACCGAGGAGAGGAGGCTACCAGCAGGCTCCAAATGCCACCAGAGGGCCGACGTCACCAAGGCAATGGGAGCAAGCCAGGCAGGAGTTACCTCACAGCAGAGGGCCCACCTCACAGAAGTGTGAGGAACCCAACCAGGATCAGACTCTAACCAGAGGGCCCACATCACCAAGGGGATGGAAACCAGGCAGGAGTGTCCTCACACCAGTGGGGCCACATCAGCCAAAGGTGAGGAACACAGCACATGTGGCCTCAAATAAGGGGACACACATCACGAAAGGGCTGGGAGTGAGGCATGCAGGAGGAGACTCACAACAGAGGGCCCATAGAATAAAAAGGTGAGGAACCCCGCAGTTGGAAGCTCCAAGCAGGTGGCCCAGAGCACCGAGACTATGGGATCCATGCCGGAGTGAACTCACAGCAGAGGGCCCACATTCTGACACTGTGAGAAACCCAGCCGTTGGGACCTCAGAGCAGAAAGCCAACATCCCCATGGGAATGGGACCCTGGCAGGAGTGTACTCGCACGACAGGGCGCACATCAGAAAATTTTGGGAGCCCATGAGTTAGGGCCTGACGCCAGAGGGCCCTCATTACCGAGGGGAGGAGACTCCCAGCAGGCACCAACTCCCAACTGAGGGCCCACATCGCCAAGGTGACGTGTGCCAGCCAGGCAGGAGTGACCTCACAGCAGAGGGTCTACCTCACAGAAGGGTGAGGAATCCAGCCAGGATCAGGCTCTCACCAGAGGGCCCCCATCACCAAGTGGATGGGAACCAGGCAGGAGTGTCCTCACACCAGTGGGGCCACATCAATAAAGGTGAGGAAGCCGGCACATGTGGCCTCAAACCAGAGGACCTACATCACAAAGGGGCTGGGAGTGAGTCAGGAAGGAGGAGCATGAAAACACAGGACCCAAAGAATAGAAAAGGTAAGGAATCCAGCAGTAGGAACCTCCCAGCAGGCGGCTCAGAGCACAGAGTCTATGGGATCTAGGCCTGAGTGAACTAACACCAGAGAGCCAACATCATGAAACGGTGAACAACACAGGTGTTGGGACCTTAGAGCAGAAGGCCCACATGCCCATGGGGATGGGAACCTGGCAGGAGTGCCCTCGCACCACTTAGGACGTATCAGAAAATGTGGGAACCCAGCAGTTAGGGCCTGATGCCAGAGGGCCTCATCACCGAGGGGAGGAGGCTCCCAGCAGGCTCCAACTGCCACCAGAGGTCCGACGTCGCCAAGGCGGGGTGTGCTAGCCAGGCAGGAGTGACATCAGAGAAGAGGGCCCACCTCACAGAAGTGTGAGGAACCCAACCAGGATCAGACTCTCGCCGGAGGGACCACATCACCAAGGGGATGGGAAGTAGGCAGGAGTGTCCTCACACCAGTGGGGCCACATCATCAAAAGATGAGGAACCCATCACATGTGGCCTCAAACCAGAGGACACACAACACCAAGGGGCTGGGAGTGAGGCAGGTGTCTGGAGGGGCACATTTAACTCTAATTTCCCACCAGGAAGAGGAATTAACCAAAGGCTCAGAGTGCCGTGCCACACCCTGATTACGGCCTGAAGCAAACCTGCGGTTTTGTGGCCAGCTTTCAAGGAAGCGAGTTAAGAAAGGAAATCACGGGCACTGAAATTCACAAACCTGCAGAGTTATAAATGACAGCTATTGGCAAAAATATATTGAAGTAAGTCTGCAAAGAGGACTTGAAAACGAGGCAGAATTGAGGAATCATATTTCAGGAGGTAGATTGGAATTGCATTTAAAACATGTGAAAAGCGGCAGATCTTTGACAGTGATGCACTTGGACGAACAGTGCGTATACATTTTTTCCTGAATATATTCAGGAAAAAACGCATATGCCCTTTTTGGCCAACCAAGCACTCGAGCAATGGAAATCCGTACTACAATGAAGTCTCATTTCCCATTCGTCCAAAGGGCCATCTGAAAAAAGTGTAAAAACCAGAAACACAGGACAGGCCATGGAGAACAGGGAGCCTTGTTATGCTGATGGGCGGGATGTAAATTGCCAACAGACACTCTGGAGATGTTTATGGTGTATCCTGAAACATCTGAAAAACAAAGCTACAGAGACTAGGGCACTTCCACTTTTGGCCCTATAGCTTAGGAAAATTAAAATCAACAAGACACAGCCAACACAAAATTTAGGGCTGCTGTGTTTACAAGAACCTCGAGTCCAGTACAAATTAAATATCCCAGAAAGAAAAAAATGGATAAAGGAGTTGTGCTACTTACGTACAACGGAATATCACTCAGCAATGAAATCAATGTCATCAGGCCTGTAGCAGCAAATTGAGTGGATTTAAGTATGATGATTCTAAGAGAAATATGTCACACAGAGAAAGATAATTATCATAAGATATCACTAATAGAGGGAGTGTAAACTTGGCTACACATAAACTGAATTACAAAACCGAACAGTCTCACATTTAGATAAAAACTTATGCTTGCTTAAGGGGAAAGTTGAGTTGGGGTGCTGTATAAAACCAGAGATTGAAATTAGCACACATACCATTCCATAAGCCAAATATGTAATAGACAAGACCTACTCTTTGCTCAACGAAATAGACTCATCCATGGTGTATCACCTCACACCTGTTAGAATGGGCATCATCAGAAAATCTACAAACAACAAATGCTGGAAAGGGTGTGGAGATAAGGAACCCTCTTCCACTATTGTTGGGAATGTAAATTGATACAGTCACTGTGGAGAACATTATGGAGTTTCTTATAAAACTAAGAATAGAATTACCATATGATACAGCAATCCCACTACTGGGCATATACCCAGGCAAAACCATAAATCAAAAAGAGACATTCACCTCAATGTTCATTGCATCACTATTTACAATATCCAGGTAATGGAAGCAACCTAAATGCCCACAGACAGACGAATGCATAAAGATGTGGTACAAATATAAAATGGAATATTACTAAGCCATAAAAAGGAATGAAATTGGGTCATTTGTAGAGACGTTGATGGATCTAGAGACTGTCATACAGAGTGAAGTAAGTCAGAAATAGAAAAACAAATCTTGTATATTAATGCATATATGTGGAACCTAGAAAAATTATAGAGATGAACCGTTTTTTAAGGCAGAAATAGAGCAACAGATGTAGACAACAAACGTATGGACACCAAGGGGGGAAAGCTGTTGGGGGGTGGTGGTGGGAGGATTGAGAGATTGGGATTGGCATGTATACATTTATATGTATAAAATAGATAACCAAAAAGAACCTGCTGTATAAAAAAATAAAATAAAATTCAAAATTACAAAAAGTAAAACAGAAAAAATATTCTTCCCTTCACATACATGTATTTATATGAATAAATTATTTCCATGCTTATATCTGTAAATACAAAAAAGAGGAATAAAATCTACCTTGAACCAAAAATGAAAAAAAGAAAAAAAAAAACAGAACCCACCAGTTACACAGAGGAAAACCGTATCAGGGCACTTGCTCCAGTTGTAAACAATTCTGTAGTTGGCCAGTGGTGGGGAATCATCTCCCATTCAGCCAGCAGGCCCCACGCAACAAGCGTCCTCATTGCAAAGCTGGGGGACCGTGCCAAGGCATCTGTGAGTAAATGTGGGCCGAGCCCCAGGCCAGCTGCTGCTGAAATGTTCCCACCCTTCCCAGGTAAAACACCTGAATATGTACAAGGACTTGAAAGCCTAGAGGAAGGGCCATGGAGCCACATGAGCGACAGCATGCCAGCCGATTTGGTGCCTGCAGGCCAGCCAGGATGGTCCTGGCCCTGGGTACTCTTCTGGAAGCTTTCCATTTCCCTGCCTGAGATACCCCTGCTGTCCGGGCCCCCACTGCTTTCTTCCTCACTCACCTCTGCCCAGGGAGAAATTCCAGAGGCAGGTATGGGTGGCACATCCTCTTCTTTAGCAGGTGGCATCTTGGTAACTGCTGCAGAAAGTCCAGCAGAGCCCCACTCACACTGGGCCACCCACAAAGCCGTGGCCTCTCACTCCCTCCCACCAGTCCAGCCCCGAGGCTGCTCACAGGGCAGAGAAAATGGCGTCAGGCACAGCTGCAGGGGCTCTTGCTGCCTGGAGCGGTGTTTATATTGATCTCAAACAGGCACACCTGGGGAGGGCTGGCCGGCACCGTCAGGCTTCCCAGGCCAGCCAATAATCACCCCTCAGGCGCTCACAGTTGCAGAAACTGGAACTTGCTGAATCGGCCAGGTCCAAGGAACAGGTGTGGGCTCCTGAGAGTCAGGATAGACAAGGGGTTGCAGCTCTGGCTTGTTTTCTAATTATATTATCTGGCCCATGAGTGGGAGACAACTTCAAGAAAACCCTCTCCTAATGAGAGGAACCCAGGAGTCAGGGAGAGGAGGGGTGGGTGGTGGGTGGAGACAGAGGCCTGGTGCCCCGGGTGCAGTGGAAGTCTCTGGAAGACCAGGTGGAGGGAGGCCACACAGAGTGATGCCCAGGGTCACAGACCTGTTGGAGCTGCTGTTTCTTCGTTCAAGTCCTGCTCTGAGGTGCTCTGTGTCAGATCTGAGTGACAGGTGAGCTGGAAGTGCTCTGCAATGAGGGCGATGTGCACGGTACCTGTGTGCCCAGCCCTGCCAGGGTAGCTGTAAGGGTAGCTCTGTATCCTGGGAGGGGCCTGACCATGAGAGCCCCATGGGCTGCAGGGGAACCTGCCCAGGGAACCCCATATCCTGGGAGGGGCCTGAACAGGAGAGCACCGTGGGCTGCGGTGGGGGTGGGGTACCTGCCCAGGTGAGCTCCATATCCTGGGATTGGCCTGACCTCGAGAGCCCCATGGGCTGCTGGAGTCCTGGTAAAGGATGTCAGGACAGTCAGTGAAGCCACCGAGGATAGACGTCCAGTAGTTCCTAAATCCTACACCCTGCTGGTCATTCTACCAACCACCGGGACATGGTATTCTGTATTAGTCTTCAATGATGCCTTCTTTTGTATTCTATTAGTCCCAGAGTCACAAGAAATTTTGGCTTGTGAGTGGCAGGACTCAACATACAACTAAAACAATACTTCTGGGCCGTGTTGCCCCAAGGGTTCAAAAATTCCCACACCATCTTTGGGGAAAGCTCAGTTAAAGACCTAAAAGTTCTACCTCTGGAAAAGGAAACACTCCTTCAATATGCAGACGACATTCTGATCGCCAGCCCTACTAAGGAGACCTCTGAACTACCAAGCCAATAAAGGATAGAAGTTGTCAAATAAAAAGCTCAAATATCACAGACTACGGTGACCTGCCTGGGCTTCATTCTCACAGAAGGTCGGAGAAGCCCATCTCAGGAAAGGGCAGAAACAATTTACAGCCTTACCCATTTCTAAAACTAGAAGACAGCTTAGGGGTTCCTGGGGAGGCCAGGGTTGGTGCTTCTGGATCCCTAACTACAGTCTACTAGCTGGGCCTCTATATGAAACACTGAAAGGAAAAGATGATGATCCTTTTGAATAGAATCCAGAAGTGGCCTTTCAAGAATGGAAAGAGCAGTCAATTCAGACCCTTGCCCTGGAACTCCCTAATTTAGCTAAACCCTTTGACCTTTACATTCCTGGTGAATGGTGAATCGCTATTGGAGTATTAGTGCAAAAACTGGGACCACTTGAAATGGAACAATGCAAGAATGCCATCCCGGTAGGATAAACTACGGTCACCAATGGGCTTGGCCCACCGCCACATCTGGCCAAGATACTGGTGGTATCTGAAAACCTGGAAATCAGCAGCACAAAAGGCCACCTCCCTCCTAAGGGAAAAGGACCCCACGTGGTGATCCTAGGCCCCAACCATGCCCTGAAGTTGCAGGGTTTGCTCCGTGGGCACACTGACCTCGAGTGAGGAGGCCCTCCAACTCCAACCTCCAGAGAGATAACCGGGGTAAAGGGGCACCATGACGACTCATGTGACCATCACTTGACCTGGAGTTTCTCTCATAAAACAACAAGAGTGTGTCCCAAAAGAGTAGACTACTGCTTGCAGGACTTACTGCACCCAGAGCGGACCTAATAATCTTGGCGGGGGAAACGTATATCACGCTGTCACCATAGAAGAGCCTACAGACACTGTGATGATGGTGGCCAATAAGACCGGCTGGACTCCTGTTTACTTCAAAAGGCTGTTGACTCAGTGGCCATCATGGTCCTTCATCACCACTGACCCTGGACTGTCTGGGAGTTGAGCAGGCAGGGTCCTGACACCTGGTGCTCTTTTTACGTTAATTCAGGGGCCTAATTGAAGAAAGTGCAGACTACTGGTCAGAGCATCTAGGCTGGCAGAAACGGTCAGCCTAAGGTGGCCGAACAAATGCAGGGCGGGGTGAAACTGGACCTCACAGCGTCACTGCACATCTCCTTCCTGGAACCTTAAAGGTCATTAGAATCTATAACGCTTCCAATACTGGTGCTCAGGCGGACGAGCGGGGAGGCAGGAGGCCTGGGGACAATCAACGTCACCTGGAGGCTGCTGGGGAGAAGTTCTGACCCTCGCCCACGGGTATGAGGGCTCCTAACTCAGCACTCAGCAGTTACAGAAGAAGGGTCTGCACCCTCAGCACTCTAAGAATGAGGAAGGGGAAAAAAGGCAGAAGAGGGCTTTTTCCCAGGCAAAGCCCCTTAAAAATCCCTGGGAGATAAAAATAGAATCTGGGCAATAAAATAAAGTCTAACCTTTTTTATCCTTTGTGCTTTGTCTAATTTCACGTGCTCCTAGGGTCCCGCATACAGAGGTTCAACAGCCGGCACTTCAGACCAGATTTCCTAGTGCGGAATGGCTGGGTCGACACCTCAGCTCCTGGGACACAGTGCACACTCCGCGATATAGAGCCTGAGCTGCAGCCAACCGGGCCCTCGAGAGCTCCGCCCCCTCCCTCCCACTGACTCTGACAGGATCTCTACACAGCAGCCCAGCCCACAGCCCACGGGGTAGCACATGCTCTCACCTCTCCATTCTCTGATCAAAATATAAAGTTTCCTTTGCTTCTGAACCAAACTCAGTCTCAATCTGTTGGCTCCAATGACACTGGGCAGGGGGACACTTGTTGGGGTCCACTCTGGAGGATCAGTAACAGAAATTGAGAACATTGTAACTTCAATGAACAGATGTTTGAGCCAAACTGTAATTAACATAGAACAGTGTATAAGGCTCGGGTAAAATAAGATGTTTCTAACACTCCCATTTGATATTTCCATCACTTTATTAGAAGCAAGTTCAGTGAAAAGGTTTGTCTTATTTGTCAGGTCAATATTAGAGAAACGAAGTGATTTCTTTCCAAGGATGTACATCTAAAAATCTTGGTTAAAGCTTCAATCTTGTTTTAAATGCTTTTCCATTGAAAATGATACCTCTCTTTCAGTTCCCCCAATTCTGAGAAGCATAAAATCTTATAATTTATTATTACCAAAGGGGAAAGGTGGGAGGAGGGATAAATTAACAGTTTGGGATTAACACATACACACTGCTATGTATAAAATCGATCATCAACAAGGAACGACTGTATAGCACCGGGAACTACACTCAATATTTTACAATAACCTATAAGGGGAAATAATCTGAAAAAGAATAGATATTTTTATTGACATCATCTATTAATGACAGTTAAAATGGAACCTAAGGGAAGCCGGTGGTGAGTGCTTCTGACCCTGAAGACTTCAATCATCTAAAGTTTGGACTCTGCCTACTTCCCAAGGCCCTTAATGAACATATGTGTAGCCGTAGCTTAAAAAATTCCCCAGTTTGGGTTGTGGAGAGACACTGATTTTGTAAAAGCCCTGGTGTTCTCCTCACATGAATGGGACACTTCCTACAGCTAAAACATGCCTGTCACACCCAGAGGATGGTATACCGTCTGATCGGGAAGAGTTTGGAAAAGGCATCTCATCTCCTCATCTCCTGGTGCTCGGGTTCACCCCTCCAGCGTCTTTACGAACAGTCTCCCCACTTGGAGATGTCAGCACTGTCAACATCCTGTTGCAGACAGTTTGGAATTTGTCCAGAGGATGAAGCAGAAGGAGGAGGAACAATGAGAGACAAGTCCTAGGTGTTCGGACAGGCACATGTCACTCTTATTTCCAATCAGGAAGACGAATTGACCAAAGGCTAGGGTTGCCCATGGAAACAGAATAGGGCTTGAGGAAATTCCGCTGCTTTGTGGCCAGTTCCCATAAACACAAGTTGAAAAATGGAACTCAGGGACACTAAAATTCACGAAACTGCAGAGTTGAAAATATCTATCACTGAAAAATGTCTTGAGGAAAGTCAGAGGAAAGGACTTGTAAGCAACGGAGAATGGCAGGAAAGGGATTGGAAGAGGTAGAAAGGACTCGCCATTAAGCACAAGAAAAGGGGCTGAACATTGCCAACATTGCAATTGGCCAAAAAGGGTGTATGCGTCTTTTTCTGTATGTATTCAAGAAAAGGGCATACACTTTTTTAGCCAACCAAACAGGTGGGCACTGGAAATCAATACTACAAAACATATCACTTCGCATCAGTCAGAAGAGCCTTCCTCATAAAGTGTAAACACCAGAAATGCAGGACAGGGCAAGGAGAAAAGGGAGCCCTCTGAGGCTTATACTGGAAATGTATATTGCCAACGGTCACTCTGGAGAAGTGTATTGTGTTTACTAAAGCATCTAAAAAATGAGCTACAGAGCACAGGGCACTTGCACTCATGGACGTATATCTTGGGAAAAACAAAAATCGAGAGGACACAGGCACCCCAATGTTTACCGCCTCTATGTTTAAAAGATCCTCGACTAGGATATAATTTATAAGTCTCTGGAGGGAAAAAATGGATAGAGATGTGGCACTTATGTAGAGTGGAATATTACTCAGCCTGGAAATCAATGAAATATGGCCAGTTGTAACAACCACAGAGGAGTTACGTATGATCATTCGAAGTCACATAATTCAAAAAGAAAAAGACACACGATATTACTAATACATGGAATGTAAACGTGGCTACAAATGAACTGAATTACAAAACAGAACGGGGTCTCAAATTTAGAAAACCAACATATGCTTGCTAAGGATAAAGGAGAGTTGGGGTGCTGCATAAAACCAGAGATAGAAATTAGCACAGATACCTTTCCATAAGCCAAATATGTCATAGTAAAGACCTACCAGTTGCTCAACGAAATGGACTAAACACCCCATATTCAACGCCTAGGAATACACCTGACTAGTAAGAATCTTCAAACCCATGGATTTATATGTCTCCATAAGAGAATCAAGCGTGTGTATAGATTTATGAACGCAGCAGAGAAAATCCGATAAATCCAATTATCAAAATGAATTACAAAAACAAAACACAATGACAGTGAAATAGAGAACTATTCTTAAATAATTCATTCAGAGCTTGTGATGCAACCTGGATTAACCACATCTGCACCAAGAGCTGAGTGAGACATAAGGTTGGACACTTCGGGCGGATAGCACTGGTGAGGTACGATGTGCAAATGCAGACCCTTTGAAGTCATACTGCATGGTACCCATTCCATGGGTCCCAACTCTCCAGGTTTAAGAGATTCTTCCTTCAGCTAAAACATGCATGGGAAACCCAAAGTATGGTACACCGTGTGCCTGGGAAGCGTTTTCAAATGCATCTCAGTTTTTGCCCCCTTTTACACGGGTTCACCATTCCAGACCCTTTACTAACACTCTCTCCACTTGGAGAGTCAGTGCCTTTAACCTCCTGTTTGGCACAGTTTGGAAATTCTGCGCAAGGTGAACAGGAATAGGGAGAACCAATCAGAGACTAGCTGTAGGTGTCTGCACGTGCAAATTTAATGCTCATTTCCCACCAGGAAGAGGAATTAACCAAAAGCTCAGCATGCCGTGCCGGAACCAGATTAGGGCCTGAAGCAATCATGTGGGTTTGCGGCCAGCTCAGAAGAAAGCGAGTTGAAGAAAGGAGCTCAGGGGCACTGTAATTCACAAAACTGCAGAGTTATGAATGACAGCTATCGTCCAAAAATGTACTGAAGTAAGTCTTCGAAGAGGACTTGAAAGCGGGGCAGAATTTCAGGAAAACGATTTCAGGGGGTAGACTGGAATTGCACTTAAAGCATAGGAAAAGAGGCAGAATGTCGACAATGATGCACTTGGCCAAAAAGGGCGTATGCGCTTTTTCCTGAATATATTCAGGAAAAAACGCATACGCTCTTTTTGGCAAACCAAGCGAGCATGTAAAGGAAATCTGCACTACAATGAAGTCTCACTGCCCCCCGGTCAAAAGGACCATCTGAAAAAAGTGTAAAATCCAGAAAGGCAGCACAGGTCATGGAGAACAGGGAACCTTATTATGCTGATGGGAGGGATGTAAACTGCCAACAGCCAATCTGGAGAAGTGTATGGTGTTTCCTGAAACACGTAGGAAACAAAGCAACACAGCCTATGGCACTTCCACTTAGGGTCCTATAGCTTAAGGAAATTAAAATCAAAAACACACAGCCACCCCAAAGTTTGGGACGGCTCTGTTTACAAAAACCTCGTCTACGGTACAAGTTAAATATCCGAGAAAGCAAAAAATGGATAAAAAAGTTGTGGTACGTACGTACAATGGAATATCACTCAGCAATGCGATCTACGTCATCAGGCCCGTAGCGGCATAATGAGTGGATACAGGTACGACGATTCTACGAGAAATAAGTCACACAGAAAAAGAAACATCATAAGATATCACTCATACACGGAACGTAAACTTGGCTACACATGAACTGAATTACAAAACAGAACAGGGTCTCACATTTAGAAAACCAACTTATGCTTGCTTATGGGGAAAGGTGAGTTGGGGTGCTGCATCAAACCAGAGATTGAAATTAGCACAGATACCGTTCCATAAGCCAAATATATCATAGACAAGACCTACTCCTTGCTCAACGAAATGGACTCAACACCCCATATTCAACGCCTGGGAATATACCTGACAAGTAAGAATCTTAAGACCCATGGATTTATATGTCTCCATAAGGAAATCAAGCGTGTGTACAGCGGCCTAAACGCAGCAGTGAAAATCCGATAAATCCCATTATCAAAATAAATTTCACAAACACAACACAATGACAGTGAAATAGAGAGCAATTCTTAAATAATTCATTCAGGGCTTGTGATGCAACCTGGATTTACATAAGGCTGGACACTTCGGGCTGATAGCATTGGTGAGGTTCGGTGAGCAAACGGAGACCCTTTGAAGTCATACTGCATGGTACCCATTCCATGGGTCCCAGCTCTCCAGGTTTAAGGGATTCTTCCTT
Source organism: Delphinapterus leucas (assembly GCF_059928025.1). Classification (NCBI taxonomy): domain Eukaryota; kingdom Metazoa; phylum Chordata; class Mammalia; order Artiodactyla; family Monodontidae; genus Delphinapterus; species Delphinapterus leucas. The sequence continues at coordinate 14,716,505 of NW_028322238.1, forward strand.
CAGCTAAAACATGCATGGAAAACCCAGAGTATGGTCCACCGTGTGATTGGGAATCGTTTTCAAATGCATCTCAGGTTTCGTCCCCTGGTACTCGGGTTGACCGTTCCAGACGCTTTACTAACTCTCTCCCCACTTGGAGAGTCAGTGCCTTTAACCTCCTGTTTGGCACAGCTTGCAATTTCTGCACAAGATGAACAGGAATAGGGAGAACCAATGAGAGACTAGCTGTAGGTGTCTGCACGGGCAAATGAAACGCTCATTTCCCACCAGGAAGAGGAATTAACCAAAGGCTCAGCGTGCCCTGCCGGAAACAGATTAGGGCCTGAAGCAATCCTGCGGTTTTGCGGCCACCTCACAAGAAAGCGAGTTAAAGAAAGGAGCTCAGGGGCACTGTAATTCACAAACCTGCAGAGTTAGGAATGACAGCTATCGTCCAAAAATATATTGAAATAAGTCTTCGAAGAGGACTTGAAAGCGGGGCAGAATATCAGGAAAACGATTTCAGGGGGTAGACTGGAATTGCACTTAAAGCATAGGAAAAGAGGCAGAATGTCCACAATGATGCACTTGGCCAAAAAGGGTGTATGCGTTTTTTCCAGAGTATATTCAGGAAAAAACGCATACGCACTTTTTGGCCAACCAAGCAAGCGTGTCAAGGAAATCTGCACTACAATGAAGTCTCACTGCCCCCCGGTCCCAATGGCCATCTGAAAAAAGTGTAAAATCCAGAAAGGCAGGACAGGTCATGGAGACCAGAGAACCTTGTTATGCTGATGGGCGGGATGTAAATTGGCAACAGCCACTCTGGAGAAGTGTATGGTGTTTCCTGAAACACGTAGGAAACAAAGCAACACAGCCTATGGCACTTCCACTTATGGTCCTATAGCTTAGGGAAATTAAAATCAAAAACACACAGCCAGCCCAAAATTTGGGACGGCTCTGTTTACAAGAACCTCGTCTACGGTACAAGTTAAATATCCGACAAAGCAAAAAATGGATAAAGAAGTTGTGGTACATACGTACAATGGAATATCACTCAGCAATGAGATCTACGTTATCAGGCCCGTAGCGGCATAATGAGTGGATTCAGGTACGACGATTCTACGAGAAATAAGTCACACAGAAAAAGAAACATCATAAGATATCACTAATACACGGAACGTAAACTTGGCTACACATGAACTGAATTACAAAACAGAACAGGGTCTCAAATTTAGAAAACCAACTTATGCTTGCTTATGGGGAAAGGTGAGTTGGGGTGCTGCATAAAACCAGAGATTGAAATTACTACAGATACCGTTCCATAAGCCAAATATATAATAGACAAGACCTACTCCTTGCTCAACGAAATGGACTCAACACCCCTTATTCAACACATGGGAAGATACCTGACAAGTAAGAATGTTAAAACCCATGGATTTATATGTCTCCATAAGGAAATCAAGCATGTGTACAGCGGCCTAAACACAACAGTGAAAATCCGATAAATCCCATTATCAAAATAAATTTCAAAAACAAAACACAATTACAGTGAAATAGAGAGCAATTCTTAAATAATTCATTCAGGGCTTGTGATGCAACCTGGATTTACCACATCTACACCCAGAGCTGAGTGACACATAAGGCCGGACACTTTGGGCTGATAGCATTGGTGAGGTTCGGTGAGCAAACGCAGACCCTTTGAAGTCATACTGCATGGTACCCATTCCATGGGTCCCAACTCTCCAGGTTTAAGGGATTCTTCCTTCAGCTAAAACATGCATGGGAAACCCAGAGTATGGTCCACCGTGTGATTGGGAAACGTTTTCAAATGCATCTCAGGTTTCGTCCCCTGGTACTAGGGTTCACCGTTCCAGACGCTTTACTAACACTCTCCCCACATGGAGAGTCAGTGCCTTTAACCTCCTGTTTGGCACTGTTTGCAATTTCTGCGCAAGATGTACAGGAATAGGGAGAACCAATGAGAGACTAGCTGTAGGTGCCTGCACGGGCAAATGGAACGCTCGTTTCCCACAAGGAAGGGGAATTAGCCAAAGGCTCAGTGTGCCCTGCCAGAACCAGATTAGGGCCTGAAGCAATCCTGCGGCTTTGCGGCCAGCTCACAAGAAAGCGAGTTGAAGAAAGGAGCTCAGGGGCACTGTATTTCACAAACCTGCAGTGTTATGAATGACAGCTATCGTCCAAAAATGTATTAAAGTAAGTCTTCGAAGAGGACTTGAAAGCAGGGCAGAATTTCAGGAAAACGATTTCAGGGGGTAGACTGGAATTGCACTTAAAGCATATTAAAAGAGGCAGAATGTCCACAATGATGCACTTGGCCACAAAGGGCGTATGCGTTTTTTCCTGAATATATGCAGGAAAAAACGCATACACACTTTTTGGCCAACCAAGCAAGCGTGTAAAGGAAATCTGCACTACAATGAAGTCTCACTGCCCCACGGTCAAAAGGGCCATCTGAAAAAAGTGTAAAATCCAGAAAGGCAGGACAGGTCATGGAGAACAGGGAGCCTTGTTATGCTGATGGGCGGGATGTAAATTGCTAACAGCCACTCTGGAGAAATGTACGGTGTTTCCTGAAACACCTAAAAAACTAAGCAACGGAGCCTACGGCACTTCCACTTATGGCCCTATAACTTAGGGAAATTAAAATCAAAAACACACAGCCACCCCAAAGTTTTGGACGGATCTGTTTACAAGAAGCTCGTCTACGGTACAAGTTAAATAACCCAGAATGCGAAAAATGGATAAAGAATTTGTGGTACATACGTACAATGGAATATCACTCAGCAATGAAATCTATGTCATCAGGCCCGTCGCGGCATAATGAGTGGATTCAGATACGGTGATTCTAAGTGAAATAAGTCACACAGATAAAGAAACATTAAGATATCACTAATACACCGAATGTGAACTTGGCTACACATGAACTGAATTACAAAACAGAACAGGGTCTCAAATTTAGAAAACCAACTTATGCTTGCTTAAGGGGAAATGTGAGTTGGGGTGCTGCATAAAACCAGAGATTGAAATTAGAACAGATACCGTTCCATAAGCCAAATATTTAATAGTCAAGACCTACTCCTTGCTCAACGAAATGGACTAAACACCCCATATTCAATGCCTAGGAATACACCTGCCAATTAAGAATCTTAACACCCATGGATTTACATGTCTCCGTAAGAGAATCAGGCATGTGTACAGTGCCATAAATGCAGCCGTGAAAATCCGATAAATCCCATTATCAAAATAAATTACAAAAACAAAACACAATGACAGTGAAATAGAGAGCAATTCTTAAAGAATTCATTCAGGGCTTGTGATGCAACCTGGAGTTACCACATCTACACCTAGAGCTGGGTGAGACATAAGGCTGGACACTTCGGGCGGATACCATTGGTGAGGTTCAGTGAGCAAATGCAGACCCTTTGAAGTCATACTGCATGGTACACATTCCATGGGTCCCAACTCTCCAGGTTTAAAGGATTCTTCCTTCAGCTACAACATGCATGGGAATCCCAGAGTATGGTCCACCGTGTGACCGGGAAACGTTTTTAAATGCGTCTCAGTTTTCGTCCCCTGGTACTCGGGTTCACCATTCCAGACGCTTTACTTACACTGTCCCTACCTGGAGAGTCAGTGCCTTTAACCTCCTGTTTGGCACAGTTTGCAATTTCTGCGCAAGATGAACAGGAATAGGGAGAACCAATGAGAGACTAGCTGTAGGTGTCTGCACGGGCAAATTTAACGCTCATTACGAACCAGGAAGAGGAATTAGCCAAAGGCTCAGCATGCCGTGCCGGAACCAGATTAGGGCCTGAAGCAATCCTGCGGTTTTGCGGCCAGCTCACAAGAAAGCGAGTTGAAGAAAGGAGCTCAGGGGCACTGTAATTCACCAACCTGCAGAGTTATAAATGACAGCCCTCATCCAAAACTATATTGAAGTAAGGCTACAAAGAGGACTTGAACGTGGGGCAGAATTCCAGGACTACAATTTCAGGAGGTAGACGGGAAATCCTCTGAAAGTATAGGAAAAGAGTCAGAATGTCGACAATGATGCACTTGGTCAAAAAGGGCATATGCGTTTTTCCCAGGGCCCTCATTAAAGAGGGTAGGAGGCTCCCAGTATGCTTCAGTGGCCAACAGAAGACCCACGTCGCCAAGGCGATGTGAGCCAGCCTTGCAGGAGTGACCTCACATCAGAGGGCCCACCTCACAGAAGGGTAAAGAACCCAGGAAGGATCAGACCCTCACCAGAGTGCCCACAAGAGCAAGGGGCTGGGAACCAGGCAGGAGTGTCCTCACACCCGTGGGACCACATCATCGAAAGTTGAGGTACCCAGCACATGTGGCCTCAAACCAGAGGACCCACATCACCATGGGTCTCGGAGCGAGGCAGGCAGGATTAACCTCCCAACACATGGCCCATTGTATAAAAAAGGTGAGGAATCCAGCCGTTGGAACATCCCAGCAGGCGGCCCAGATCACCGAGGCTATGGGATCCAGGCAGTGATGAACTCACAACAGAGGGCCCTCATCGTGATACTGTAAGCAACCCAGCCGTTGTGACCTCAGAGCACAAGGCCCACATCCCCATGGGGGAGGGAACCAAGCAGGAGTGTCATCGCACCAGTGGGCACACATCAGAAAATGTGGGGAGCCCAGCAGTTAGGGCCAGACGCCAGAGGGCCCTCATCACTGAGGAGAGGAGGCTCCCAGCAAGCTCCAACTGCTACCAGAGGGCTGACGTCGCCAATGCGGTGTGTGCCAGCCAGGCAGGAGTGACCTCAGAGCAGAGGGCCAACCACACAAAAGTGTGAGGAACCCAAAGAGGATCAGACTCTCACCAGAGGGCCCACATCACCAAGGGAATGGAAACCAGGCAGGAGTGTCCTCACACCAGTGGGGCCACATCACCGAAATGTGATGGACCCAGCACACTTGGCCTCAAACTAGAGGACACACATCACCAAGGGGCTGGGAGTGAGGCAGGCAGGAGGAGCCTCAAAACAGACGGCCCATAGAATAAAAAAGGTGAGGAATCCCGCAGTTGGAACCTCCCAGCAGGCAGCCAGGAGCAGCGAGGATATGGGATCCAGGCCTGACTGAACACAAAACAGAGGGCCCTCATCATGAAACTGTGAGCAACCCAGCCGTTGGGACCTCAGAGCAGAAGGCCCACATTCCCATGTGGTTGGGAACCTGGCAGGAGTGTACTCGCACCACAGGGCGCACATTGGAGAATTTTGGGAGCCCAGAAGTTAGGGCCTGACGCCAGAGGGCCCTCATCACCGAGCAGAGGAAGCTCCCAGCAGGCTCCAACTGCCACAAGAGGGCCGACGTTGCCAAGGTGGGGTGTGCCAGCCAGGCAGGAGTGACCTCACAGCAGAGGGTCTACCTCACAGAAGGGTGAGGAAACCAGCCAGGATAAGACTCTCACCAGAGAGCCCACATCACCAAGGGGATCGGAAAAAGACAGCAGTGTCCTCACACCAGTGTGGCCACATTATAGAATGGTGAGGAACCCAGCACATGTGGCCTAAACCAGAGGACCCACATTTCCAAGGTGCTCCAAGTGAGGCAAGCAGGAGTAGCCTAACAACACAGGGCCCACAGAATAAAAAATGTGAGGAATCCAGCAGTTTGAACCTCCCAGCAGGTGGCCCAGAGCACGGAGTCTATGGGATCCAGGCCACAGTGAACTCACAGCAGAGGGCCCACATCATGAAACTGTGAGCAACCCAGCCAGTGGAACCTCACAGCAGAAGGCCCACATCCCCATGGGGATAGGAACCTCGCAGGAGTGTCCTCGCACAACTTAACACGTATCAGAAAATGTGGGAACCCAGCAGTTAGGGCCTGACGCCAGAGGGCCCTCATCACCGAGGAGAGGAGGCTACCAGCAGGCTCCAAATGCCACCAGAGGGCCGACGTCACCAAGGCAATGGGAGCAAGCCAGGCAGGAGTTACCTCACAGCAGAGGGCCCACCTCACAGAAGTGTGAGGAACCCAACCAGGATCAGACTCTAACCAGAGGGCCCACATCACCAAGGGGATGGAAACCAGGCAGGAGTGTCCTCACACCAGTGGGGCCACATCAGCCAAAGGTGAGGAACACAGCACATGTGGCCTCAAATAAGGGGACACACATCACGAAAGGGCTGGGAGTGAGGCATGCAGGAGGAGACTCACAACAGAGGGCCCATAGAATAAAAAGGTGAGGAACCCCGCAGTTGGAAGCTCCAAGCAGGTGGCCCAGAGCACCGAGACTATGGGATCCATGCCGGAGTGAACTCACAGCAGAGGGCCCACATTCTGACACTGTGAGAAACCCAGCCGTTGGGACCTCAGAGCAGAAAGCCAACATCCCCATGGGAATGGGACCCTGGCAGGAGTGTACTCGCACGACAGGGCGCACATCAGAAAATTTTGGGAGCCCATGAGTTAGGGCCTGACGCCAGAGGGCCCTCATTACCGAGGGGAGGAGACTCCCAGCAGGCACCAACTCCCAACTGAGGGCCCACATCGCCAAGGTGACGTGTGCCAGCCAGGCAGGAGTGACCTCACAGCAGAGGGTCTACCTCACAGAAGGGTGAGGAATCCAGCCAGGATCAGGCTCTCACCAGAGGACCCCCATCACCAAGTGGATGGGAACCAGGCAGGAGTGTCCTCACACCAGTGGGGCCACATCAATAAAGGTGAGGAAGCCGGCACATGTGGCCTCAAACCAGAGGACCTACATCACAAAGGGGCTGGGAGTGAGTCAGGAAGGAGGAGCATGAAAACACAGGACCCAAAGAATAGAAAAGGTAAGGAATCCAGCAGTAGGAACCTCCCAGCAGGCGGCTCAGAGCACAGAGTCTATGGGATCTAGGCCTGAGTGAACTAACACCAGAGAGCCAACATCATGAAACGGTGAACAACACAGGTGTTGGGACCTTAGAGCAGAAGGCCCACATGCCCATGGGGATGGGAACCTGGCAGGAGTGCCCTCGCACCACTTAGGACGTATCAGAAAATGTGGGAACCCAGCAGTTAGGGCCTGATGCCAGAGGGCCTCATCACCGAGGGGAGGAGGCTCCCAGCAGGCTCCAACTGCCACCAGAGGTCCGACGTCGCCAAGGCGGGGTGTGCTAGCCAGGCAGGAGTGACATCAGAGAAGAGGGCCCACCTCACAGAAGTGTGAGGAACCCAACCAGGATCAGACTCTCGCCGGAGGGACCACATCACCAAGGGGATGGGAAGTAGGCAGGAGTGTCCTCACACCAGTGGGGCCACATCATCAAAAGATGAGGAACCCATCACATGTGGCCTCAAACCAGAGGACACACAACACCAAGGGGCTGGGAGTGAGGCAGGTGTCTGGAGGGGCACATTTAACTCTAATTTCCCACCAGGAAGAGGAATTAACCAAAGGCTCAGAGTGCCGTGCCACACCCTGATTACGGCCTGAAGCAAACCTGCGGTTTTGTGGCCAGCTTTCAAGGAAGCGAGTTAAGAAAGGAAATCACGGGCACTGAAATTCACAAACCTGCAGAGTTATAAATGACAGCTATTGGCAAAAATATATTGAAGTAAGTCTGCAAAGAGGACTTGAAAACGAGGCAGAATTGAGGAATCATATTTCAGGAGGTAGATTGGAATTGCATTTAAAACATGTGAAAAGCGGCAGATCTTTGACAGTGATGCACTTGGACGAACAGTGCGTATACATTTTTTCCTGAATATATTCAGGAAAAAACGCATATGCCCTTTTTGGCCAACCAAGCACTCGAGCAATGGAAATCCGTACTACAATGAAGTCTCATTTCCCATTCGTCCAAAGGGCCATCTGAAAAAAGTGTAAAAACCAGAAACACAGGACAGGCCATGGAGAACAGGGAGCCTTGTTATGCTGATGGGCGGGATGTAAATTGCCAACAGACACTCTGGAGATGTTTATGGTGTATCCTGAAACATCTGAAAAACAAAGCTACAGAGACTAGGGCACTTCCACTTTTGGCCCTATAGCTTAGGAAAATTAAAATCAACAAGACACAGCCAACACAAAATTTAGGGCTGCTGTGTTTACAAGAACCTCGAGTCCAGTACAAATTAAATATCCCAGAAAGAAAAAAATGGATAAAGGAGTTGTGCTACTTACGTACAACGGAATATCACTCAGCAATGAAATCAATGTCATCAGGCCTGTAGCAGCAAATTGAGTGGATTTAAGTATGATGATTCTAAGAGAAATATGTCACACAGAGAAAGATAATTATCATAAGATATCACTAATAGAGGGAGTGTAAACTTGGCTACACATAAACTGAATTACAAAACCGAACAGTCTCACATTTAGATAAAAACTTATGCTTGCTTAAGGGGAAAGTTGAGTTGGGGTGCTGTATAAAACCAGAGATTGAAATTAGCACACATACCATTCCATAAGCCAAATATGTAATAGACAAGACCTACTCTTTGCTCAACGAAATAGACTCATCCATGGTGTATCACCTCACACCTGTTAGAATGGGCATCATCAGAAAATCTACAAACAACAAATGCTGGAAAGGGTGTGGAGATAAGGAACCCTCTTCCACTATTGTTGGGAATGTAAATTGATACAGTCACTGTGGAGAACATTATGGAGTTTCTTATAAAACTAAGAATAGAATTACCATATGATACAGCAATCCCACTACTGGGCATATACCCAGGCAAAACCATAAATCAAAAAGAGACATTCACCTCAATGTTCATTGCATCACTATTTACAATATCCAGGTAATGGAAGCAACCTAAATGCCCACAGACAGACGAATGCATAAAGATGTGGTACAAATATAAAATGGAATATTACTAAGCCATAAAAAGGAATGAAATTGGGTCATTTGTAGAGACGTTGATGGATCTAGAGACTGTCATACAGAGTGAAGTAAGTCAGAAATAGAAAAACAAATCTTGTATATTAATGCATATATGTGGAACCTAGAAAAATTATACAGATGAACCGTTTTTTAAGGCAGAAATAGAGCAACAGATGTAGACAACAAACGTATGGACACCAAGGGGGGAAAGCTGTTGGGGGGTGGTGGTGGGAGGATTGAGAGATTGGGATTGGCATGTATACATTTATATGTATAAAATAGATAACCAAAAAGAACCTGCTGTATAAAAAAATAAAATAAAATTCAAAATTACAAAAAGTAAAACAGAAAAAATATTCTTCCCTTCACATACATGTATTTATATGAATAAATTATTTCCATGCTTATATCTGTAAATACAAAAAAGAGGAATAAAATCTACCTTGAACCAAAAATGAAAAAAAGAAAAAAAAAAACAGAACCCACCAGTTACACAGAGGAAAACCGTATCAGGGCACTTGCTCCAGTTGTAAACAATTCTGTAGTTGGCCAGTGGTGGGGAATCATCTCCCATTCAGCCAGCAGGCCCCACGCAACAAGCGTCCTCATTGCAAAGCTGGGGGACCGTGCCAAGGCATCTGTGAGTAAATGTGGGCCGAGCCCCAGGCCAGCTGCTGCTGAAATGTTCCCACCCTTCCCAGGTAAAACACCTGAATATGTACAAGGACTTGAAAGCCTAGAGGAAGGGCCATGGAGCCACATGAGCGACAGCATGCCAGCCGATTTGGTGCCTGCAGGCCAGCCAGGATGGTCCTGGCCCTGGGTACTCTTCTGGAAGCTTTCCATTTCCCTGCCTGAGATACCCCTGCTGTCCGGGCCCCCACTGCTTTCTTCCTCACTCACCTCTGCCCAGGGAGAAATTCCAGAGGCAGGTATGGGTGACACATCCTCTTCTTTAGCAGGCGGCATCTTGGTAACTGCTGCAGAAAGTCCAGCAGAGCCCCACTCACACTGGGCCACCCACAAAGCTGTGGCCTCTCACTCCCTCCCACCAGTCCAGCCCCGAGGCTGCTGACAGGGCAGAGAAAATGGCGTCAGGCACAGCTGCAGGGGCTCTTGCTGCCTGGAGCGGTGTTTATATTGATCTCAAACAGGCACACCTGGGGAGGGCTGGCCGGCACGGTCAGGCTTCCCAGGCCAGCCAATAATCACCCCTCAGGCGCTCACAGTTGCAGAAACTGGAACTTGCTGAATCGGCCAGGTCCAAGGAACAGGTGTGGGCTCCTGAGAGTCAGGATAGACAAGGGGTTGCAGCTCTGGCTTGTTTTCTAATTATATTATCTGGCCCATGAGTGGGAGACAACTTCAAGAAAACCCTCTCCTAATGAGAGGAACCCAGGAGTCAGGGAGAGGAGGGGTGGGTGGTGGGTGGAGACAGAGGCCTGGTGCCCCGGGTGCAGTGGAAGTCTCTGGAAGACCAGGTGGAGGGAGGCCACACAGAGTGATGCCCAGGGTCACAGACCTGTTGGAGCTGCTGTTTCTTAGTTCAAGTCCTGCTCTGAGGTGCTCTGTGTCAGATCTGAGTGACAGGTGAGCTGGAAGTGCTCTGCAATGAGGGCGATGTGCACGGTACCTGTGTGCCCAGCCCTGCCAGGGTAGCTGTAAGGGTAGCTCTGTATCCTGGGAGGGGCCTGACCATGAGAGCCCCATGGGCTGCAGGGGAACCTGCCCAGGGAACCCCATATCCTGGGAGGGGCCTGAACAGGAGAGCACCGTGGGCTGCGGTGGGGGTGGGGTACCTGCCCAGGTGAGCTCCATATCCTGGGATTGGCCTGACCTCGATAGCCCCATGGGCTGCTGGAGTCCTGGTAAAGGATGTCAGGACAGTCAGTGAAGCCACCGAGGATAGACGTCCAGTAGTTCCTAAATCCTACACCCTGCTGGTCATTCTACCAACCACCGGGACATGGTATTCTGTATTAGTCTTCAATGATGCCTTCTTTTGTATTCTATTAGTCCCAGAGTCACAAGAAATTTTGGCTTGTGAGTGGCAGGACTCAACATACAACTAAAACAATACTTCTGGGCCGTGTTGCCCCAAGGGTTCAAAAATTCCCACACCATCTTTGGGGAAAGCTCAGTTAAAGACCTAAAAGTTCTACCTCTGGAAAAGGAAACACTCCTTCAATATGCAGACGATATTCTGATCGCCAGCCCTACTAAGGAGACCTCTGAACTACCAAGCCAATAAAGGATAGAAGTTGTCAAATAAAAAGCTCAAATATCACAGACTACGGTGACCTGCCTGGGCTTCATTCTCACAGAAGGTCGGAGAAGCCCATCTCAGGAAAGGGAAGAAACAATTTACAGCCTTACCCATTTCTAAAACTAGAAGACAGCTTAGGGGTTCCTGGGGAGGCCAGGGTTGGTGCTTCTGGATCCCTAACTACAGTCTACTAGCTGGGCCTCTATATGAAACACTGAAAGGAAAAGATGATGATCCTTTTGAATAGAATCCAGAAGTGGCCTTTCAAGAATGGAAAGAGCAGTCAATTCAGACCCTTGCCCTGGAACTCCCTAATTTAGCTAAACCCTTTGACCTTTACATTCCTGGTGAATGGTGAATCGCTATTGGAGTATTAGTGCAAAAACTGGGACCACTTGAAATGGAACAATGCAAGAATGCCATCCCGGTAGGATAAACTACGGTCACCAATGGGCTTGGCCCACCGCCACATCTGGCCAAGATACTGGCGGTATCTGAAAACCTGGAAATCAGCAGCACAAAAGGCCACCTCCCTCCTAAGGGAAAAGGACCCCACGTGGTGATCCTAGGCCCCAACCATGCCCTGAAGTTGCAGGGTTTGCTCCGTGGGCACACTGACCTCGAGTGAGGAGGCCCTCCAACTCCAACCTCCAGAGAGATAACCGGGGTAAAGGGGCACCATGACGACTCATGTGACCATCACTTGACCTGGAGTTTCTCTCATAAAACAACAAGAGTGTGTCCCAAAAGAGTAGACTACTGCTTGCAGGACTTACTGCACCCAGAGCGGACCTAATAATCTTGGCGGGGGAAACGTATATCACGCTGTCACCATAGAAGAGCCTACAGACACTGTGATGATGGTGGCCAATAAGACCGGCTGGACTCCTGTTTACTTCAAAAGGCTGTTGACTCAGTGGCCATCATGGTCCTTCATCACCACTGACCCTGGACTGTCTGGGAGTTGAGCAGGCAGGGTCCTGACACCTGGTGCTCTTTTTACGTTAATTCAGGGGCCTAATTGAAGAAAGTGCAGACTACTGGTCAGAGCATCTAGGCTGGCAGAAACGGTCAGCCTAAGGTGGCCGAACAAATGCAGGGCGGGGTGAAACTGGACCTCACAGCGTCACTGCACATCTCCTTCCTGGAACCTTAAAGGTCATTAGAATCTATAACGCTTCCAATACTGGTGCTCAGGCGGACGAGCGGGGAGGCAGGAGGCCTGGGGACAATCAACGTCACCTGGAGGCTGCTGGGGAGAAGTTCTGACCCTCGCCCACGGGTATGAGGGCTCCTAACTCAGCACTCAGCAGTTACAGAAGAAGGGTCTGCACCCTCAGCACTCTAAGAATGAGGAAGGGGAAAAAAGGCAGAAGAGGGCTTTTTCCCAGGCAAAGCCCCTTAAAAATCCCTGGGAGTTAAAAATAGAATCTGGGCAATAAAATAAAGTCTAACCTTTTTTATCCTTTGTGCTTTGTCTAATTTCACGTGCTCCTAGGGTCCCGCATACAGAGGTTCAACAGCCGGCACTTCAGACCAGATTTCCTAGTGCGGAATGGCTGGGTCGACACCTCAGCTCCTGGGACACAGTGCACACTCCGCGATATAGAGCCTGAGCTGCAGCCAACCGGGCCCTCGAGAGCTCCGCCCCCTCCCTCCCACTGACTCTGACAGGATCTCTACACAGCAGCCCAGCCCACAGCCCACGGGGTAGCACATGCTCTCGCCTCTCCATTCTCTGATCAAAATATAAAGTTTCCTTTGCTTCTGAACCAAACTCAGTCTCAATCTGTTGGCTCCAATGACACTGGGCAGGGGGACACTTGTTGGGGTCCACTCTGGAGGATCAGTAACAGAAATTGAGAACATTGTAACTTCAATGAACAGATGTTTGAGCCAAACTGTAATTAACATAGAACAGTGTATAAGGCTCGGGTAAAATAAGATGTTTCTAACACTCCCATTTGATATTTCCATCACTTTATTAGAAGCAAGTTCAGTGAAAAGGTTTGTCTTATTTGTCAGGTCAATATTAGAGAAACGAAGTGATTTCTTTCCAAGGATGTACATCTAAAAATCTTGGTTAAAGCTTCAATCTTGTTTTAAATGCTTTTCCATTGAAAATGATACCTCTCTTTCAGTTCCCCCAATTCTGAGAAGTATAAAATCTTATAATTTATTATTACCAAAGGGGAAAGGTGGGAGGAGGGATAAATTAACAGTTTGGGATTAACACATACACACTGCTATGTATAAAATCGATCATCAACAAGGAACTACTGTATAGCACCGGGAACTACACTCAATATTTTACAATAACCTATAAGGGGAAATCATCTGAAAAAGAATAGATATTTTTATTGACATCATCTATTAATGACAGTTAAAATGGAACCTAAGGGAAGCTGGTGGTGAGTGCTTCTGACCCTGAAGACTTCAATCATCTAAAGTTTGGACTCTGCCTACTTCCCAAGGCCCTTAATGAACATATGTGTAGCCGTAGCTTAAAAAATTCCCCAGTTTGGGTTGTGGAGAGACACTGATTTTGTAAAAGCCCTGGTGTTCTCCTCACATGAATGGGACACTTCCTACAGCTAAAACATGCCTGTCACACCCAGAGGATGGTATACCGTCTGATCGGGAAGAGTTTGGAAAAGGCATCTCATCTCCTCATCTCCTGGTGCTCGGGTTCACCCCTCCAGCGTCTTTACGAACAGTCTCCCCACTTGGAGATGTCAGCACTGTCAACATCCTGTTGCAGACAGTTTGGAATTTGTCCAGAGGATGAAGCAGAAGGAGGGGGAACAATGAGAGACAAGTCCTAGGTGTTCGGACAGGCACATGTCACTCTTATTTCCAATCAGGAAGACGAATTGACCAAAGGCTAGGGTTGCCCATGGAAACAGAATAGGGCTTGAGGAAATTCCGCTGCTTTGTGGCCAGTTCCCATAAACACAAGTTGAAAAATGGAACTCAGGGACACTAAAATTCACGAAACTGCAGAGTTGAAAATATCTATCACTGAAAAATGTCTTGAGGAAAGTCAGAGGAAAGGACTTGTAAGCAACGGAGAATGGCAGGAAAGGGATTGGAAGAGGTAGAAAGGACTCGCCATTAAGCACAAGAAAAGGGGCTGAACATTGCCAACATTGCAATTGGCCAAAAAGGGTGTATGCGTCTTTTTCTGTATGTATTCAAGAAAAGGGCATACACTTTTTTAGCCAACCAAACAGGTGGGCACTGGAAATCAATACTACAAAACATATCACTTCGCATCAGTCAGAAGAGCCTTCCTCATAAAGTGTAAACACCAGAAATGCAGGACAGGGCAAGGAGAAAAGGGAGCCCTCTGAGGCTTATACTGGAAATGTATATTGCCAACGGTCACTCTGGAGAAGTGTATTGTGTTTACTAAAGCATCTAAAAAATGAGCTACAGAGCACAGGGCACTTGCACTCATGGACGTATATCTTGGGAAAAACAAAAATCGAGAGGACACAGGCACCCCAATATTTACCGCCTCTATGTTTAAAAGATCCTCGACTAGGATATAATTTATAAGTCTCTGGAGGGAAAAAATGGATAGAGATGTGGCACTTATGTAGAGTGGAATATTACTCAGCCTGGAAATCAATGAAATATGGCCAGTTGTAAGAACCACAGAGGAGTTACGTATGATCATTCGAAGTCACATAATTCAAAAAGAAAAAGACACACGATATTACTAATACATGGAATGTAAACGTGGCTACAAATGAACTGAATTACAAAACAGAACGGGGTCTCAAATTTAGAAAACCAACATATGCTTGCTAAGGATAAAGGAGAGTTGGGGTGCTGCATAAAACCAGAGATAGAAATTAGCACAGATACCTTTCCATAAGCCAAATATGTCATAGTCAAGACCTACCAGTTGCTCAACGAAATGGACTAAACACCCCATATTCAACGCCTAGGAATACACCTGACTAGTAAGAATCTTCAAACCCATGGATTTATATGTCTCCATAAGAGAATCAAGCGTGTGTATAGATTTATGAACGCAGCAGAGAAAATCCGATAAATCCAATTATCAAAATGAATTACAAAAACAAAACACAATGACAGTGAAATAGAGAACTATTCTTAAATAATTCATTCAGAGCTTGTGATGCAACCTGGATTAACCACATCTGCACCAAGAGTTGAGTGAGACATAAGGTTGGACACTTCGGGCGGATAGCACTGGTGAGGTACGATGAGCAAATGCAGACCCTTTGAAGTCATACTGCATGGTACCCATTCCATGGGTCCCAACTCTCCAGGTTTAAGAGATTCTTCCTTCAGCTAAAACATGCATGGGAAACCCAAAGTATGGTACACCGTGTGACTGGGAAGCGTTTTCAAATGCATCTCAGTTTTCGCCCCCTTTTACACGGGTTCACCATTCCAGACCCTTTACTAACACTCTCTCCACTTGGAGAGTCAGTGCCTTTAACCTCCTGTTTGGCACAGTTTGGAAATTCTGCGCAAGGTGAACAGGAATAGGGAGAACCAATCAGAGACTAGCTGTAGGTGTCTGCACGTGCAAATTTAATGCTCATTACCCCCAGGAAGAGGAATTAACCAAAAGCTCAGCATGCCGTGCCGGAACCAGATTAGGGCCTGAAGCAATCATGTGGGTTTGCGGCCAGCTCAGAAGAAAGCGAGTTGAAGAAAGGAGCTCAGGGGCACTGTAATTCACAAAACTGCAGAGTTATGAATGACAGCTATCGTCCAAAAATGTACTGAAGTAAGTCTTCGAAGAGGACTTGAAAGCGGGGCAGAATTTCAGGAAAACGATTTCAGGGGGTAGACTGGAATTGCACTTAAAGCATAGGAAAAGAGGCAGAATGTCGACAATGACTCACTTGGCCAAAAAGGGCGTATGCGTTTTTTCCTGAATATATTCAGGAAAAAACGCATACGCCCTTTTTGGCAAACCAAGCAAGCATGTAAAGGAAATCTGCACTACAATGAAGTCTCACTGCCCCCCGGTCAAAAGGACCATCTGAAAAAAGTGTAAAATCCAGAAAGGCAGCACAGGTCATGGAGAACAGGGAACCTTATTATGCTGATGGGAGGGATGTAAATTGCCAACAGCCAATCTGAAGAAGTGTATGGTGTTTCCTGAAACACGTAGGAAACAAAGCAACACAGCCTATGGCACTTCCACTTATGGTCCTATAGCTTAAGGAAATTAAAATCAAAAACACACAGCCACCCCAAAGTTTGGGACGGCTCTGTTTACAAAAACCTCGTCTACGGTACAAGTTAAATATCCGAGAAAGCAAAAAATGGATAAAGAAGTTGTGGTACGTACGTACAATGGAATATCACTCAGCAATGCGATCTACGTCATCAGGCCCGTAGCGGCATAATGAGTGGATACAGGTACGACGATTCTACGAGAAATAAGTCACACAGAAAAAGAAACATCATAAGATATCACTAATACACGGAACGTAAACTTGGCTACATATGAACTGAATTACAAAACAGAACAGGGTCTCACATTTAGAAAACCAACTTATGCTTGCTTATGGGGAAAGGTGAGTTGGGGTGCTGCATAAAACCAGAGATTGAAATTAGCACAGATACCGTTCCATAAGCCAAATATATAATAGACAAGACCTACACCATGCTCAACGAAATGGACTCAACACCCCATATTCAACGCCTGGGAATATACCTGACAAGTAAGAATCTTAAGACCCATGGATTTATATGGCTCCATAAGGAAATCAAGCGTGTGTACAGCGGCCTAAACGCAGCAGTGAAAATCCGATAAATCCCATTATCAAAATAAATTTCACAAACACAACACAATGACTGTGAAATAGAGAGCAATTCTTAAATAATTCATTCAGGGCTTGTGATGCAACCTGGATTTACCACATCTACACCCAGAGCTGGGTGAGACATAAGGCTGGACACTTCGCGCTGATAGCATTGGTGAGGTTCGGTGAGCAAACGCAGACCCTTTGAAGTCATACTGCATGGTACCCATTCCATGGGTCCCAGCTCTCCAGGTTTAAGGGATTCTTCCTTCAGCTAAAACATGCATGGGAAACCCAGAGTATGGTCCACCGTGTGATTGGGAAACGTTTTCAAATGCATCTCAGGTTTCGTCCCCTGGTACTAGGGTTCACCGTTCCAGACGCTTTACTAACACTCTCCCCACATGGAGAGTCAGTGCCTTTAACCTCCTGTTTGGCACCGTTTGCAATTTCTGCACAAGATGTACAGGAATAGGGAGAATCAATGAGAGACTAGCGGTAGGTGCCTGCACGGGCAAATGGAACGCTCGTTTCCCACAAGGAAGGGGAATTAGCCAAAGGCTCAGTGTGCCCTGCCAGAACCAGATTAGGGCCTGAAGCAATCCTGCGGCTTTGCGGCCAGCTCACAAGAAAGCGAGTTGAAGAAAGGAGCTCAGGGGCACTGTAATTCACAAACCTGCAGAGTTATGAATGACAGCTATCGTCCAAAAATATATTAAAGTAAGTCTTCGAAGAGAACTTGAAAGCAGGGCAGAATTTCAGGAAAACGATTTCAGGGGGTAGACTGGAATTGCACTTAAAGCATATTAAAAGAGGCAGAATGTCCACAATGATGCACTTGGCCACAAAGGGCGTATGCGTTTTTTCCTGAATATATGCAGGAAAAAACGCATACACACTTTTTGGCCAACCAAGCAAGCGTGTAAAGGAAATCTGCACTACAATGAAGTCTCACTGCCCCACGGTCAAAAGGGCCATCTGAAAAAAGTGTAAAATCCAGAAAGTCAGGACAGGTCATGGAGAACAGGGAGCCTTGTTATGCTGATGGGCGGGATGTAAATTGCTAACAGCCACTCTGGAGAAATGTAAGGTGTTTCCTGAAACACCTAAAAAACTAAGCAACGGAGCCTACGGCACTTCCACTTATGGCCCTATAACTTAGGGAAATTAAAATCAAAAACACACAGCCACCCCAAAGTTTTGGACGGATCTGTTTACAAGAAGCTCGTCTACGGTACAAGTTAAATAACCCAGAATGCGAAAAATGGATAAAGAATTTGTGGTACATACGTACAATGGAATATCACTCAGCAATGAAATCTATGTCATCAGGCCCGTCGCGGCATAATGAGTGGATTCAGATACGGTGATTCTAAGTGAAATAAGTCACACAGATAAAGAAACATTAAGATATCACTAATACACCGAATGTGAACTTGGCTACACATGAACTGAATTACAAAACAGAACAGGGTCTCAAATTTAGAAAACCAACTTATGCTTGCTTAAGGGGAAATGTGAGTTGGGGTGCTGCATAAAACCAGAGATTGAAATTAGAACAGATACCGTTCCATAAGCCAAATATTTAATAGTCAAGACCTACTCCTTGCTCAACGAAATGGACTAAACACCCCATATTCAATGCCTAGGAATACACCTGCCAATTAAGAATCTTAACACCCATGGATTTACATGTCTCCGTAAGAGAATCAGGCATGTGTACAGTGCCATAAATGCAGCCGTGAAAATCCGATAAATCCCATTATCAAAATAAATTACAAAAACAAAACACAATGACAGTGAAATAGAGAGCAATTCTTAAAGAATTCATTCAGGGCTTGTGATGCAACCTGGAGTTACCACATCTACACCTAGAGCTGGGTGAGACATAAGGCTGGACACTTCGGGCGGATACCATTGGTGAGGTTCAGTGAGCAAATGCAGACCCTTTGAAGTCATACTGCATGGTACACATTCCATGGGTCCCAACTCTCCAGGTTTAAAGGATTCTTCCTTCAGCTAAAACATGCATGGGAATCCCAGAGTATGGTCCACCGTGTGACCGGGAAACGTTTTTAAATGCGTCTCAGTTTTCGTCCCCTGGTACTCGGGTTCACCATTCCAGACGCTTTACTTACACTGTCCCTACCTGGAGAGTCAGTGCCTTTAACCTCCTGTTTGGCACAGTTTGCAATTTCTGCGCAAGGTGAACAGGAATAGGGAGAACCAATGAGAGACTAGCTGTAGGTGTCTGCACGGGCAAATTTAACGCTCATTACGAACCAGGAAGAGGAATTAGCCAAAGGCTCAGCATGCCGTGCTGGAACCAGATTAGGGCCTGAAGCAATCCTGCGGTTTTGCGGCCAGCTCACAAGAAAGCGAGTTGAAGAAAGGAGCTCAAGGGCACTGTAATTCACAAACCTGCAGAGTTATAAATGACAGCTCTCATCCAAAAATATATTGAAGTAAGGCTACAAAGAGGACTTGAACGTGGGGCAGAATTCCAGGACTACGATTTCAGGAGGTAGACGGGAAATCCTCTGAAAGTATAGGAAAAGAGTCAGAATGTCGACAATGATGCACTTGGTCAAAAAGGGCATATGCGTTTTTTCCAGGGCCCTCATTAAAGAGGGTAGGAGGCTCCCAGTATGCTTCAGTGGCCAACAGAAGACCCACGTCGCCAAGGCGATGTGAGCCAGCCTTGCAGGAGTGACCTCACATCAGAGGGCCCACCTCACAGAAGGGTAAGGAACCCAGGAAGGATCAGACCCTCACCAGAGTGCCCACAAGAGCAAGGGGCTGGGAACCAGGCAGGAGTGTCCTCACACCCGTGGGACCACATCATCGAAAGTTGAGGTACCCAGCACATGTGGCCTCAAACCAGAGGACCCACATCACCATGGGTCTCGGAGCGAGGCAGGCAGGATTAACCTCCCAACACATGGCCCATTGTATAAAAAAGGTGAGGAATCCAGCCGTTGGAACATCCCAGCAGGCGGCCCAGATCACCGAGGCTATGGGATCCAGGCAGTGATGAACTCACAACAGAGGGCCCTCATCGTGATACTGTAAGCAACCCAGCCGTTGTGACCTCAGAGCACAAGGCCCACATCCCCATGGGGGAGGGAACCAAGCAGGAGTGTCATCGCACCAGTGGGCACACATCAGAAAATGTGGGGAGCCCAGCAGTTAGGGCCAGACGCCAGAGGGCCCTCATCACTGAGGAGAGGAGGCTCCCAGCAAGCTCCAACTGCTACCAGAGGGCTGACGTCGCCAATGCGGTGTGTGCCAGCCAGGCAGGAGTGACCTCAGAGCAGAGGGCCAACCACACAAAAGTGTGAGGAACCCAAAGAGGATCAGACTCTCACCAGAGGGCCCACATCACCAAGGGAATGGAAACCAGGCAGGAGTGTCCTCACACCAGTGGGGCCACATCACCGAAATGTGATGGACCCAGCACACTTGGCCTCAAACTAGAGGACACACATCACCAAGGGGCTGGGAGTGAGGCAGGCAGGAGGAGCCTCAAAACAGAGGGCCCATAGAATAAAAAAGGTGAGGAATCCTGCAGTTGGAACCTCCCAGCAGGCGGCCAGGAGCAGCGAGGATATGGGATCCAGGCCTGACTGAACACAAAACAGAGGGCCCTCATCATGAAACTGTGAGCAACCCAGCCGTTGGGACCTCAGAGCAGAAGGCCCACATTCCCATGTGGTTGGGAACCTGGCAGGAGTGTACTCGCACCACAGGGCGCACATTAGAGAATTTTGGGAGCCCAGAAGTTAGGGCCTGACGCCAGAGGGCCCTCATCACCGAGGAGAGGAAGCTCCCAGCAGGCTCCAACTGCCACAAGAGGGCCGACGTTGCCAAGGTGGGGTGTGCCAGCCAGGCAGGAGTGACCTCACAGCAGAGGGTCTACCTCACAGAAGGGTGAGGAAACCAGCCAGGATAAGACTCTCACCAGAGAGCCCACATCACCAAGGGGATCGGAAAAAGACAGCAGTGTCCTCACACCAGTGTGGCCACATTACAGAATGGTGAGGAACCCAGCACATGTGGCCTAAACCAGAGGACCCACATTTCCAAGGTGCTCCGAGTGAGGCAAGCAGGAGTAGCCTAACAACACAGGGCCCCCAGAATAAAAAATGTGAGGAATCCAGCAGTTTGAACCTCCCAGCAGGTGGCCCAGAGCACGGAGTCTATGGGATCCAGGCCACAGTGAACTCACAGCAGAGGGCCCACATCATGAAACTGTGAGCAACCCAACCGGTGGAACCTCAGAGCAGAAGGCCCACATCCCCATGCGGATAGGAACCTCGCAGGAGTGTCCTCGCACAACTTAACACGTATCAGAAAATGTGGGAACCCAGCTGTTAGGGCCTGACGCCAGAGGGCCCTCATCACCGAGGAGAGGAGGCTACCAGCAGGCTCCAAATGCCACCAGAGGGCCGACGTCACCAAGGCAATGGGAGCAAGCCAGGCAGGAGTTACCTCACAGCAGAGGGCCCACCTCACAGAAGTGTGAGGAACCCAACCAGGATCAGACTCTAACCAGAGGGCCCACATCACCAAGGGGATGGAAACCAGGCAGGAGTGTCCTCACACCAGTGGGGCCACATCAGCCAAAGGTGAGGAACACAGCACATGTGGCCTCAAATAAGGGGACACACATCACGAAAGGGCTGGGAGTGAGGCATGCAGGAGGAGACTCACAACAGAGGGCCCATAGAATAAAAAGGTGAGGAACCCCACCGCTGGAAGCTCCAAGCAGGTGGCCCAGAGCACCGAGGCTATGGGATCCATGCCGGAGTGAACTCACAGCAGAGGGCCCACATTCTGACACTGTGAGAAACCCAGCCGTTGGGACCTCAGAGCAGAAAGCCAACATCCCCATGGGGATGGGACCCTGGCAGGAGTGTACTCGCACGACAGGGCGCACATCAGAAAATTTTGGGAGCCCATGAGTTAGGGCCTGACGCCAGAGGGCCCTCATTACCGAGGGGAGGAGACTCCCAGCAGGCACCAACTCCCAACTGAGGGCCCACATCGCCAAGGTGACGTGTGCCAGCCAGGCAGGAGTGACCTCACAGCAGAGGGTCTACCTCACAGAAGGGTGAGGAATCCAGCCAGGATCAGGCTCTCACCAGAGGGCCCCCATCACCAAGTGGATGGGAACCAGGCAGGAGTGTCCTCACACCAGTGGGGCCACATCAATAAAGGTGAGGAAGCCGGCACATGTGGCCTCAAACCAGAGGACCTACATCACAAAGGGGCTGGGAGTGAGTCAGGAAGGAGGAGCATGAAAACACAGGACCCAAAGAATAGAAAAGGTAAGGAATCCAGCAGTAGGAACCTCCCAGCAGGCGGCTCAGAGCACAGAGTCTATGGGATCTAGGCCTGAGTGAACTAACACCAGAGAGCCAACATCATGAAACGGTGAACAACACAGGTGTTGGGACCTTAGAGCAGAAGGCCCACATGCCCATGGGGATGGGAACCTGGCAGGAGTGCCCTCGCACCACTTAGGACGTATCAGAAAATGTGGGAACCCAGCAGTTAGGGCCTGATACCAGAGGGCCTCATCACCGAGGGGAGGAGGCTCCCAGCAGGCTCCAACTGCCACCAGAGGTCCGACGTCGCCAAGGCGGGGTGTGCTAGCCAGGCAGGAGTGACCTCAGAGAAGAGGGCCCACCTCACAGAAGTGTGAGGAACCCAACCAGGATCAGACTCTCGCCGGAGGGACCACATCACCAAGGGGATGGGAAGCAGGCAGGAGTGTCCTCACACCAGTGGGGCCACATCATCAAAAGAAGAGGAACCCATCACATGTGGCCTCAAACCAGAGGACACACATCACCAAGGGGCTGGGAGTGAGGAAGGTGTCTGGAGGGGCACATTTAACTCTAATTTCCCACCAGGAAGAGGAATTAACCAAAGGCTCAGAGTGCCGTGCCACACCCTGATTATGGCCTGAAGCAAACCTGCGGTTTTGTGGCCAGCTTTCAAGGAAGCGAGTTAAGAAAGGAAATCACGGGCACTGAAATTCACAAACCTGCAGAGTTATAAATGACAGCTATTGGCAAAAATATATTGAAGTAAGTCTGCAAAGAGGACTTGAAAACGAGGCAGAATTGAGGAATCATATTTCAGGAGGTAGATTGGAATTGCATTTAAAACATGTGAAAAGCGGCAGATCTTTGACAGTGATGCACTTGGACGAACAGTGCGTATACATTTTTTCCTGAATATATTCAGGAAAAAACGCATATGCCCTTTTTGGCCAACCAAGCACTCGAGCAATGGAAATCCATACTACAATGAAGTCTCATTTCCCATTCGTCAAAAGGGCCATCTGAAAAAAGTGTAAAAACCAGAAACACAGGACAGGCCATGGAGAACAGGGAGCCTTGTTATGCTGATGGGCGGGATGTAAATTGCCAACAGACACTCTGGAGATGTTTATGGTGTATCCTGAAACATCTGAAAAACAAAGCTACAGAGACTAGGGCACTTCCACTTTTGGCCCTATAGCTTAGGAAAATTAAAATCAACAAGACACAGCCAACACAAAATTTAGGGCTGCTGTGTTTACAAGAACCTCGAGTCCAGTACAAATTAAATATCCCAGAAAGAAAAAAATGGATAAAGGAGTTGTGCTACTTACGTACAACGGAATATCACTCAGCAATGAAATCAATGTCATCAGGCCTGTAGCAGCAAATTGAGTGGATTTAAGTATGATGATTCTAAGAGAAATATGTCACACAGAGAAAGATAATTATCATAAGATATCACTAATAGAGGGAGTGTAAACTTGGCTACACATAAACTGAATTACAAAACCGAACAGTCTCACATTTAGATAAAAACTTATGCTTGCTTAAGGGGAAAGTTGAGTTGGGGTGCTGTATAAAACCAGAGATTGAAATTAGCACACATACCATTCCATAAGCCAAATATGTAATAGACAAGACCTACGCTTTGCTCAACGAAATAGACTCATCCATGGTGTATCACCTCACACCTGTTAGAATGGGCATCATCAGAAAATCTACAAACAACAAATGCTGGAAAGGGTGTGGAGATAAGGAACCCTCTTCCACTATTGTTGGGAATGTAAATTGATACAGTCACTGTGGAGAACATTATGGAGTTTCTCATAAAACTAAGAATAGAATTACCATATGATACAGCAATCCCACTACTGGGCATATACCCAGACAAAACCATAAATCAAAAAGAGACATTCACCTCAATGTTCATTGCATCACTATTTACAATATCCAGGTAATGGAAGCAACCTAAATGCCCACAGACAGACGAATGCATAAAGATGTGGTACAAATATAAAATGGAATATTACTAAGCCATAATAAGGAATGAAATTGGGTCATTTGTAGAAACGTTGATGGATCTAGAGACTGTCATACAGAGTGAAGTAAGTCAGAAATAGAAAAACAAATCTTGTGTATTAATGCATATATGTGGAACCTAGAAAAATTATACAGATGAACCGTTTTTTAAGGCAGAAATAGAGCAACAGATGTAGACAACAAACGTATGGACACCAAGGGGGGAAAGCTGTTGGGGGGTGGTGGTGGGAGGATTGAGAGATTGGGATTGGCATGTATACATTTATATGTATAAAATAGATAACCAAAAAGAACCTGCTGTATAAAAAAATAAAATAAAATTCAAAATTACAAAAAGTAAAACAGAAAAAATATTCTTCCCTTCACATACATGTATTTATATGAATAAATTATTTCCATGCTTATATCTGTAAATACAAAAAAGAGGAATAAAATCTACCTTGAACCAAAAATGAAAAAAAGAAAAAAAAAACAGAACCCACCAGTTACACAGAGGAAAACCGTATCAGGGCACTTGCTCCAGTTGTAAACAATTCTGTAGTTGGCCAGTGGTGGGGAATCATCTCCCATTCAGCCAGCAGGCCCCACGCAACAAGCGTCCTCATTGCAAAGCTGGGGGACCGTGCCAAGGCATCTGTGAGTAAATGTGGGCCGAGCCCCAGGCCAGCTGCTGCTGAAATGTTCCCACCCTTCCCAGGTAAAACACCTGAATATGTACAAGGACTTGAAAGCCTAGAGGAAGGGCCATGGAGCCACATGAGCGACAGCATGCCAGCCGATTTGGTGCCTGCAGGCCAGCCAGGATGGTCCTGGCCCTGGGTACTCTTCTGGAAGCTTTCCATTTCCCTGCCTGAGATAACCCTGCTGTCCGGGACCCCACTGCTTTCTTCCTCACTCACCTCTGCCCAGGGAGAAATTCCAGAGGCAGGTATGGGTGACACATCCTCTTCTTTAGCAGGTGGCATCTTGGTAACTGCTGCAGAAAGTCCAGCAGAGCCCCACTCACATTGGGCCACCCACAAAGCCGTGGCCTCTCACTCCCTCCCACCAGTCCAGCCCCGAGACTGCTGACAGGGCAGAGAAAATGGCGTCAGGCACAGCTGCAGGGGCTCTTGCTGCCTGGAGCGGTGTTTATATTGATCTCAAACAGGCACACCTGGGGAGGGCTGGCCGGCACGGTCAGGCTTCCCAGGCCAGCCAATAATCACCCCTCAGGCGCTCACAGTTGCAGAAACTGGAACTTGCTGAATCGGCCAGGTCCAAGGAACAGGTGTGGGCTCCTGAGAGTCAGGATAGACAAGGGGTTGCAGCTCTGGCTTGTTTTCTAATTATATTATCTGGCCCATGAGTGGGAGACAACTTCAAAAAAACCCTCTCCTAATGAGAGTAACCCAGGAGTCAGGGAGAGGAGGGGTGGGTGGTGGGTGGAGACAGAGGCCTGGTGCCCCGGGTGCACTGGAAGTCTCTGGAAGACCAGGTGGAGGGAGGCCACACAGAGTGATGCCCAGGGTCACAGACCTGTTGGAGCTGCTGTTTCTTTGTTGAAGTCCTGCTCTGAGGTGCTCTGTGTCAGATCTGAGTGACAGGTGAGCTGGAAGTGCTCTGCAATGAGGGCGATGTGCACGGTACCTGTGTGCCCAGCCCTGCCAGGGTAACTGCAAGGGTAGCTCTGTATCCTGGGAGGGGCCTGACCATGAGAGCCCCATGGGCTGCAGGGGAACCTGCCCAGGGATCCCCATATCCTGGGGGGGCCTGAACAGGAGAGCACCGTGGGCTGCGGTGGGGGTGGGGTACCTGCCCAGGTGAGCTCCATATCCTGGGATTGGCCTGACCTCGATAGCCCCATGGGCTGCTGGAGTCCTGGTAAAGGATGTCAGGACAGTCAGTGAAGCCACCGAGGATAGACGTCCAGTAGTTCCTAAATCCTACACCCTGCTGGTCATTCTACCAACCACCGGGACATGGTATTCTGTATTAGTCTTCAATGATGCCTTCTTTTGTATTCTATTAGTCCCAGAGTCACAAGAAATTTTGGCTTGTGAGTGGCAGGACTCAACATACAACTAAAACAATACTTCTGGGCCGTGTTGCCCCAAGGGTTCAAAAATTCCCACACCATCTTTGGGGAAAGCTCAGCTAAAGACCTAAAAGTTCTACCTCTGGAAAAGGAAACACTCCTTCAATATGCAGACGACATTCTGATCACCAGCCCTACTAAGGAGACCTCTGAACTACCAAGCCAATAAAGGATAGAAGTTGTCAAATAAAAAGCTCAAATATCACAGACTACGGTGACCTGCCTGGGCTTCATTCTCACAGAAGGTCGGAGAAGCCCATCTCAGGAAAGGGAAGAAACAATTTACAGCCTTACCCATTTCTAAAACTAGAAGACAGCTTAGGGGTTCCTGGGGAGGCCAGGGTTGGTGCTTCTGGATCCCTAACTACAGTCTACTAGCTGGGCCTCTATATGAAACACTGAAAGGAAAAGATGATGATCCTTTTGAATAGAATCCAGAAGTGGCCTTTCAAGAATGGAAAGAGCAGTCAATTCAGACCCTTGCCCTGGAACTCCCTAATTTAGCTAAACCCTTTGACCTTTACATTCCTGGTGAATGGTGAATCGCTATTGGAGTATTAGTGCAAAAACTGGGACCACTTGAAATGGAACAATGCAAGAATGCCATCCCGGTAGGATAAACTACGGTCACCAATGGGCTTGGCCCACCGCCACATCTGGCCAAGATACTGGCGGTATCTGAAAACCTGGAAATCAGCAGCACAAAAGGCCACCTCCCTCCTAAGGGAAAAGGACCCCACGTGGTGATCCTAGGCCCCAACCATGCCCTGAAGTTGCAGGGTTTGCTCCGTGGGCACACTGACCTCGAGTGAGGAGGCCCTCCAACTCCAACCTCCAGAGAGATAACCGGGGTAAAGGGGCACCATGACGACTCATGTGACCATCACTTGACCTGGAGTTTCTCTCATAAAACAACAAGAGTGTGTCCCAAAAGAGTAGACTACTGCTTGCAGGACTTACTGCACCCAGAGCGGACCTAATAATCTTGGCGGGGGAAACGTATATCACACTGTCACCATAGAAGAGCCTACAGACACTGTGATGATGGTGGCCAATAAGACCGGCTGGACTCCTGTTTACTTCAAAAGGCTGTTGACTCAGTGGCCATCATGGTCCTTCATCACCACTGACCCTGGACTGTCTGGGAGTTGAGCAGGCAGGGTCCTGACACCTGGTGCTCTTTTTACGTTAATTCAGGGGCCTAATTGAAGAAAGTGCAGACTACTGGTCAGAGCATCTAGGCTGGCAGAAACGGTCAGCCTAAGGTGGCCGAACAAATGCAGGGCGGGGTGAAACTGGACCTCACAGCGTCACTGCACATCTCCTTCCTGGAACCTTAAAGGTCATTAGAATCTATAACGCTTCCAATACTGGTGCTCAGGCGGACGAGCGGGGAGGCAGGAGGCCTGGGGACAATCAACGTCACCTGGAGGCTGCTGGGGAGAAGTTCTGACCCTCGCCCACGGGTATGAGGGCTCCTACCTCAGCACTCAACAGTTACAGAAGAAGGGTCTGCACCCTCAGCACTCTAAGAATGAGGAAGGGGAAAAAAGGCAGAAGAGGGCTTTTTCCCAGGCAAAGCCCCTTAAAAATCCCTGGGAGATAAAAATAGAATCTGGGCAATAAAATAAAGTCTAACCTTTTTTATCCTTTGTGCTTTGTCTAATTTCACGTGCTCCTCGGGTCCCGCATACAGAGTTTCAACAGCCGGCACTTCAGACCAGATTTCCTAGTGCGGAATGGCTGGGTCGACACCTCAGCTCCTGGGACACAGTGCACACTCCGCGATATAGAGCCTGAGCTGCAGCCAACCGGGCCCTCGAGAGCTCCGCCCCCTCCCTCCCACTGACTCTGACAGGATCTCTACACAGCAGCCCAGCCCACAGCCCACGGGGTAGCACATGCTCTCACCTCTCCATTCTCTGATCAAAATATAAAGTTTCCTTTGCTTCTGAACCAAACTCAGTCTCAATCTGTTGGCTCCAATGACACTGGGCAGGGGGACACTTGTTGGGGTCCACTCTGGAGGATCAGTAACAGAAATTGAGAACATTGTAACTTCAATGAACAGATGTTTGAGCCAAACTGTAATTAACATAGAACAGTGTATAAGGCTCGGGTAAAATAAGATGTTTCTAACACTCCCATTTGATATTTCCATCACTTTATTAGAAGCAAGTTCAGTGAAAAGGTTTGTCTTATTTGTCAGGTCAATATTAGAGAAACGAAGTGATTTCTTTCCAAGGATGTACATCTAAAAATCTTGGTTAAAGCTTCAATCTTGTTTTAAATGCTTTTCCATTGAAAATGATACCTCTCTTTCAGTTCCCCCAATTCTGAGAAGTATAAAATCTTATAATTTATTATTACCAAAGGGGAAAGGTGGGAGGAGGGATAAATTAACAGTTTGGGATTAACACATACACACTGCTATGTATAAAATCGATCATCAACAAGGAACTACTGTATAGCACCGGGAACTACACTCAATATTTTACAATAACCTATAAGGGGAAATCATCTGAAAAAGAATAGATATTTTTATTGACATCATCTATTAATGACAGTTAAAATGGAACCTAAGGGAAGCCGGTGGTGAGTGCTTCTGACCCTGAAGACTTCAATCATCTAAAGTTTGGACTCTGCCTACTTCCCAAGGCCCTTAATGAACATATGTGTAGCCATAGCTTAAAAAATTCCCCAGTTTGGGTTGTGGAGAGACACTGATTTTGTAAAAGCCCTGGTGTTCTCCTCACATGAATGGGACACTTCCTACAGCTAAAACATGCCTGTCACACCCAGAGGATGGTATACCGTCTGATCGGGAAGAGTTTGGAAAAGACATCTCATCTCCTCATCTCCTGGTGCTCGGGTTCACCCCTCCAGCGTCTTTACGAACAGTCTCCCCACTTGGAGATGTCAGCACTGTCAACATCCTGTTGCAGACAGTTTGGAATTTGTCCAGAGGATGAAGCAGAAGGAGGAGGAACAATGAGAGACAAGTCCTAGGTGTTCGGACAGGCACATGTCACTCTTATTTCCAATCAGGAAGACGAATTGACCAAAGGCTAGGGTTGCCCATGGAAACAGAATAGGGCTTGAGGAAATTCCGCTGCTTTGTGGCCAGTTCCCATAAACACAAGTTGAAAAATGGAACTCAGGGACACTAAAATTCACGAAACTGCAGAGTTGAAAATATCTATCACTGAAAAATGTCTTGAGGAAAGTCAGAGGAAAGGACTTGTAAGCAACGGAGAATGGCAGGAAAGGGATTGGAAGAGGTAGAAAGGACTCGCCATTAAGCACAAGAAAAGGGGCTGAACATTGCCAACATTGCAATTGGCCAAAAAGGGTGTATGCGTCTTTTTCTGTATGTATTCAAGAAAAGGGCATACACTTTTTTAGCCAACCAAACAGGTGGGCACTGGAAATCAATACTACAAAACATATCACTTCGCATCAGTCAGAAGAGCCTTCCTCATAAAGTGTAAACACCAGAAATGCAGGACAGGGCAAGGAGAAAAGGGAGCCCTCTGAGGCTTATACTGGAAATGTATATTGCCAACGGTCACTCTGGAGAAGTGTATTGTGTTTACTAAAGCATCTAAAAAATGAGCTACAGAGCACAGGGCACTTGCACTCATGGACGTATATCTTGGGAAAAACAAAAATCGAGAGGACACAGGCACCCCAATGTTTACCGCCTCTATGTTTAAAAGATCCTCGACTAGGATATAATTTATAAGTCTCTGGAGGGAAAAAATGGATAGAGATGTGGCACTTATGTAGAGTGGAATATTACTCAGCCTGGAAATCAATGAAATATGGCCAGTTGTAACAACCACAGAGGAGTTACGTATGATCATTCGAAGTCACATAATTCAAAAAGAAAAAGACACACGATATTACTAATACATGGAATGTAAACGTGGCTACAAATGAACTGAATTACAAAACAGAACGGGGTCTCAAATTTAGAAAACCAACATATGCTTGCTTAAGGATAAAGGAGAGTTGGGGTGCTGCATAAAACCAGAGATAGAAATTAGCACAGATACCTTTCCATAAGCCAAATATGTCATAGTCAAGACCTACCAGTTGCTCAACGAAATGGACTAAACACCCCATATTCAACGCCTAGGAATACACCTGACTAGTAAGAATCTTCAAACCCATGGATTTATATGTCTCCGTAAGAGAATCAAGCGTGTGTATAGATTTATGAACGCAGCAGAGAAAATCCGATAAATCCAATTATCAAAATGAATTACAAAAACAAAACACAATGACAGTGAAATAGAGAACTATTCTTAAATAATTCATTCAGAGCTTGTGATGCAACCTGGATTAACCACATCTGCACCAAGAGCTGAGTGAGACATAAGGTTGGACACTTCGGGCGGATAGCACTGGTGAGGTACGATGAGCAAATGCAGAACCTTTGAAGTCATACTGCATGGTACCCATTCCATGGGTCCCAACTCTCCAGGTTTAAGAGATTCTTCCTTCAGCTAAAACATGCATGGGAAACCCAAAGAATGGTACACCGTGTGACTGGGAAGCGTTTTCAAATGCATCTCAGTTTTCGCCCCCTTTTACACGGGTTCACCATTCCAGACCCTTTACTAACACTCTCTCCACTTGGAGAGTCAGTGCCTTTAACCTCCTGTTTGGCACAGTTTGCAATTTCTGCGCAAGATTTACAGGAATAGGGAGAAGCAATGAGAGACTAGCTGTAGGTGTCTGCACGGGCAAATGGAACGCTCATTTCCCACCAGGAAGAGGGATTTACCAAAGGCTCAGCGTGCCCTGCCGGAACCAGATTAGGGCCTGAAGCAATCCTGCCGTTTTGCGGCCAGCTCACAAGAAAGCGAGTTAAAGAAAGGAGCTCAGGGGCACTGTAATTCACAAACCTGCAGAGTTCTGAATGACAGCTATCGTCCAAAAATGTATTGAAGTAAGTCTTCGAAGTGGACTTGAAAGCGGGGCAGAATTTCAGGAAAACGATTTCAGGGGGTAGACTGGAATTGCACTTAAAGCAGAGGAAAAGAGGCCGAATGTCCACAATGATGCACTTGGCCAAAAAGGGCGTATGCGTTTTTTCCTGAATATCTTCAGGAAAAAACGCATATGCACTTTTTGGCCAACCAAGCAAGCGTGTAAAGGAAATCTGCAATACAATGAAGCCTCACTGCCCCCCGGTCAAAAGGGCCATCTGAAAAAAGTGTAAAACCCAGAAAGGCAGAACAGGTCATAGAGAACAGGGAAACTTGTTATGCTGATGGGCGGGATGTAAATTTCCAACAGCCACTCTGGAGAAGTGTATGGTGTTTCCTGAAACACGTAGGAAACTAAGCAACACAGCCTATGGCACTTCCACTTAGGGTCCTATAGCTTAGGGAAATTAAAATCAAAAACACACAGCCACCCCAAAGTTTGGGATGGCTCTGTTTACAAGAACCTCGTCTATGGTACAAGTTAAATATCCGAGAAAGCAAAACATGGATAAAGATGTTGTGGTACGTACGTACAATGCAATATCACTCAGCAATGAAATCTACATAATCAGGCCCGTAGCGGCATAATGAATTGATTCAAGTACGATGATTCTACGAGAAATAATCACACAGAAAAAGAAAGATCATAAGATATCACTAATGCACGGAACGTAAACTTGGCTACACATGAACTGAAATACAAAACAGAACAGGGTCTCAAATTTAGAAAACCAATTTATGCTTGCTTATGGGGAAAGGTGAGTTGGGGTGCTGCATCAAACCAGAGATTGAAATTAGCACAGATACCGTTCCATAAGCCAAATATATAATAGACAAGACCTACTCCTTGCTCAACGAAATGGACTCAACACCCCTTATTCAACGCCTGGGAATATACCTGACAAGTAAGAATCTTAAAACCCATGGATTTGTATGTCTCCATAAGGTAATCAAGCATGTGTACAGCGGCCTAAACACAACAGTGACAATCCGATAAATCCCATTATCAAAATAAATTTCAAAAACAAAACACAATGACAGTGAAATAGAGAGCAATTCTTAAATATTTCATTCAGGGCTTGTGATGCAACCTGGATTTACCACATCTACACCCAGAGCTGGGTGAGACATAAGGCCGGACACGTTGGGCTGATGGCATTGGTGAGGTTCGTTGAGCAAACGCAGACCCTTTGAAGTCATACTGCATGGTACCCATTCCATGGTTCCCAACTCTCCAGGTTTAAGGGATTCTTCCTTCAGCTAAAACATGCATGGGAAACCCAGAGTATGGTCCACCTTGTGATTGGGAAACGTTTTCAAATGCATCTCAGGTTTCGTCCCCTGGTACTCGGGTTCACCGTTCCAGACGCTTTACTAACACTCTCCCCACATTGGGAGTCAGTGCCTTTAATTTCCTGTTTGTCCCAGTTTGCAATTTCTTCGCAAGATGAACAGGAATAGGGAGAACCAATGAGAGACTAGCTGTAGGTGCCTGCAGGGGCAAATGGAACGCTCGTTTCCCACAAGGAAGGGGAATTAACCAAAGGCTCAGCGTGCCCTGCCGGAACCAGATTAGGGCCTGAAGAAATCCTGCGGTTTTGCGGTCAGCTCACAAGAAAGCGAGTTGAAGAAAGGAGCTCAGGGGCACTGTAATTCACAAAACTGCAGAGTTCTGAATGACAGCTATCCTCCAAAACTGTATTAAAGTAAGTCTTCGAAGAGGACTTGAAAGCGGGGCAGAATTTCAGGAAAACGATTTCAGGGGGTAGACTGGAATTGCACTTAAAGCATAGGAAAAGACTCCGAATGTCGACAATGATGCACTTGGCCAAAAAGAGCGTATGCGTTTTCTCCTGAATATATTCAGGAGAAAACGCATACGCCCTTTTTGGCCAACCAAGCAAGCGTGTCAAGGAAATCTGCACTACAATGAAGTCTCACTGCCCCCCGGTCAAAAGGGCCATCTGAAACAAGTGTAAAATCCAGAAAGGCAGGACAGGTCATGGAGAACAGGGAGCCTTGTTATGCTGATGGGCGGGATGTAAATTGCCAACAGCCACTCTGGAGAAGTGTATGGTGTTTCCTGAAACACGTAGGAAACAAAGCAACACAGCCTATGGCACTTCCACTTAGGGTCCTATAGCTTAGGGAAAATAAAATCAAAAACACACAGCCACCCCAAAGTTTGGGACGGCTCTGTTTACAAGAACCTCGTCTACGGTACAAGTTAAATATCCGAGAAAGCAAAAAATGGATAAAGAACGTGTGGTACGTACGTACAATGGAATATCACTCAGCCATGAGATCTACGTCATCTGGCCCGTAGCGGCATAATGAGTGCATTAAGGTACGACGATTCTTACGAGAAATAAGTCACACAGAAAAAGAAACATCATCAGATATCACTAATACACGGAACGTAAACTTGGCTACACATGAACTGAATTACAAAACAGAACAGGGTCTCAAATTTAGAAAACCAACTTATGCTTGCTTATGGGGAAAGGTGAGTTGGGGTGCTGCATCAAACCAGAGATTGAAATTAGCACAGATACCGTTCCATAAGCCAAATATATAATAGACAAGACCTACTCCTTGCTCAACGAAATGGACTCAACACCCCATATTCAACGCCTGGGAATATACCTGACAAGTAAGAATCTTAAGACCCATGGATTTATATGTCTCCATAAGGAAATCAAGCGTGTGTACAGCGGCCTAAACGCAGCAGTGAAAATCCAATAAATCCCATTATCAAAATAAATTTCAAAAACAAAACACAATGACAGTGAAATAGAGAGCAATTCTTAAATAATTCATTCACGGCTTGTGATGCAACCTGGATTTACCACATCTACACCCAGAGCTGGGTGACACATAAGGCTGGACACTTCGGGCTGATAGCATTGGTGAGGTTCGGTGAGCAAACGCAGACCCTTTGAAGTCATACTGCATGGTAGCCATTCCATGGGTCCCAACTCTCCAGGTTTAAGGGATTCTTCCTTCAGCTAAAACATGCATGGGAAACCCAGAGTATGGTCCACTGTGTGATTGGGAAACGTTTTCAAATGTATCTCAGGTTTCGTCCCCTAGTACTCGGGTTCACCGTTCCAGACGCTTTACTAACACTCTCCCCACTTGGAGAGTCAGTGCCTTTAACCTCCTGTTTGGCACAGTTTGCAATTTCTGCGCAAGATTTACAGGAATAGGGAGAAGCAATGAGAGACTAGCTGTAGGTGTCTGCACGGGCAAATGGAACGCTCATTTCCCACCAGGAAGAGGGATTTACCAAAGGCTCAGCGTGCCCTGCCGGAACCAGATTAGGGCCTGAAGCAATCCTGCCGTTTTGCGGCCAGCTCACAAGAAAGTGAGTTAAAGAAAGGAGCTCAGGGGCACTGTAATTCACAAACCTGCAGAGTTATGAATGACAGCTATCGTCCAAAAATGTATTGAAGTAAGTCTTCGAAGTGGACTTGAAAGCGGGGCAGAATTTCAGGAAAACGATTTCAGGGGGTAGACTGGAATTGCACTTAAAGCAGAGGAAAAGAGGCCGAATGTCCACAATGATG
Organism: Delphinapterus leucas; assembly: GCF_059928025.1. Taxonomy (NCBI): domain Eukaryota; kingdom Metazoa; phylum Chordata; class Mammalia; order Artiodactyla; family Monodontidae; genus Delphinapterus; species Delphinapterus leucas. Next base: position 14,751,431 of record NW_028322238.1, read on the forward strand.
CACTTGGCCAAAAAGGGCGTATGCGTTTTTTCCTGAATATCTTCAGGAAAAAACGCATATGCACTTTTTGGCCAACCAAGCAAGCGTGTAAAGGAAATCTGCAATACAATGAAGCCTCACTGCCCCCCGGTCAAAAGGGCCATCTGAAATAAGTGTAAAACCCAGAAAGGCAGAACAGGTCATAGAGAACAGGGAACCTTGTTATGCTGATGGGCGGGATGTAAATTTCCAACAGCCAATCTGGAGAAGTGTATGGTGTTTCCTGAAACACGTAGGAAACTAAGCAACACAGCCTATGGCACTTCCACTTAGGGTCCTATAGCTTAGGGAAATTAAAATCAAAAACACACAGCCACCCCAAAGTTTGGGATGGCTCTGTTTACAAGAACCTCGTCTATGGTACAAGTTAAATATCCGAGAAAGCAAAACATGGATAAAGATGTTGTGGTACGTACGTACAATGCAATATCACTCAGCAATGAAATCTACATAATCAGGCCCGTAGCGGCATAATGAATTGATTCAAGTACGATGATTCTACGAGAAATAATCACACAGAAAAAGAAAGATCATAAGATATCACTAATGCACGGAACGTAAACTTGGCTACACATGAACTGAAATACAAAACAGAACAGGGTCTCAAATTTAGAAAACCAATTTATGCTTGCTTATGGGGAAAGGTGAGTTGGGGTGCTGCATCAAACCAGAGATTGAAATTAGCACAGATACCGTTCCATAAGCCAAATATATAATAGACAAGAACTACTCCTTGCTCAACGAAATGGACTCAACACCCCTTATTCAACGCCTGGGAATATACCTGACAAGTAAGAATCTTAAGACCCATGGATTTATATGTCTCCATAAGGAAATCAAGCGTGTGTACAGCGGCCTAAACACAGCAGTGAAAATCCGATAAATCCCATTATCAAAATAAATTTCAAAAACAAAACACAATGACAGTGAAATAGAGAGCAATTCTTAAATAATTCAATCAGGGCTTGTGATGCAACCTGCATTTACCACATCTACACCCAGAGCTGAGTGAGACATAAGACTCGACACTTCGGGCTGATAGCATTGGTGAGGTTCGGTGAGCGAACGCAGACCGTTTGAAGTCATACTGCATGGTACCCATTCCATGGGTCCCAACTCTCCAGGTTTAAAGGATTCTTCCTTCAGCTAAAACATGCATGGGAAACCCAGAGTATGGTCCACCGTGTGATTGGGAAACGTTTTCAAATGCATCTCAGGTTTCGTCCCCTGGTACTCGGGTTCACCGTTCCAGAAGTTTTACTAACACGCTTACCACTTGGAGAGTCAGTGCCTTTAACCTCCTGTTTGGCACAGTTTGCAATTTCTGCGCAAGATGAACAGGAATAGGGAGAACCAATGAGAAACTAGCTGTAGGTGTCTGCACGGGCAAATTGAACGCTCATTTCCCACCAGGAAGAGGAATTAACCAAAGGCTCAGCGTGCCCTGCCAGAACCAGATTAGGGCCTGAAGCAATCCTGCGGTTTGCGGGCAGCTCACAAGAAAGCGAGTTGAAGAAAGGAGCTCAGGGGCACTGTAAATCACAAACCTGCATAGTTAAGAATGACAGCTATCGTCCAAAAATGTATTGAAGTAAGTTTTCGAAGAGGACTTGAAAGCGGGGCAGAATTTCAGGAAAACGATTTCAGGGGGTGGACTGGAATTGCACTTAAAGCATAGGAAAAGTGGTAGAATGTCCACAATGATGCACTTGGCCAAAAAGGGCATATGCGTTTTTTCCTGAATATATTCAGGAAAAAACGCATACGCCCTTTTTGGCCAACTAAGCAAGCGTGTAAAGGAAATCTGCACTACAATGAAGTCTCACTGCCTCCCGGTCAAAACGGCCATCTGAAAAAAGTGTAAAATCCAGAAAGGCAGGACAGGTCATGGAGAACAGGGAGCCTTGTTATCCTGATGGGCGGTATGTAAATTGCCAACAGCCACTCTGGAGAAGTGTATGGTGTTTCCTGAAACACGTAGGAAACAAAGCAACACAGCCTATGGCACTTCCACTTAGGGTCCTATAGCTTATGGAAATTAAAATCAAAAACACACAGCCACCCCAAAGTTTGGGACGGCTCTGTTTACAAGAACCTCGTCTATGGTACAAGTTATATATCTGAGAAAGCAAAAAATGGATAAAGAAGTTGTGGTACGTACGTACAATGGAATATCACTCAGCGATGAGATCTACGTCATCAGTCCCGTAGCGGCATAAGGAGTGGATTCAGGTACGACGATTCTACGAGAAATAAGTCACACAGAAAAAGACACATCATAAGATATCACTAATACACGGAACGTAAACTTGGCTACTCATGAACTGAATTACAAAACAGAACAGGGTCTCAAATTTAGAAAACCAACTTATGCTTGCTTATGGGGAAAGGTGAGTTGGGGTGCTGCATCAAACCAGAGATTGAAATTAGCACACATACTGTTCCATAAGCAAAATATATAATAGACAAGACCTACACCTGGCTGAATGAAATGGACTCAACACCCCATATTCAAAGCCGGGGAATATACCTGACAAGTAAGAATCTTAAGACCCATGGATTTATATGTCTCCATAAGGAAATCTAGCGTGTGTACAGCGGCCTAAACGCAGCAGTGAAAATCCGATAAATCCCATTATCAAAATAAATTTCACAAACAAAACACAATGACAGTGGAATAGAGAGCAATTCTTAAATAATTCATTCAGGGCTTGTGATGCAACCTGGATTTACCACATCTACACCCAGAGCTGGGTGAGACATAAGGCTGGACACTTCGGGCTGATAGCATTGGTGAGGTTCGGTGAGCAAACGCAGACCCTTTGAACTCATACTGCATGGTAGCCATTCCATGGGTCCCAACTCTCCAGGTTTAAGGGATTCTTCCTTCAGCTAAAACATGCATGGGAATCCCAGAGTATGGTCCACCGTGTGACTGGGAAACTTTTTCAAATGCATCTCAGGTTTCATCCCCTGGTACTCGGGTTCAGTGTTCCAGACGCTTTACTAACACTCTCCACACTTGGAGAGTCAGTGCCTTTAACCTCCTGTTTGGCACAGTTTGCAATTTCTGCGCAAGATGAACAGGAATAGGGAGAACCAATGAGAGACTAGCTGTAGGTGTCTGCACAGACAAATGGAACGCTCATTTCCCACCAGGAAGAGGGATTAACCAAAGGCTCAGCGTGCCCTGCCGGGACCAGATAGGGCCTGAAGCAATCATGCGGTTTTGCGGCCAGCTCACAAGAAAGCGAGTTGAAGAAAGGAGCTCAGGGGCACTGTAATTCACAAACCTGCAGAGTTATGAATGACAGCTATCGTCCAAAAATGTATTGAAGTAAGTCTTCGAAGAGGACTTGAAAGCGGGGCAGAATTTCAGGAAAACGATTTCAGGGGGTAGACTGGAATTGCACTTAAAGCATAGGAAAAGAGGCAGAATGTCGACAATGATGCACTTGGCCAAAAAGGGCGTATGCGTTTTTTCCTGAATATAGTCAGGAAAAAACGCATACGCCCTTTTTGGCCAACCAAGCAAGCTTGTAAACGAAATCTGCACTACAATGAAGTCTCACTGCCCCCCGGGCCAAAGGGCCATCTGAAAAAAGTGTAAAATCCAGAAAGGCAGGACAGGTCATGGAGAACAGGGAGCCTTGTTATGCTGATGGTCGGGATGTAAATTGCCAACAGCCACTCTGGAGAAGTGTATGGTGTTTCCTGAAACACGTAGGAAACAAAGCAACACAGCCTATGGCACTTCCACTTAGGGTCCTATAGCTTAGGGAAATTAAAATCAAAAACACACAGCCACCCCAAAGTTTAGGACGGCTCTGTTTACAAGAACCTCGTCTACGGTACAAGTTACATATCCGAGAAATCAAAAAATGGATAAAATTGTTGTGGTACATACGTACAATGGAATATCACTCAGCAATGAAATCTATGTCATCAGGCCCATAGCGGCATAATGAGTGGATTCAGGTACGACGATTCTACGAGAAATAAGTCACACAGAAAAAGAAACATCATAATATATCACTAATACACTGAGTGTAAACTTGGCTACACATGAACTCAATTACAAATCATAACAGGGTCTCAAATTTAGAAAACCAACTTATGCTTGCTTATGGGGAAAGGTGAGTTGGGCTGCTGCACAAAACCAGAGATTGAAATTAGCACAGATACCGTTCCATAAGCCAAATATATAATAGACAAGACCTACTCCTTGCTCAACGAAATGGACTCAACACCCCATATTCAACGCCAAGGAATATACCTGACAAGTAAGAATCTTAAAACCCATTGATTTATATGTCTCCATAAGGAAATCAAGCGTGTGTACAGTGGCCTAAACGCAACAGTGAAAATCCGATAAATCCCATTATCAAAATAAATTTCAAAAACAAAACACAATGACAATGAAATAGAGAGCAATTCTTAAATAATTCATTCAGGGCTTGTGATGCAACCTGGATTTACCACATCTACAAGAAGGGCTGAGTGAGACATAAGGCTGGGCACTTTGGGCTGATAACATTGGTGAGGATCTTAGAGCAAATACAGACCCTTTGAAGTCATACTGCATGGTACCCATTCTATGGGTCCCAACTCTCCAGGTTTAAGGGATTCTCCCTTCTGATAAAAGATGCATGAGAATCCCACAGTATGGTCCACCGTGTGACCGGGAAATATTTTTAAATGCATCTCAGTTTTCGTCCCCTGGTACTCGGTTTCACCATTCCAGAAGCTTTACTAACACTCTTCCCACTTGGAGAGTCAGTGCCTTTACCCTCCTGTTTGGCACACTTTGCGATTTCTGCGCAAGATGAAGAGCAATAGGGAGAACCAATGAGATACTAGCTGTAGATTTCTGCCTGGGCAAATTTAACGCTCATTTTCCACTAGGAAGAGGAATTAAACAAAGCTCAGCATGCCGTGCCGAATCCAGATTAGGGCCTGAAGCAATCCTGCGGTTTTGCGGCCAGCTCACAAGAAAGCGAGTTGAAGAAAGGAGCTCAGGGGCACTGTAATTCACAAACCTGCAGAGTTATAAATGACAGTTATCGTCCAAAAATATAATGAAGTAAGGCTGTGATGAGGACTTGAGAGTGGGGCAGAATTGCAGGAAAACGATTTCAGGGGATAGACTGGAATTGCATTTAAAGCATAGGAAAAGAGGCAGAACGTCGACAATGATGCACTTGGCCAAAAAGGGCATATGCTTTTATTCCTGAATATATTCAGGAAAAAAACGCATAGGCACTTTTTGGCCCCCAAGCAAGCATGTAAATGAAATCTGCACTAAAATGAAGTCTCACTGCCCCCCGGTCAAAAGGGCCTTCTGAAAAAAGGGTAAACTCCTGAAACACAGCACAAGCCATGGAGAACTGGGAGCCTTGTTATGCTTATGGGCGGGATGTAAATTGCCAACAGCCACTCTGGAGAAGTGTACGGTGTTTCCTGAAACACCTAAAAAACTAAGCAACGGAGCCTATGGAACTTCCACTTATGGCCCTATAACTTAGGGAAATTAAAATAAAAAACACACAGCCACCCCAAAGTTTTGGACGGCTCTGTATACAAGAACCTCGTCTAGAGTACAAGTTAAGTATCCCAGAATGCGAAAAATGGATAAAGAAGTTGTGGTACATACGTAGAATGGAATATCAATCAGCAATGAAATCTATGACATCAGGCCCGTTGCGGCATAATGAGTGGATTCAGATACGATGATTCTAAGTGAAATAAGTCACACAGAAAAAGAAACATTAAGATATTACTAATACACCGAATGTGAACTTGGCTACACATGAACTGAATTACAAAACAGAACAGGGTCTCAAATTTAGAAAACCAACTTATGCTTGCTTAAGGGGAAAGGTGAGTTGGGGTGCTGCATAAAACCAGAGATTGAGATTAGAATAGATATCGTTCCATAAGCCAAATATTTAATAGTCAAGACTTACTCCTTGCTCAACGAAATGGACTAAACACCCCATATTCTACGCCTAGGAATACACCTGCCAATTAAGAATCTTAACACCCATGGATTTATATGTCTCTGTAAGAGAATCAAACATGTGTACAGCACCATAAACGCAGCCGTGAAAATCCGATAAATCCCATTATCAAAATAAATTACAAAAACAAAACACAATGACAGTGAAATAGAGAGCAATTCTTAAATAATTCATTCAGGGCTTGTGATGCAACCTGGAGTTACCACATCTACACCTAGAGCTGGGTGAGACATAAGGCTGGACACTTCGGGCAGATACCATTGGTGAGTTTCAGTGAGCAAATGCAGACCATTTGAAGTCATACTGCATGGCACACATTCCATGGGTCCCAACTCTCCAGGTTTAAGGGATTCTTCCTTCAGTTAAAACATGCATGGGAATCCCAGAGTATGGTCCACTGTGTGATTGGGAAACATTTTCAAATGTAACTCAGGTTTCGTCCCCTGGTACTCGGGTTCACCGTTCCAGACGCTTTACTAACACTATCCACACTTGGAGAGTCAGTGCCTTTAACCTCCTGTTTGGCACAGTTTGCAATTTCTGTGCAAGATGAACAGGAATAGGGAGAACCAATGAGAGACTAGCTGTAGGTGTCTGCACGGGCAAATGGAACACTCATTTCCCACCAGGAAGAGGGATTAACCAAAGGCTCAGCGTGCCCTGCCGGAACCAGATTAGGGCCTGAAGCAATCCAGCGGTTTTGCGGCCAGCTGACAAGAAAGCGAGTTGAAGAAAGGAGCTCAGGGGCACTGTAATTCACAAACCTGCAGAGTTATGAAAGACAACTCTCGTCCAAAACTGTATTGAAGTAAGTCTTCGAAGAAGACTTGAAAGCAGGGCAGAATTTCAGGAAAACAATTTCAGGGGGTAGACTGGAATTGCACTTAAAGCATAGGAAAAGAGGCAGAATGTCGACAATGATGCACTTGGCCAAAAAGGGCGTATGCGTTTTTTCCTGAATATATTCAGGAAAAAACGCATACGCCCTTTTGGCCAACCAAGCAAGTGTGTAAAGGAAATCTGCACTACAATGAAGTCTCACTGCTTCCCGGTCCAAACGGCCATCTGAAACAAGTGTAAAATCCAGAAAGGCAGGACAGGTCATGGAGAACAGGGAGCCTTGTTATGCTGAAGGGCGGGATGTAAATTGCCAACAGCCACTCTGCAGAAGTGTATGGTGTTTCCTGAAACACGTAGGAAACAAAGCAACACAGCCTATGGCACTTCCACTTAGGGTCTTATAGCTTTGGGAAATTAAAATCAAAAACACAGAGCCACCCCAAAGTTTGGGACGGCTCTGTTTACAAGAACCTCGTCTACGGTACAAGTTAAATATCCGAAAAAGCAAAAAATGGATAAAGAAGTTGTGGTACGTACGTACAATGGAATATCACTCAGCAATGAGATCTACGTCATCAGGCCCGTAGCGGCATAATGAGTGCATTCAGGTACGACGATTCTACGAGAAATAAGTCACACAGAAAAAGAAACATCATAAGATATCACTAATACACGGAACGTAAACTTGGCTACACATGAACTGAATTACAAAACAGAACAGGGTCTCAAATTTAGAAAACCAACTTATGCTTGCTTATGGGGAAAGGTGAGTTGGGGTGCTGCATCAAACCAGAGATTGAAATTAGCACAGATACCGTTCCATAAGACAAATATATAATAGACAAGACCTACTCCTTGCTCAACGAAATGGACTCAACACCCCATATTCAACGCCTGGGAATATCCCTGACAAGTAAGAATCTTAAGACCCATGGAATTATATGTCTCCATAAGGAAATCAAGCATGTGTACAGCGGCCTAAACGCAGCAGTGAAAATCCGATAAATCCCATTATCAAAATAAGTTTCACAAACAAAACACAATGACAGTGAAATAGAGAGCAATTCTTAAATAATTCATTCAGGGCTTGTGATGCAACCTGGATTTACCACATCTACACCCAGAGCTGGGTGAGACATAAGGCTGGACACTTCGGGCTGATAGCATTGGTGAGGTTCGGTGAGCAAACGCAGACCCTTTGAAGTCATACTGCATGGTAGCCATTCCATGGGTCCCAACTCTCCAGGTTTAAGGGATTCTTCCTTCAGCTAAAACATGCATAGGAATCCCAGAGTATGGTCCACCGTGTGATTGGGAAACATTTTCAAATGTATCTCAGGTTTCGTCCCCTGGTACTCGGGTTCACCGCTCCAGACGCTTTACTAACACTCTCCACACTTGGAGAGTCAGTGCCTTTAACCTCCTGTTTGTCACAGTTTGCAATTTCTGCGCAAGATGAACAGGAATAGGGAGAACCAATGAGAGACTAGCTGTAGGTGTCTGCACGGGCAAATGGAACGCTCATTTCCCACCAGGAAGAGGGATTAACCAAAGGCTCAGCGTGCCCTGCCGGAACCAGATTAGGGCCTGAAGCAATCCAGCGGTTTTGCGGCCAGCTCACAAGAAAGCGAGTTGAAGAAAGGAGCTCAGGGGCACTGTAATTCACAAACCTGCAGAGTTATGAATGACAGCTATCGTCCAAAAATGTATTGAAGTAAGTCTTCGAAGAGGACTTGAAAGAGGGGCAGAATTTCAGGAAAACGATTTCAGGGGGTAGACTGGAATTGCACTTAAAGCATAGGAAAAGACTCCGAATGTCGACAATGATGCACTTGGCCAAAAAGGGCGTATGCGTTTTTTCCTGAATATATTCAGGAGAAAACGCATACGCCCTTTTTGGCCAACCAAGCAAGCGTGTCAAGGAAATCTGCACTACAATGAAGTCTCACTGCCCCCCTGTCAAAAGGGCCATCTGAAACAAGTGTAAAATCCAGAAAGGCAGAACAGGTCATGGAGAACAGGGAGCCTTGTTATGCTGATGGGCGGGATGTAAATTGTCAACAGCCACTCTGGAAAAGTGTATGGTGTTTCCTGAAACACGTAGGAAACAAAGCAACACAGCCTATGGCACTTCCACTTAGGGTCCTATAGCTTAGGGAAATTAAAATCAAAAACACACAGCCACCCCAAAGTTTGGGACGGCTCTGTTTACAAGAACCTCGTCTACGGTACAAGTTAAATATCCGAGAAAGCAAAAAATGGATAAAGAAGTTGTGGTACGTACGTACAATGGAATATCACTCAGCCATGAGATCTACGTCATCTGGCCCGTAGCGGACTAATGAGTGCATTAAGGTACGACGAATCTACGAGAAATAAGTCACACAGAAAAAGAAACATCATAAGATATCACTAATACACGGAACGTAAACTTGTCTACACATGAACTGAATTACAAAACAGAACAGGGTCTCAAATTTAGAAAACCAACTTATGCTTGCTTATGGGGAAAGGTGAGTTTTTGGTGCTGCATCAAACCACAGATTGAAATTAGCACAGATACCGTTCCATAAGCCAAATATATAATAGACAAGACCTACTCCTTGCTCAACGAAATGGACTCAACACCCCATATTCAACACCTGGGAATATACCTGACAAGTAATAATCTTAAGACCCATGGATTTATATGTCTCCATAAGGAAACCAAGCGTGTGTACAGCGGCCTAAACGCAGCAGTGAAAATCCGATAAATCCCATTATCAAAATAAATTTCACAAACAAAACACAATGACAGTGAAATAGAGAGCAATTCTTAAATAATTCATTCAGGGCTTGTGATGCAACCTGGATTTACCACATCTACACCCAGAGCTGGGTGAGACATAAGGCTGGACACTTCGGGCTGATAGCATTGGTGAGGTTCGGTGAGCAAACGCAGACCCTTTGAAGTCATACTGCATGGTAGCCATTCCATGGGTCCCAACTCTCCAGGTTTAAGGGATTCTTCCTTCAGCTAAAACATGCATGTGAAACCCAGAGTATGGTCCACCGTGTAATTGGGAAACGTTTTCAAATGCATCTCAGGTTTCGTCCCCTGGTACTCGTGTTCACCGTTCCAGACGCTTTACTAACACTCTCCCTACTTGGAGAGTCAGTGCCTTTAACCTCCTGTTTGGCACAGTTTGCAATTTCTGCGCAAGATGAACAGGAATAGGGAGAACCAATGAGAGACTAGCTGTAGGTGTCTGCACGGGCAAATGGAACGCTCATTTCCCACCAGGAAGAGGGATTAACCAAAGGCTCAGCATGCCCTGCCTGAACCAGATTAGGGCCTGAAGCAATCCTGCGCTTTTTCGGCCAGCTCACAAGAAAGCGAGTTGAAGAAAGGAGCTCAGGGGCACTGTAATTCACAAACCTGCAGAGTTATGAATGACAGCTATCGTCCAAAAATGTATTGAAGTTAGTCTTCGAAGAGGACTTGAATGCGGGGCAGAATTTCAGGAAAACGATTTCAGGGGGTAGACTGGAATTGCATTTAAAACATAGGAAAAGAGGCAGAATGTCCACAATGATGCACTTGGCCAAAAAGTGCGTATGCGTTTTTTCCTGAATATATTCATGAAAAAACGCATACGCCCTTTTTGGCCAACCAAGCAAGCGTGTAAAGGAAATCTGCACTACAATGAAGTCTCACTGCCCCCCGGTCCAAACGACCATATGAAACAAGTGTAAAATCCAGAAAGGCAGGACAGATCATGGAGAAGGGGGAGCCTTGTTATGCTGATGGGAGGGATGTAAATTGCCAACAGCCACTCTGGAGAACTGTATGGTGTTTCCTGAAACACGTAGGAAACAAAGCAACACAGCCTATGGCACTTCCAATTATGGTCCTATAGCTTAGGGAAATTAAAATCAAAAACACACAGCCACCCCAAAGTTTGGGACGGCTCTTTTTACAAGAAGCTCGTCTACGGTACAAGTTAAATATCCGAGAAAGCAACAAATTGATAAAGAAGTTGTGGTACGTACGTACAATGGAATATCACTCAGCAATGACATCTACGTCATCAGGCCCGTAGCGGCATAATGAGTGGATTCAGGTACGACGATTCTACGAGAAATAAGTCACACAGAAAAAGAAACATCATAAGATATCACTAATACACGGAACGTAAACTTGGCTACACATGAACTGAATTACAAAACAGAACAGGGTCTCAAATTTAGAAAACCAACTTATGCTTGCTTATGGGGAAAGGTGAGTTGGGGTGCTGCATCAAACCAGAGATTGAAATTAGCACAGATACTGTTCCATAAGCCAAATATATAATAGACAAGACCTACTCCTTGCTCAACGAAATGGACTCAACACCCCATATTCAACGCCTGGGAATATACCTGACAAGTAAGAATCTTAAGACCCATGGATTTGTATGTCTCCATAAGGAAATCAAGCGTGTGTACAGAGGCCTAAACGCAGCAGTGAAACTCCGCTAAATCCCATTATCAAAATAAATTTCACACACAAAACACAATGACAGTGAAATAGAGAGCAATTCTTAAATAATTCATTCAGGGCTTGTGATGCAACCTGGATTTACCACATCTACACCCAGAGCTGGGTGAGATATAAGGCTGGACACTTCGGGCTGATAGCATTGGTGAGGTTCGGTGAGCAAACGCAGACCCTTTGAAGTCATACTGCATGGTACCCATTCCATGGGTCCCAACTCTCCAGGTTTAAGGGATTCTTCCTTCAGCTAAAACATGCATGGGAAACCCAGAGTATGGTCCACTGTGTGATTGGGAAACGTTTTCAAATGCATCTCAGGTTTCGTCCCGTGGTACTCGGGTTCACCGTTCCAAACGCTTTACTAACACTCTCCCCATTTGGAGAGTCAGTGCCTTTAACCTCCTGTTTGGCACAGTTTGCAATTTCTGCGCAAGATGAACAGGAATAGGGAAAACCAATGAGAGACTAGCTGTAGGTGTCTGCACGGGCAAATGGAACGCTCATTTCCCACCAGGAAGAGGGATTAACCAAAGGCTCAGCGTGCCCTGCTGGAACCAGATTAGGGCCTGAAGCAATCCTGCGGTTTTGCGGCCAGCTCACAAGAAAGTGAGTTGAAGAAAGGAGCTCAGGGGCACTGTAATTCACAAACCTGCATAGTTATGAATGACAGCTATCGTCCAAAAATGTATTGAAGTAAGTCTACGAAGAGGACTTGAAAGCGGGGCAGAACTTCAGGAAAACGATTTCAGGGGGTAGACTGGAATTGCACTTAAAGCATAGGAAAAGAGGCAGAATGTCGACAATGATGCACTTGGCCTAATAGGGCGTATGCGTTTTTTCCTGAATATATTCAGGAAAAAACGCATACGCCCTTTTTGGCCAAACAAGCAAGCGTGTCAAGGAAATCTGCACTACAATGAAGTCTCACTGCCCCCCGGTCCCAATGGCCATCTGAAACAAGTGTAAAATCCAGAAAGGCAGGACAGCTCATGGAAAGAGGGAGCCTTGTTATGCTGATGGGCGGGATGTCAATTGCCAACAGCCACCCCGGAGAAGTGTATGGTGTTTCCTGAAACACGTAGGAAACAAAGCAACACAGCCTATGGCACTTCCACTTAGGGTCTTATAGCTTTGGGAAATTAAAATCAAAAACACAGAGCCACCCCAAAGTTTGGGACGGCTCTGTTTACAAGAACCTCGTCTACGGTACAAGTTAAATATCCGAAAAAGCAAAAAATGGATAAAGAAGTTGTGGTACGTACGTACAATGGAATATCACTCAGCAATGAGATCTACGTCATCAGGCCCGTAGCGGCATAATGAGTGCATTCAGGTACGACGATTCTACGAGAAATAAGTCACACAGAAAAAGAAACATCATAAGATATCACTAATACACGGAACGTAAACTTGGCTACACATGAACTGAATTACAAAACAGAACAGGGTCTCAAATTTAGAAAACCAACTTATGCTTGCTTATGGGGAAAGGTGAGTTGGGGTGCTGCATCAAACCAGAGATTGAAATTAGCACAGATACCGTTCCATAACCCAAATATATAAGAGACAAGACCTACTCCTTGCTCAACGAAATGGACTCAACACCCCATATTCAACGCCTGGGAATATCCCTGACAAGTAAGAATCTTAAGACCCATGGAATTATATGTCTCCATAAGGAAATCAAGCATGTGTACAGCGGCCTAAACGCAGCAGTGAAAATCCGATAAATCCCATTATCAAAATAAGTTTCACAAACAAAACACAATGACAGTGAAATAGAGAGCAATTCTTAAATAATTCATTCAGGGCTTGTGATGCAACCTGGATTTAGCACATCTACACCCAGAGCTGGGTGAGACATAAGGCTGGACACTTCGGGCTGATAGCATTGGTGAGGTTCGGTGAGCAAACGCAGACCCTTTGAAGTCATACTGCATGGTAGCCATTCCATGGGTCCCAACTCTCCAGGTTTAAGGGATTCTTCCTTCAGCTAAAACATGCATAGGAATCCCAGAGTATGGTCCACCGTGTGATTGGGAAACATTTTCAAATGTATCTCAGGTTTCGTCCCCTGGTACTCGGGTTCACCGCTCCAGACGCTTTACTAACACTCTCCACACTTGGAGAGTCAGTGCCTTTAACCTCCTGTTTGTCACAGTTTGCAATTTCTGCGCAAGATGAACAGGAATAGGGAGAACCAATGAGAGACTAGCTGTAGGTGTCTGCACGGGCAAATGGAACGCTCATTTCCCACCAGGAATAGGGATTAACCAAAGGCTCAGCGTGCCCTGCCGGAACCAGATTAGGGCCTGAAGCAATCCAGCGGTTTTGCGGCCAGCTCACAAGAAAGCGAGTTGAAGAAAGGAGCTCAGGGGCACTGTAATTCACAAACCTGCAGAGTTATGAATGACAGCTATCGTCCAAAAATGTATTGAAGTAAGTCTTCGAAGAGGACTTGAAAGAGGGGCAGAATTTCAGGAAAACGATTTCAGGGGGTAGACTGGAATTGCACTTAAAGCATAGGAAAAGACTCCGAATGTCGACAATGATGCACTTGGCCAAAAAGGGCGTATGCGTTTTTTCCTGAATATATTCAGGAGAAAACGCATACGCCCTTTTTGGCCAACCAAGCAAGCGTGTCAAGGAAATCTGCACTACAATGAAGTCTCACTGCCCCCCTGTCAAAAGGGCCATCTGAAACAAGTGTAAAATCCAGAAAGGCAGAACAGGTCATGGAGAACAGGGAGCCTTGTTATGCTGATGGGCGGGATGTAAATTGTCAACAGCCACTCTGGAAAAGTGTATGGTGTTTCCTGAAACACGTAGGAAACAAAGCAACACAGCCTATGGCACTTCCACTTAGGGTCCTATAGCTTAGGGAAATTAAAATCAAAAACACACAGCCACTCCAAAGTTTGGGACGGCTCTGTTTACAAGAACCTCGTCTACGGTACAAGTTAAATATCCGAGAAAGCAAAAAATGGATAAAGAAGTTGTGGTACGTACGTACAATGGAATATCACTCAGCCATGAGATCTACGTCATCTGGCCCGTAGCGGACTAATGAGTGCATTAAGGTACGACGATTCTACGAGAAATAAGTCACACAGAAAAAGAAACATCATAAGATATCACTAATACACGGAACGTAAACTTGGCTACACATGAACTGAATTACAAAACAGAACAGGGTCTCAAATTTAGAAAACCAACTTATGCTTGCTTATGGGGAAAGGTGAGTTTTTGGTGCTGCATCAAACCACAGATTGAAATTAGCACAGATACCGTTCCATAAGCCAAATATATAATAGACAAGACCTACTCCTTGCTCAACGAAATGGACTCAACACCCCATATTCAACACCTGGGAATATACCTGACAAGTAATAATCTTAAGACCCATGGATTTATATGTCTCCATAAGGAAACCAAGCGTGTGTACAGCGGCCTAAACGCAGCAGTGAAAATCCGATAAATCCCATTATCAAAATAAATTTCACAAACAAAACACAATGACAGTGAAATAGAGAGCAATTCTTAAATAATTCATTCAGGGCTTGTGATGCAACCTGGATTTACCACATCTACACCCAGAGCTGGGTGAGACATAAGGCTGGACACTTCGGGCTGATAGCATTGGTGAGGTTCGGTGAGCAAACGCAGACCCTTTGAAGTCATACTGCATGGTAGCCATTCCATGGGTCCCAACTCTCCAGGTTTAAGGGATTCTTCCTTCAGCTAAAACATGCATGGGAAACCCAGAGTATGGTCCACCGTGTAATTGGGAAACGTTTTCAAATGCATCTCAAGTTTCGTCCCCTGGTACTCGTGTTCACCGTTCCAGACGCTTTACTAACACTCTCCCTACTTGGAGAGTCAGTGCCTTTAACCTCCTGTTTGGCACAGTTTGCAATTTCTGCGCAAGATGAACAGGAATAGGGAGAACCAATGAGAGACTAGCTGTAGGTGTCTGCACGGGCAAATGGAACGCTCATTTCCCACCAGGAAGAGGGATTAACCAAAGGCTCAGCATGCCCTGCCTGAACCAGATTAGGGCCTGAAGCAATCCTGCGGTTTTTCGGCCAGCTCACAAGAAAGCGAGTTGAAGAAAGGAGCTCAGGGGCACTGTAATTCACAAACCTGCAGAGTTATGAATGACAGCTATCGTCCAAAAATGTATTGAAGTTAGTCTTCGAAGAGGACTTGAATGCGGGGCAGAATTTCAGGAAAACGATTTCAGGGGGTAGACTGGAATTGCACTTAAAGCATAGGAAAAGAGGCAGAATGTCGACAATGATGCACTTGGCCAAAAAGGGCGTATGCGTTTTTTCCTGAATATATTCAGGAAAAAACGCATACGCCCTTTTGGCCAACCAAGCAAGTGTGTAAAGGAAATCTGCACTACAATGAAGTCTCACTGCTTCCCGGTCCAAACGGCCATCTGAAACAAGTGTAAAATCCAGAAAGGCAGGACAGGTCATGGAGAACAGGGAGCCTTGTTATGCTGAAGGGCGGGATGTAAATTGCCAACAGCCACTCTGCAGAAGTGTATGGTGTTTCCTGAAACACGTAGGAAACAAAGCAACACAGCCTATGGCACTTCCACTTAGGGTCTTATAGCTTTGGGAAATTAAAATCAAAAACACAGAGCCACCCCAAAGTTTGGGACGGCTCTGTTTACAAGAACCTCGTCTACGGTACAAGTTAAATATCCGAAAAAGCAAAAAATGGATAAAGAAGTTGTGGTACGTACGTACAATGGAATATCACTCAGCAATGAGATCTACGTCATCAGGCCCGTAGCGGCATAATGAGTGCATTCAGGTACGACGATTCTATGAGAAATAAGTCACACAGAAAAAGAAACATCATAAGATATCACTAATACACGGAACGTAAACTTGGCTACACATGAACTGAATTACAAAACAGAACAGGGTCTCAAATTTAGAAAACCAACTTATGCTTGCTTATGGGGAAAGGTGAGTTGGGGTGCTGCATCAAACCAGAGATTGAAATTAGCACAGATACCGTTCCATAAGACAAATATATAATAGACAAGACCTACTCCTTGCTCAACGAAATGGACTCAACACCCCATATTCAACGCCTGGGAATATCCCTGACAAGTAAGAATCTTAAGACCCATGGAATTATATGTCTCCATAAGGAAATCAAGCATGTGTACAGCGGCCTAAACGCAGCAGTGAAAATCCGATAAATCCCATTATCAAAATAAGTTTCACAAACAAAACACAATGACAGTGAAATAGAGAGCAATTCTTAAATAATTCATTCAGGGCTTGTGATGCAACCTGGATTTACCACATCTACACCCAGAGCTGGGTGAGACATAAGGCTGGACACTTCGGGCTGATAGCATTGGTGAGGTTCGGTGAGCAAACGCAGACCCTTTGAAGTCATACTGCATGGTAGCCATTCCATGGGTCCCAACTCTCCAGGTTTAAGGGATTCTTCCTTCAGCTAAAACATGCATAGGAATCCCAGAGTATGGTCCACCGTGTGATTGGGAAACATTTTCAAATGTATCTCAGGTTTCGTCCCCTGGTACTCGGGTTCACCGCTCCAGACGCTTTACTAACACTCTCCACACTTGGAGAGTCAGTGCCTTTAACCTCCTGTTTGTCACAGTTTGCAATTTCTGCGCAAGATGAACAGGAATAGGGAGAACCAATGAGAGACTAGCTGTAGGTGTCTGCACGGGCAAATGGAACGCTCATTTCCCACCAGGAAGAGGGATTAACCAAAGGCTCAGCGTGCCCTGCCGGAACCAGATTAGGGCCTGAAGCAATCCAGCGGTTTTGCGGCCAGCTCACAAGAAAGCGAGTTGAAGAAAGGAGCTCAGGGGCATTGTAATTCACAAACCTGCAGAGTTATGAATGACAGCTATCGTCCAAAAATGTATTGAAGTAAGTCTTCGAAGAGGACTTGAAAGAGGGGCAGAATTTCAGGAAAACGATTTCAGGGGGTAGACTGGAATTGCACTTAAAGCATAGGAAAAGACTCCGAATGTCGACAATGATGCACTTGGCCAAAAAGGGCGTATGCGTTTTTTCCTGAATATATTCAGGAGAAAACGCATACGCCCTTTTTGGCCAACCAAGCAAGCGTGTCAAGGAAATCTGCACTACACTGAAGTCTCACTGCCCCCCTGTCAAAAGGGCCATCTGAAACAAGTGTAAAATCCAGAAAGGCAGAACAGGTCATGGAGAACAGGGAGCCTTGTTATGCTGATGGGCGGGATGTAAATTGTCAACAGCCACTCTGGAAAAGTGTATGGTGTTTCCTGAAACACGTAGGAAACAAAGCAACACAGCCTATGGCACTTCCACTTAGGGTCCTATAGCTTAGGGAAATTAAAATCAAAAACACACAGCCACCCCAAAGTTTGGGACGGCTCTGTTTACAAGAACCTCGTCTACGGTACAAGTTAAATATCCGAGAAAGCAAAAAATGGATAAAGAAGTTGTGGTACGTACGTACAATGGAATATCACTCAGCCATGAGATCTACGTCATCTGGCCCGTAGCGGACTAATGAGTGCATTAAGGTACGACGAATCTACGAGAAATAAGTCACACAGAAAAAGAAACATCATAAGATATCACTAATACACGGAACGTAAACTTGTCTACACATGAACTGAATTACAAAACAGAACAGGGTCTCAAATTTAGAAAACCAACTTATGCTTGCTTATGGGGAAAGGTGAGTTTTTGGTGCTGCATCAAACCACAGATTGAAATTAGCACAGATACCGTTCCATAAGCCAAATATATAATAGACAAGACCTACTCCTTGCTCAACGAAATGGACTCAACACCCCATATTCAACACCTGGGAATATACCTGACAAGTAATAATCTTAAGACCCATGGATTTATATGTCTCCATAAGGAAACCAAGCGTGTGTACAGTGGCCTAAACGCAGCAGTGAAAATCCGATAAATCCCATTATCAAAATAAATTTCACAAACAAAACACAATGACAGTGAAATAGAGAGCAATTCTTAAATAATTCATTCAGGGCTTGTGATGCAACCTGGATTTACCACATCTACACCCAGAGCTGGGTGAGACATAAGGCTGGACACTTCGGGCTGATAGCATTGGTGAGGTTCGGTGAGCAAACGCAGACCCTTTGAAGTCATACTGCATGGTAGCCATTCCATGGGTCCCAACTCTCCAGGTTTAAGGGATTCTTCCTTCAGCTAAAACATGCATGTGAAACCCAGAGTATGGTCCACCGTGTAATTGGGAAACGTTTTCAAATGCATCTCAGGTTTCGTCCCCTGGTACTCGTGTTCACCGTTCCAGACGCTTTACTAACACTCTCCCTACTTGGAGAGTCAGTGCCTTTAACCTCCTGTTTGGCACAGTTTGCAATTTCTGCGCAAGATGAACAGGAATAGGGAGAACCAATGAGAGACTAGCTGTAGGTGTCTGCACGGGCAAATGGAACGCTCATTTCCCACCAGGAAGAGGGATTAACCAAAGGCTCAGCATGCCCTGCCTGAACCAGATTAGGGCCTGAAGCAATCCTGCGCTTTTTCGGCCAGCTCACAAGAAAGCGAGTTGAAGAAAGGAGCTCAGGGGCACTGTAATTCACAAACCTGCAGAGTTATGAATGACAGCTATCGTCCAAAAATGTATTGAAGTTAGTCTTCGAAGAGGACTTGAATGCGGGGCAGAATTTCAGGAAAACGATTTCAGGGGGTAGACTGGAATTGCATTTAAAACATAGGAAAAGAGGCAGAATGTCCACAATGATGCACTTGGCCAAAAAGTGCGTATGCGTTTTTTCCTGAATATATTCATGAAAAAACGCATACGCCCTTTTTGGCCAACCAAGCAAGCGTGTAAAGGAAATCTGCACTACAATGAAGTCTCACTGCCCCCCGGTCCAAACGACCATATGAAACAAGTGTAAAATCCAGAAAGGCAGGACAGATCATGGAGAAGGGGGAGCCTTGTTATGCTGATGGGAGGGATGTAAATTGCCAACAGCCACTCTGGAGAACTGTATGGTGTTTCCTGAAACACGTAGGAAACAAAGCAACACAGCCTATGGCACTTCCAATTATGGTCCTATAGCTTAGGGAAATTAAAATCAAAAACACACAGCCACCCCAAAGTTTGGGACGGCTCTTTTTACAAGAAGCTCGTCTACGGTACAAGTTAAATATCCGAGAAAGCAACAAATTGATAAAGAAGTTGTGGTACGTACGTACAATGGAATATCACTCAGCAATGACATCTACGTCATCAGGCCCGTAGCGGCATAATGAGTGGATTCAGGTACGACGATTCTACGAGAAATAAGTCACACAGAAAAAGAAACATCATAAGATATCACTAATACACGGAACGTAAACTTGGCTACACATGAACTGAATTACAAAACAGAACAGGGTCTCAAATTTAGAAAACCAACTTATGCTTGCTTATGGGGAAAGGTGAGTTGGGGTGCTGCATCAAACCAGAGATTGAAATTAGCACAGATACTGTTCCATAAGCCAAATATATAATAGACAAGACCTACTCCTTGCTCAACGAAATGGACTCAACACCCCATATTCAACGCCTGGGAATATACCTGACAAGTAAGAATCTTAAGACCCATGGATTTGTATGTCTCCATAAGGAAATCAAGCGTGTGTACAGAGGCCTAAACGCAGCAGTGAAACTCCGATAAATCCCATTATCAAAATAAATTTCACACACAAAACACAATGACAGTGAAATAGAGAGCAATTCTTAAATAATTCATTCAGGGCTTGTGATGCAACCTGGATTTACCACATCTACACCCAGAGCTGGGTGAGATATAAGGCTGGACACTTCGGGCTGATAGCATTGGTGAGGTTCGGTGAGCAAACGCAGACCCTTTGAAGTCATACTGCATGGTACCCATTCCATGGGTCCCAACTCTCCAGGTTTAAGGGATTCTTCCTTCAGCTAAAACATGCATGGGAAACCCAGAGTATGGTCCACTGTGTGATTGGGAAACGTTTTCAAATGCATCTCAGGTTTCGTCCCGTGGTACTCGGGTTCACCGTTCCAAACGCTTTACTAACACTCTCCCCATTTGGAGAGTCAGTGCCTTTAACCTCCTGTTTGGCACAGTTTGCAATTTCTGCGCAAGATGAACAGGAATAGGGAAAACCAATGAGAGACTAGCTGTAGGTGTCTGCACGGGCAAATGGAACGCTCATTTCCCACCAGGAAGAGGGATTAACCAAAGGCTCAGCGTGCCCTGCTGGAACCAGATTAGGGCCTGAAGCAATCCTGCGGTTTTGCGGCCAGCTCACAAGAAAGTGAGTTGAAGAAAGGAGCTCAGGGGCACTGTAATTCACAAACCTGCATAGTTATGAATGACAGCTATCGTCCAAAAATGTATTGAAGTAAGTCTACGAAGAGGACTTGAAAGCGGGGCAGAACTTCAGGAAAACGATTTCAGGGGGTAGACTGGAATTGCACTTAAAGCATAGGAAAAGAGGCAGAATGTCGACAATGATGCACTTGGCCTAATAGGGCGTATGCGTTTTTTCCTGAATATATTCAGGAAAAAACGCATACGCCCTTTTTGGCCAAACAAGCAAGCGTGTCAAGGAAATCTGCACTACAATGAAGTCTCACTGCCCCCCGGTCCCAATGGCCATCTGAAACAAGTGTAAAATCCAGAAAGGCAGGACAGCTCATGGAAAGAGGGAGCCTTGTTATGCTGATGGGCGGGATGTCAATTGCCAACAGCCACCCCGGAGAAGTGTATGGTGTTTCCTGAAACACGTAGGAAACAAAGCAACACAGCCTATGGCACTTCCACTTAGGGTCTTATAGCTTTGGGAAATTAAAATCAAAAACACAGAGCCACCCCAAAGTTTGGGACGGCTCTGTTTACAAGAACCTCGTCTACGGTACAAGTTAAATATCCGAAAAAGCAAAAAATGGATAAAGAAGTTGTGGTACGTACGTACAATGGAATATCACTCAGCAATGAGATCTACGTCATCAGGCCCGTAGCGGCATAATGAGTGCATTCAGGTACGACGATTCTACGAGAAATAAGTCACACAGAAAAAGAAACATCATAAGATATCACTAATACACGGAACGTAAACTTGGCTACACATGAACTGAATTACAAAACAGAACAGGGTCTCAAATTTAGAAAACCAACTTATGCTTGCTTATGGGGAAAGGTGAGTTGGGGTGCTGCATCAAACCAGAGATTGAAATTAGCACAGATACCGTTCCATAACCCAAATATATAAGAGACAAGACCTACTCCTTGCTCAACGAAATGGACTCAACACCCCATATTCAACGCCTGGGAATATCCCTGACAAGTAAGAATCTTAAGACCCATGGAATTATATGTCTCCATAAGGAAATCAAGCATGTGTACAGCGGCCTAAACGCAGCAGTGAAAATCCGATAAATCCCATTATCAAAATAAGTTTCACAAACAAAACACAATGACAGTGAAATAGAGAGCAATTCTTAAATAATTCATTCAGGGCTTGTGATGCAACCTGGATTTAGCACATCTACACCCAGAGCTGGGTGAGACATAAGGCTGGACACTTCGGGCTGATAGCATTGGTGAGGTTCGGTGAGCAAACGCAGACCCTTTGAAGTCATACTGCATGGTAGCCATTCCATGGGTCCCAACTCTCCAGGTTTAAGGGATTCTTCCTTCAGCTAAAACATGCATAGGAATCCCAGAGTATGGTCCACCGTGTGATTGGGAAACATTTTCAAATGTATCTCAGGTTTCGTCCCCTGGTACTCGGGTTCACCGCTCCAGACGCTTTACTAACACTCTCCACACTTGGAGAGTCAGTGCCTTTAACCTCCTGTTTGTCACAGTTTGCAATTTCTGCGCAAGATGAACAGGAATAGGGAGAACCAATGAGAGACTAGCTGTAGGTGTCTGCACGGGCAAATGGAACGCTCATTTCCCACCAGGAATAGGGATTAACCAAAGGCTCAGCGTGCCCTGCCGGAACCAGATTAGGGCCTGAAGCAATCCAGCGGTTTTGCGGCCAGCTCACAAGAAAGCGAGTTGAAGAAAGGAGCTCAGGGGCACTGTAATTCACAAACCTGCAGAGTTATGAATGACAGCTATCGTCCAAAAATGTATTGAAGTAAGTCTTCGAAGAGGACTTGAAAGAGGGGCAGAATTTCAGGAAAACGATTTCAGGGGGTAGACTGGAATTGCACTTAAAGCATAGGAAAAGACTCCGAATGTCGACAATGATGCACTTGGCCAAAAAGGGCGTATGCGTTTTTTCCTGAATATATTCAGGAGAAAACGCATACGCCCTTTTTGGCCAACCAAGCAAGCGTGTCAAGGAAATCTGCACTACAATGAAGTCTCACTGCCCCCCTGTCAAAAGGGCCATCTGAAACAAGTGTAAAATCCAGAAAGGCAGAACAGGTCATGGAGAACAGGGAGCCTTGTTATGCTGATGGGCGGGATGTAAATTGTCAACAGCCACTCTGGAAAAGTGTATGGTGTTTCCTGAAACACGTAGGAAACAAAGCAACACAGCCTATGGCACTTCCACTTAGGGTCCTATAGCTTAGGGAAATTAAAATCAAAAACACACAGCCACTCCAAAGTTTGGGACGGCTCTGTTTACAAGAACCTCGTCTACGGTACAAGTTAAATATCCGAGAAAGCAAAAAATGGATAAAGAAGTTGTGGTACGTACGTACAATGGAATATCACTCAGCCATGAGATCTACGTCATCTGGCCCGTAGCGGACTAATGAGTGCATTAAGGTACGACGATTCTACGAGAAATAAGTCACACAGAAAAAGAAACATCATAAGATATCACTAATACACGGAACGTAAACTTGGCTACACATGAACTGAATTACAAAACAGAACAGGGTCTCAAATTTAGAAAACCAACTTATGCTTGCTTATGGGGAAAGGTGAGTTTTTGGTGCTGCATCAAACCACAGATTGAAATTAGCACAGATACCGTTCCATAAGCCAAATATATAATAGACAAGACCTACTCCTTGCTCAACGAAATGGACTCAACACCCCATATTCAACACCTGGGAATATACCTGACAAGTAATAATCTTAAGACCCATGGATTTATATGTCTCCATAAGGAAACCAAGCGTGTGTACAGCGGCCTAAACGCAGCAGTGAAAATCCGATAAATCCCATTATCAAAATAAATTTCACAAACAAAACACAATGACAGTGAAATAGAGAGCAATTCTTAAATAATTCATTCAGGGCTTGTGATGCAACCTGGATTTACCACATCTACACCCAGAGCTGGGTGAGACATAAGGCTGGACACTTCGGGCTGATAGCATTGGTGAGGTTCGGTGAGCAAACGCAGACCCTTTGAAGTCATACTGCATGGTAGCCATTCCATGGGTCCCAACTCTCCAGGTTTAAGGGATTCTTCCTTCAGCTAAAACATGCATGGGAAACCCAGAGTATGGTCCACCGTGTAATTGGGAAACGTTTTCAAATGCATCTCAAGTTTCGTCCCCTGGTACTCGTGTTCACCGTTCCAGACGCTTTACTAACACTCTCCCTACTTGGAGAGTCAGTGCCTTTAACCTCCTGTTTGGCACAGTTTGCAATTTCTGCGCAAGATGAACAGGAATAGGGAGAACCAATGAGAGACTAGCTGTAGGTGTCTGCACGGGCAAATGGAACGCTCATTTCCCACCAGGAAGAGGGATTAACCAAAGGCTCAGCATGCCCTGCCTGAACCAGATTAGGGCCTGAAGCAATCCTGCGGTTTTTCGGCCAGCTCACAAGAAAGCGAGTTGAAGAAAGGAGCTCAGGGGCACTGTAATTCACAAACCTGCAGAGTTATGAATGACAGCTATCGTCCAAAAATGTATTGAAGTTAGTCTTCGAAGAGGACTTGAATGCGGGGCAGAATTTCAGGAAAACGATTTCAGGGGGTAGACTGGAATTGCATTTAAAACATAGGAAAAGAGGCAGAATGTCCACAATGATGCACTTGGCCAAAAAGTGCGTATGCGTTTTTTCCTGAATATATTCATGAAAAAACGCATACGCCCTTTTTGGCCAACCAAGCAAGCGTGTAAAGGAAATCTGCACTACAATGAAGTCTCACTGCCCCCCGGTCCAAACGACCATATGAAACAAGTGTAAAATCCAGAAAGGCAGGACAGATCATGGAGAAGGGGGAGCCTTGTTATGCTGATGGGCGGGATGTAAATTGCCAACAGCCACTCTGGAGAACTGTATGGTGTTTCCTGAAACACGTAGGAAACAAAGCAACACAGCCTATGGCACTTCCAATTATGGTCCTATAGCTTAGGGAAATTAAAATCAAAAACACACAGCCACCCCAAAGTTTGGGACGGCTCTGTTTACAAGAAGCTCGTGTACGGTACAAGTTAAATATCCGAGAAAGCAACAAATTGATAAAGAAGTTGTGGTACGTACGTACAATGGAATATCACTCAGCAATGACATCTACGTCATCAGGCCCGTAGCGGCATAATGAGTGGATTCAGGTACGACGATTCTATGAGAAATAAGTCACACAGAAAAAGAAACATCATAAGATATCACTAATACACGGAACGTAAACTTGGCTACACATGAACTGAATTACAAAACAGAACAGGGTCTCAAATTTAGAAAACCAACTTATGCTTGCTTATGGGGAAAGGTGAGTTGGGGTGCTGCATCAAACCAGAGATTGAAATTAGCACAGATACTGTTCCATAAGCCAAATATATAATAGACAAGACCTACTCCTTGCTCAACGAAATGGACTCAACACCCCATATTCAACGCCTGGGAATATACCTG
This sequence comes from Delphinapterus leucas, assembly GCF_059928025.1. NCBI lineage: Eukaryota > Metazoa > Chordata > Mammalia > Artiodactyla > Monodontidae > Delphinapterus > Delphinapterus leucas. The sequence continues at coordinate 14,776,710 of NW_028322238.1, forward strand.
ACAAGTAAGAATCTTAAGACCCATGGATTTATATGTCTCCATAAGGAAATCAAGCGTGTGTACAGAGGCCTAAACGCAGCAGTGAAAATCCGATAAATCCCATTATCAAAATAAATTTCAAAAACAAAACACAATGACAGTGAAATAGAGAGCAATTCTTAAATAATTCATTCAGGGCTTGGGATGCAACCTGGATTTACCACATCTACACCCAGAGCTGGGTGAGACATAAGGCTGGACACTTCAGGCTGATAGCAATGGTGAGGTTCGGTGAGCAAACGCAGACCCTTTGAAGTCATACTCCATGGTAGCCATTCCATGGGTCCCAACTCTCCAGGTTTAAGGGATTCTTCCTTCAGCTAAAACATGCATGGGAAACCCAGAGTATGGTACACCGTGTGATTGGGAAACGTTTTCAAATGCATCTCAGGTTTCGACCCCTGGTACTCGGGTTCACCGTTTCAGACGCTTTACTAACACTGTCCCCACTTGGAGAGTCAGTGCCTTTAACCTCCTGTTTGGCACAGTTTGCAATTTCTGCGCAAGATGAACAGGAATAGGGAGAACCAATGAGAGACTAGCTGTAGGTGTCTGCACGGGCAAATGGAACGCTCATTTCCCACCAGGAAGAGGAATTAAACAAAGGCTCAGCATGGCCTGCCGGAACCAGATTAGGGCCTGAAGCAATCCTGCGGTTTTGCGGCCAGCTCACAAGAAAGCGAGTTGAAGAAATGAGCTCAGGGGCACTGTAATTCACAAACCTGCAGAGTTTTGAATGACAGCTATCGTCCAAAAATATATTGAAGTAAGTCTTCGAAGAGGACTTGAAAGCGGGGCAGAATTTCAGGAAAACGATTTCAGGGGGTAGACTGGAATTGCACTTAAAGCATAGGAAAAGAGGCAGAATGTCCACAATGTTGTACTTGGCCAAAAATGGCGTATGCGTTTTTTCCTGAATATATTCAGGAAAAAACGCATACGCACTTTTTGGCCAACCAAGCAAGCGGGTCAAGGAAATCTGCACTACAATGAAGTCTCACTGCCCCCCGGTCAAAAGGGCCATCTGAAAAAAGTGTAAAATCCTGAAAGGCAGGACAGGTCATGGAGAAGAGGGAGCCTTGTTATGCTGATGGGCGGGATGTAAATTGCCAACAGCCACTCTGGAGAAGTGTATGGTATTTCCTGAAACACTTAGGAAACAAAGCAACACAGCCTATGGCACTTCCACTTAGGGTCCTATAGCTTAGGGAAATTAAAATCAAAAACACACAGCCACCCCAAAATTTGGGACGGCTCTGTTTACAAGAACCTCGTCTACGGTACAAGTTAAATATCCGAGAAAGCAAAAAATAGATAAAGAAGTTGTGGTACGTACGTAAAATGGAATATCACTCAGCAATGAGATCTACGTCATCAGGCCCGTAGCGGCATAATGAGTGGGTTCAGGTACGACGATTCTACGAGAAATAAGTCACACAAAAAAAGAAACATCATAAGTTATCACTAATACACGGAACGTAAACTTGGCTACACATGAACTGAAATACAAAACAGAAGAGTGTCTCAAATTTAGAAAACCAACTTATGCTTGCTTATGGGGAAAGGTGAGTTGGGGTGCTGCATAAAACCAGAGATTGAAATTAGCACAGATACCGTTCCATAAGCCAAATATATAATAGACAAGACCTACTCCTTGCTCAACGAAATGGACTCAACACCCCATATTCAACGCCTGGGAATATACCTGACAAGTAAGAATCTTAAGACCCATGGATTTATATGTCTCCATAAGGAAACCAAGCGTGTGTACAGCGGCCTAAACGCAGCAGTGAAAATCCGATAAATCCCATTATCAAAATAAATTTCAAAAACAAAACACAATGACAGTGAAATAGAGAGCAATTCTTAAATAATTCATTCACGGCTTGTGATGCAACCTGGATTTACCACATCTACACCCAGAGCTGGGTGAGACATAAGGCTGGACACTTCGGGCTGATAGCATTGGTGAAGTTCGGTGAGCAAACGCAGACCCTTTGAAGTCATACTGCATGGTAGCCATTCCATGGGTCCCAACTCTCCAGGTTTAAGGGATTCTTCCTTCAGCTAAAACATGCATGGGAAACCCAGAGTATGGTCCACTGTGTGATTGGGAAACTTTTTCAAATGTATCTCAGGTTTCGTCCCCTAGTACTCGGGTTCACCGTTCCAGACGCTTTACTAACACTCTCCCCACTTGGAGAGTCAGTGCCTTTAACCTCCTGTTTGGCACAGTTTGCAATTTCTGCGCAAGATTTACAGGAATAGGGAGAAGCAATGAGAGACTAGCTGTAGGTGTCTGCACGGGCAAATGGAACGCTCATTTCCCACCAGGAAGAGGGATTTACCAAAGGCTCAGCGTGCCCTGCCGGAACCAGATTAGGGCCTGAAGCAATCCTGCCGTTTTGCGGCCAGCTCACAAGAAAGTGAGTTAAAGAAAGGAGCTCAGGGGCACTGTAATTCACAAACCTGCAGAGTTATGAATGACAGCTATCGTCCAAAAATGTATTGAAGTAAGTCTTCGAAGTGGACTTGAAAGCGGGGCAGAATTTCAGGAAAACGATTTCAGGGGGTAGACTGGAATTGCACTTAAAGCATAGGAAAAGAGGCAGAATGTCGACAATGATGCACTTGGCCAAAAAGGGCGTATCCGTTTTTTCCTGAATATACTCAGGAAAAAACGCATACGCGCTTTTTGGCCAACCAAGCAATCGTGTAAAGGAAATCTGCACTACAATGAAGTCTCACTGCTCCTCGGTCAAAAGGGCCATCTGAAAAAAGTGTAAAATCCAGAAAGGCAGGACAGGTCATGGAGAACATGGAGCCTTGTTACGCTGATGGGCGGGATGTAAATTGCCAGCAGCCACTCTGGAGAAGTGTATGGGGTTTCCTGAAACACGTAGGAAACAAAGCAACACAGCCTATGTCACTTCCACTTATGGTTCTATAGCTTAGTGAAATTAAAATCAAAAACACACAGCCACCCCAAAGTTTGGGACGGCTCTGTTTACAAGAACCTCGTCTATGGTGCAAGTTAAATATCCGAGAAAGCAAAAAATGGAGAAAGAATTTGTGGTACGCACATACAATGAAATATCCCTCTGCAATGAAAATTATGTCATCAGGCCTGTAGCGGCAAAATGAGTGGATTCAGGTACGATGATTCTACAAGAAATAAGTCACACAGAAAAAGAAACATCATAAGATATCACTAATACACGGAATGTAACCTTGGCTACACATGAACTGAATAACAAAACAGAACAGGGTCTCAAATTTAGTAAACCAACTTATGCTTGCTTATGGGGAAAGGTGAGTTGGGGTGCTGCATAAAACCAGAGATTGAAATTAGCACAGATAGCGTTCCATAAGCCAAATATATAATAGACAAGACCTACTCCTTGCTCAACGAAATGGACTCAACACCCCATATTCAACGCCTAGGAATATACCTGACAGATAAGAATCTTAAAACCCATGGATCTATATGTCTCCCTAAGGAAATCAAGCGGGTGAACAGAGGCCTAAATGTAGCAGTGAAAATCCGATAAATCCATTATCAAAATAAATTTCAAAAACAAAACACAATGACAGTGAAATAGAGAGCAATTCTTAAATAATTCATTCAGGGCTTGTGATGCAACCTGGATTTACCACATCTACACCCAGAGCTGGGTGAAACATAAGGCTGGACACTTCGGGCTGATAGAATTGGTGAGGTTCGGTGAGCAAACGCAGACCCTTTGAAGTCATACTGCATGGTACCCATTCCATGGGTCCCAAATCTCCAGGTTTAAGGGATTCTTCCTTCAGCTAAAACATGCATGGGAAACCCAGAGTATGGTCCACCGTGTGATTTGGAAACGTTTTCAAATGCATCTCAGTTTTCGAACCCTGGTACTCGGGTTCAACATTCCAAACGCTTTACTGACACTCTCCCCACTTGGAGAATCAGTGCCTTTAACCTCCTGTTTGGCACAGTTTGCAATTTCTGCGCAAGATGAACAGGAATAGGGAGAACCAATGAGAGACTAGCTGTAGGTGTCTGCACGGGCAAATGGAACGCTCATTTCCCACCAGGAAGAGAAATTAACCAAAGGCTCAGCGTGCCCTGCCGGAAACAGATTAAGGCCTGAAGCAATCCTGCGGTTTTGCAGCCAGCTCACAAGAAAGCGAGTAGAAGAAAGAAGCTCAGGGGCACTGTAATTCACAAACCTGCAGAGTTATGAATGACAGCTATCGTCCAAAAATGTATTGAAGTAAGTCTTCGAAGAGGACTTGAAAGAGGGGCAGAATTTCAGGAAAACGATTTCAGGGGGTAGACTGGAATTGCACTTAAAGCATAGGAAAAGAGGCATAATGTCGACAAAGATGCACTTGGCCAAAAGGGCGTATGCGTTTTTTCCTGAATATATTCAGGAAAAAATGCATACGCCCTTTTTGGCCAACCAAGTAAGCGTGTAAAGGAAATCTGCACTACAATGAAGTCTCACTGCCCCACGGTCAAAAGGGCCTTCTGAAAAAAGTGTAATATCCAGAAAGGCAGGACAGGTCATGGAGAAGAGGGAGCCTTATTATGCTGATGGGCGGGATGTAAATTGCCAACAGCCACTCTGGAGAAGTGTATGGTGTTTCCTGAAACACTTAGGAAACAAAGCAACACAGCCTATGGCACTTCCACTTATGGTCCTATAGCTTAGGGAAATTAAAATCAAAAACACACAGCCACCCCAAAGTTTGGGACGGCTCTGTTTACAAGAACCTCGTCTATGGTACAAGTTAAATATCCGAGAAAGCAAAAAATGGATAAAGAAGTTGTGGTACGCACGTACAATGGAATATCACTCAGCAATGAGATCTACGTCATCAGGCCTGTAGCGGCATCGTGAGTGGATTCAGGTACGATGATTCTACGAGAAATAAGTCACACAGAAAAAGAAACATCATAAGACATCACTAATACACGGAATGTAAACTTGACTACACATGAACTGAAATAGAAAACAGAACAGCGTCTCAAATTTAGAAAACCAACTTATGCTTGCTTATGGGAAAAGGTGAGTTGGGGTGCTGAATAAAACAAGAGATTGAAATTAGCACAGATACCGTTCCATAAGCCAAATATATAATAGACAAGACCTACTCCTTGCTCAACGAAATGGACTCAACACACCATATTCAACGCCTGGGAACATACCTGACAAGTAAGAATCTTAAAACCCATGGATTTTTATGTCTCCATAGGAAATAAAGCGTGTGTACAGTGGCCTAAACGCAGCAGTGAAAATCCGATAAATCCCATTATCAAAATAAATTTCAAAAACAAAACACAATGACAGTGAAATAGAGAGCAATTCTTAAATAATTCATTCAGGGCTTGTGATGCAACCTGCATTTCCCACATCTACACCCAGAGCTGGGTGAGACATAAGGCTGGACACTTCGGGCTGATAGCATTGGTGAGGTTTGGAGAGCAAACGCAGACCCTTTGAAGTCATACTGCATCGTACCCATTCCATGGGTCCCAACTCTCCAGGTTTAAGGGATTCTTCCTTCAGCTAAAACATGCATGGGAAACCCAGAGTATGGTCCACCGTGTGATTGGGAAACGTTTTCAAATGCATCTCAGTTTTCGAACCCTGGTACTCGGGTTCACCATTCCAGACACTTTACTAACACTCTCCCCACTTGGAGAGTCAGTGCTTTTAAACTCCTGTTTGGCACAGTTTGCAATTTCTGCGCAAGATGTACAGGAATAGGGAGAACCAATGAGAGACTAGCTGTAGGTGTCTGCACGGGCAAATGGAACGCTCATTTCCCACCAGGAAGAGGAATTAACCAAAGGCTCAGCGTGCCCTGCTGGAACCAGATTAGGGCCTGAAGCAATCCTGCGGTTTTGCGGCCAGCTCACAAGAAAGCGAGTTGAAGAAAGTAGCTCAGGGCCACTGTAATTCACAAACATGCAGAGTTATGAATGACAGCTATTGTTCAAAAATGTACTGAAGTAAGTTTTCGAAGAGGACTTGAAAGCGGGGCAGAATTTCAGGAAAACGATTTCAGGGGGTAGACTGGAATTGCACTTAAAGCATAGGAAAAGAGGCAGAATGTCGACAATGATGCTCTTGGCCCAAAAGGGTGTATGCGTTTTTTCCTGAATATATTCAGGAAAAAACGCATACGCCCTTTTTGGCCAACCAAGCAAACCTGTAAAGGAAATCTGCACTACAATGAAGTCTCACTGCTCCCCGGTCAAAAGGGCCAATCGAAAAAAGTGTAAAATCCAGAAAGGCAGGACAGGTAATGGAGAACAGGGAGCCTTGTTATGCTGTTTGGCGGGACGTAAATTGCCAACAGCCACTCTGGAGAAGTGTATGGTGTTTCCTGAAACACGTAGGAAACAAAGCAACACAGCCTATGGCACTTCCACTTATGGTCCTATAGCTTAGGGAAGTTAAAATCAGAAACACACAGCCACCCCAAAGTTTGGGCGGCTCTGTTGACAAGAACCTCGCTTACGATACAAGTTAAATATCCGAGAAAGCAAAAAATGGATAAAGAAGTTGTGGTACGCACGTACAATGGAATGTCACTCAGCAATGAAATCTACGTCATCAGGCCCGTAGCGGCATAATGAGTGGATTCAGGTACGATGATTCTACGAGAAATAAGTCACACAGAAAAAGAAACATCATAAGATATCACTAATACACAGAATGTAAACTTGACTACACATGAACTGAATTAGAAAACAGAACAGCGTCTCAAATTTAGAAAACCAACTTATGCTTGCTTATGGGGAAAGGTGAGTTGGGGTGCTGCATAAAACCAGAGATTGAAATTAGCACAGATACCTTTCCATAAGCAAATATGTAATAGGTCCTACCTTTTGCTCCACGAAATGGGCTCCACACCGCATATTCAATGCCTAGGAATATACCTGACTAGTAAGAATCTTAAAACCAATTGATTTATATGTCTCCATAAGAGAATCAAGCATGTGTACAGCGGCATAAACGCAGCAATGAAAATCCGATAAATCACATTATCAAAATAAATTACAAAAACAAAACACAATGACAGTGAAATAGAGAGCAATTCTTAAATAATTCATTCAGGGCTTGCGATGCAACGTGGATTTACCACATCTACACCCAGAGCCGGGTGTGACATAAGGCTGGACACTTTGGGCTAATAGCATTCGTGACGTTCGGTGAGCAAAGGCAACCCTTTGAAGTCATACTGCATGGTACCCATTCCATGGGTCCCTACTGTCCAGGTTTAAGGGATTCTTCCTTCAGGTAAAACTGCATGGGAAACCCAGAATATGGTCCACCGTGTGACCGGGAAACCTTTTTAAATGCATCTCAATTTTCGTCCCCTCATACTCGGTTTTACCATTCCAGACGCTTTACTAACAGTCTCCCCACTTGGAGAGTCAGTGCCTTTAACCTCCTGTTTGGCACAGTTTGCAATTTCTGCGCGAGATGAACAGGAATAGGGGGAACCAATGAGAGATTAGCTGTAGGTGTCTGCACGAGCAAACTTAATGCTCATTTCCCACCAGGAAGAGGAATTAGCCAAAGTCTCAGCATGCCGTGACATAACCAGATTAGGGCCTGAAGCAATCCTGCGGTTTTGCGGCCAGCTCACAAGAAAGCGAGTTGAAGAAAGGAGCTCAGGGGCACTGTAATTCACAAACCTGCAGAGTTATAAATGACAACTATCGTCCAAAAATATATTGAAGTAAGGCTTCAAAGAGGACTTGAACGCGGCGCAAAATTCCAGGAATAAGTTTTCAGGAGGTAGACTGGAAGTCCTCTGAAAGTATAGGAGAAGAGGCAGAACGTCGACAATGATGCACTTGGTCAAAAAGGGCATATGCGTTTCTTCCAGGGCCCTCATTAAAGAGGGTAGGAGGCTCCCAGCATGCTCCAGTGGCCAACAGAGGGCCTACGTCGCCAAGGCGACGTGAGCCATCCAGGCAGGAATGACCTCACATCAGAGGGCCCACCTCACAGAAGGGTAAGGAACTCAGTCAGGATCAGACTCTCACCAGAGTGCCCACATAAGCAAGGGGCTGGGAACCAGGCAGGAGTGTCCTCACACCCGTGGGACCACATCAGCGAAAGTTGAGGTACCCAGCACATGTGGCCTCAAACCAGAGGACCCACATCACCATGGGTCTCGGAGCGAGGCAGGCAGGATTAACCTCAAAACACATGGCCCATTGTATAAAAAAGGTGAGGAATCCAGCAGTTGGAACATCCCAGCAGGCGGCCCAGAGCACCGAGGCTATGGGATCCAGGCAGTGATGAACTCACAACAGAGGGCCCTCATCGTGATACTGTAAGCAACCCAGCCGTTGTGATATCAGAGCACAAGGCCCACATCCCCATGGGGAAGGGAACCAAGCAGGAGTGTCATCGCACCAGTGGGCACACATCAGAAAATGTGGGGAGCCCAGCAGTTAGGGCCAGACGCCAGAGGGCCCTCATCACTGAGGAGAGGAGGCTCCCTGCAAGCTCCAACAGCTACCAGAGGGCCGACATCGCCAATGCGGGGTGTGCCAGCCAGGCAGGAGTGACCTCAGAGCAGAGGGCCAACCACACAAAAGTGTGAGGAACCCAAAGAGGATCAGACTCTCACCAGAGGGCCCACATCACCAAGGGAATGGAAACCAGGCAGGAGTGTCCTCACACCAGTGGGGCCACATCACCGAAATGTGACGGACCCAGCACACGTGGCCTCAAACTACAGGACACACATCACCAAGGGGCTGGGAGTGAGGCAGGCAGGAGGAGCCTCAAAACAGAGGGCCCATAGCGTAAAAAAGGTGAGGAATCCTGCAGTTGGAACCTCCCAGCAGGCGGCCAGGAGCAGCGAGGCTATGGGATCCAGGCCTGACTGAACTCAAAACAGAGGGCCCTCATCATGAAACTGTGAGCAACCCAGCCGTTGGGACCTTAGAGCAGAAGGCCCACATTCCTATGTGGTTGGGAACCTGGCAGAAGTGTACTCGCACCACAGGGCGCACATCAGAGAATTTTGGGAGCCCAGAAGTTAGGGCCTGACGCCAGAGGGCCCTCATTACCAAGGGGAGGAGACCCCAAGCAGGCACCAACTCCCAACTGAGGGCTCATGTCGCCAATGTGACGTGCCACAGCCAGGCAGGAGTGACCTCACAGCTGAGGGCCTACCTCACAGAATGGTGAGGAACCCAGCCAGGATAAGACTCTCATCAGAGGGCCCACATCACCAAGGGCATGAGAACCAGGCAGGACTGACTTCACACCAGGGTGACCACATCATAGAAAGGTGAGGAACCCAGCACATGTGGCCTAAACCAGAGGATCCAGATCTCCTAGGGGCTCGGAGTGAGGCAGGCAGGAGTAGCCTCACAACACAGGGCCAATAGAATAAAAAAGCTGAGGAATCCTGCAGTGGAAACCTCCCAGCAGGCGGCCCAGAGCACCGAGTCTATGCGATCCAGGCCGCAGTGAACTCACAGCAGAGGGCCCACACCATGAAACTGTGAGCAACCCAGCTGTTGGGACCTCAGAGCAGAAGGCCTACATCCCCATGGGGTTGGAAACATGGCACGAGTGTCCTCGCACCACTTAGCACGTATCAGAAAATGTGGGAGCCCAGCAGTTATGGCCTGACGGCAGAGGGCCCTCATCACGGAGGAGAGGAGGCTACCAGCAGGCTCCAAATTCAACCAGAGGGCCGACGTCACCAAGGCAACGGGAGCAAGCCAGGCAGGAGTGACCTCAGAGCAGAGGGCCCACCTCACAGAAGTGTGAGGAACCCAGCCAGGATCAGACTCTCACCAGAGGGCCCACATCACAAGGGGATAGGAACCAGGCAGGAGTGTCCTCACACCAGTGGGACCACATCAGCGAAAGGTGAGGAACACAGCACATGTGGCCTCAAACAAGGGGACACACATCACGAAAGTGCTGGGAGTGAGGCATGCAGGAGGAGACTCACAACAGAGGGCCCATAGCATAAAAAAGGTGAGGAACCCTGCACTTGGAAGCTCCAAGCAGGTGGCCCAGAGCACCGAGGCTATGGGATCCATGCCGGAGTGAACTCACAGCAGAGGGCCCACATTCTGACACTGTGAGAAACCCAGCCTTTGGGACCTCAGTGCAGGAAGCCCACATCCGCATGGGGATGGGACCCTGGCTGGAGTGTACTCGCATGACAGGGCGCACATCAGAAAATTTTGGGAGCCCATGAGTTAGGGCCTGACGCCAGAGGGCCCTCATTACCGAGGGGAGGAGACTCCCAGCAGGAACCAACTCCCAACTGAGGGCCCACATCACCAAGGTGACGTGTGCCAGCCAGGCAGGAGTGACCTCACAGCAGAGGCTCCACCTCCCCGAAGTGTGAGGAATGCAGACAGGATCAGACTCTCACCAGAGGGCCCCCATCACCAAGGGTATGGGAACCAGGCAGGAGCGTCCTCACACCAGTGGGGGCCACATCAATAAAGGTGAGGAAACCGGTACATGTGGCCTTAAACAGAGGACCTACATCACAAAGGGGCTCGGAGTGAGTCAGGAAGTAGGAGCATGAAAACACAGGACCCAAAGAATAGAAAAGGTAAGGAATCCAGCAGTAGGAACCTCCCAGCAGGCGGCTCAGAGCACAGAGTCTATGGGATCTAGGCCTGAGTGAACTAACACCAGAGAGCCAACATCATGAAACGGTGAACAACACAGGTGTTGGGACCTGAGCAGAAGGCCCACATGACCATGGGGATGGGAACCTCGCAGGAGTGTCCTCTCACCACTTAGCAAATATAAGAAAATGTGGGTACCCAGCAGTTAGGGCCTGACGCAAGAGGGGCCCCATCACCGAGGGGAGGAGGCTCCCAGCAGGCTCCAACTGCCACAAGAGGGCCGATGTTGCCCAGGTGGGGTGTGCCAGCCAGGCAGGAGTGACCTCAAAGCAGAGGGCCCACCTCACAGAAGGGTGAGGAACCCACCCACGATCAGACTCTCACCAGAGGGCCCACATCATCAAGGGGATAGGAAGCAGGCAGGAGTGTCCTCACACCAGTGGGGCCACATCATTGAAAGGCGAGGGACCCAGCACACGTGGCCTCAAACCAGAGGACACACATCACCAAGGGGCTGGGAGTGAGGCAGACAGGAGGAGTCTCAAAACAGAGGGCCAATAGAAGAAAAAAGGTGAGGAATCCCGCAGTTGTAACCTCCCAGCAGGAGGCCAGGAGCAGCGAGGCTATGGGATCCAGGCCGGAGAGAACTCACAGCAGAGGGCCCTCATCATGAAACTGAGCAACCCACGGTTGGGACCTCAGAGCAGAAGGCCCACATTCCCATGGGGTTGGGAACCTGGCAGGAGTGTACTCGAACCACAGGGCGCATATCAGAAAATATTGGGAGCCCAGGAGTTAGGGCCTGACCCCAGAGGGCCCTCAGTACCGAGGGGAGGAGACACCCAGCAGGCACCAAATCCCACCAGAGGGCGGACGTCGCCAAGGCGGGGTGTGCCAGCCAGGCAGGAGTGACCTCAGAGAAGAGGGCCCACCTCACAGTAGTGTGAGGAACCCAACCAGAATCAGACTCTCACCGGAGGGCTCACATCACCAAGGGGCTGGGAACCAGGCAGGAGTGTCCTCACACCAGTGGGGCCACATCAGCCAAAGGTGAGGAATCCAGCACATGTGGCCTCAAACTAGAGGACACACATCACCAAGGGGCTAGAAGTGAGGCAGGTGTCTGGAGGGGCACATTTAACTCTAATTTCCCACCAGGAAGTGGAATGAACCAAAGTCTCAGAGTGCCGTGCCAGACCCTGATTACGGCCTGAAGCAAACCTGCGGTTCTGTGGCCAGTTTTCAAGGAAACGAGTTAAGAAAGGAAATCACGGGCACTGTAATTCACAAACCTGCAGAGTTATAAATGACAGCTATTGGCAAAAATATATTGAAGTAAGTCTGCAAAGAGGATTTGAAAACGAGGCAGAATTGCAGGAATCATATTTCAGGAGGTAGATTGGAATTGCATTTAAAGCATGTGAAAAGCGGCAGATCTTTGACAGTGATGCACTTGGACAAAAGTGCGTATACATTTTTTCCTGAATATATTCAGGAAAAAACGCATATGCCCTTTTTGGCCAACCAAGCACTCGAGAAATGGAAATCCCCACTACAATGAAGTCTCATTTCCCATTCGTCCAAAGGGCCATCTGAAAAAAGTGTAAAAACCAGAAACACAGGACAGGCCATGGAGAACAGGGAGCCTTGTTATGCTGATGGGCGGGATGTAAATTGCCAACAGACACTCTGGAGATGTTTATGGTGTATCCTGAAACATCTGAAAAGCAAAGCTACGGAGACTAGGGCACTTCCACTTTTGGCCCTATAGCTTAGGAAAATTAAAATCAACAAGACACAGCCAACACAAAATTTAGGGCTGCTGTGTTTACAAGAACCTCGAGTCCAGTACAAATTAAATATCCCAGAAAGAAAAAAATGGATAAAGGAGTTGTGCTACTTACGTACAACGGAATATCACTCAGCAATGAAATCAATGTCATCAGGCCTGTAGCAGCAAATTGAGTGGATTTAAGTATGATGATTCTAAGAGAAATATGTCACACAGAGAAAGATAATTATCATAAGATATCACTAATAGAGGGAGTGTAAACTTGGCTACACATAAACTGAATTACAAAACCGAACAGTCTCACATTTAGATAAAAACTTATGCTTGCTTAAGGGGAAAGTTGAGTTGGGGTGCTGTATAAAACCAGAGATTGAAATTAGCACACATACCATTCCATAAGCCAAATATGTAATAGACAAGACCTACTCTTTGCTCAACGAAATAGACTCATCCATGGTGTATCACCTCACACCTGTTAGAATGGGCATCATCAGAAAATCTACAAACAACAAATGCTGGAAAGGGTGTGGAGATAAGGAACCCTCTTCCACTATTGTTGGGAATGTAAATTGATACAGTCACTGTGGAGAACATTATGGAGTTTCTTATAAAACTAAGAATAGAATTACCATATGATCCAGCAATCCCACTACTGGGCATATACCCAGGCAAAACCATAAATCAAAAAGAGACATTCACCTCAATGTTCATTGCATCACTATTTACAATATCCAGGTAATGGAAGCAACCTAAATGCCCACAGACAGACGAATGCATAAAGATGTGGTACAAATATAAAATGGAATATTACTAAGCCATAAAAAGGAATGAAATTGGGTCATTTGTAGAGACGTTGATGGATCTAGAGACTGTCATACAGAGTGAAGTAAGTCAGAAATAGAAAAACAAATCTTGTATATTAATGCATATATGTGGAACCTAGAAAAATTATACAGATGAACCGTTTTTTAAGGCAGAAATAGAGCAACAGATGTAGACAACAAACGTATGGACACCAAGGGGGGAAAGCTGTTGGGGGGTGGTGGTGGGAGGATTGAGAGATTGGGATTGGCATGTATACATTTATATGTATAAAATAGATAACCAAAAAGAACCTGCTGTATAAAAAAATAAAATAAAATTCAAAATTACAAAAAGTAAAACAGAAAAAATATTCTTCCCTTCACATACATGTATTTATATGAATAAATTATTTCCATGCTTATATCTGTAAATACAAAAAAGAGGAATAAAATCTACCTTGAACCAAAAATGAAAAAAAGAAAAAAAAAAACAGAACCCACCAGTTACACAGAGGAAAACCGTATCAGGGCACTTGCTCCAGTTGTAAACAATTCTGTAGTTGGCCAGTGGTGGGGAATCATCTCCCATTCAGCCAGCAGGCCCCACGCAACAAGCGTCCTCATTGCAAAGCTGGGGGACCGTGCCAAGGCATCTGTGAGTAAATGTGGGCCGAGCCCCAGGCCAGCTGCTGCTGAAATGTTCCCACCCTTCCCAGGTAAAACACCTGAATATGTACAAGGACTTGAAAGCCTAGAGGAAGGGCCATGGAGCCACATGAGCGACAGCATGCCAGCCGATTTGGTGCCTGCAGGCCAGCCAGGATGGTCCTGGCCCTGGGTACTCTTCTGGAAGCTTTCCATTTCCCTGCCTGAGATACCCCTGCTGTCCGGGCCCCCACTGCTTTCTTCCTCACTCACCTCTGCCCAGGGAGAAATTCCAGAGGCAGGTATGGGTGACACATCCTCTTCTTTAGCAGGCGGCATCTTGGTAACTGCTGCAGAAAGTCCAGCAGAGCCCCACTCACACTGGACCACCCACAAAGCCGTGGCCTCTCACTCCCTCCCACCAGTCCAGCCCCGAGGCTGCTGACAGGGCAGAGAAAATGGCGTCAGGCACAGCTGCAGGGGCTCTTGCTGCCTGGAGCGGTGTTTATATTGATCTCAAACAGGCACACCTGGGGAGGGCTGGCCGGCATAGTCAGGCTTCCCAGGCCAGCCAATAATCACCCCTCAGGCGCTCACAGTTGCAGAAACTGGAACTTGCTGAATCGGCCAGGTCCAAGGAACAGGTGTGGGCTCCTGAGAGTCAGGATAGACAAGGGGTTGCAGCTCTGGCTTGTTTTCTAATTATATTATCTGGCCCATGAGTGGGAGACAACTTCAAGAAAACCCTCTCCTAATGAGAGGAACCCAGGAGTCAGGGAGAGGAGGGGTGGGTGGTGGGTGGAGACAGAGGCCTGGTGCCCCGGGTGCACTGGAAGTCTCTGGAAGACCAGGTGGAGGGAGGCCACACAGAGTGATGCCCAGGGTCACAGACCTGTTGGAGCTGCTGTTTCTTAGTTCAAGTCCTGCTCTGAGGTGCTCTGTGTCAGATCTGAGTGACAGGTGAGCTGGAAGTGCTCTGCAATGAGGGCGATGTGCACGGTACCTGTGTGCCCAGCCCTGCCAGGGTAGCTGTAAGGGTAGCTCTGTATCCTGGGAGGGGCCTGACCATGAGAGCCCCATGGGCTGCAGGGGAACCTGCCCAGGGAACCCCATATCCTGGGAGGGGCCTGAACAGGAGAGCACCGTGGGCTGCGGTGGGGGTGGGCTACCTGCCCAGGTGAGCTCCATATCCTGGGATTGGCCTGACCTCGAGATCCCCATGGGCTGCTGGAGTCCTGGTAAAGGATGTCAGGACAGTCAGTGAAGCCACCGAGGATAGACGTCCAGTAGTTCCTAAATCCTACACCCTGCTGGTCATTCTACCAACCACCGGGACATGGTATTCTGTATTAGTCTTCAATGATGCCTTCTTTTGTATTCTATTAGTCCCAGAGTCACAAGAAATTTTGGCTTGTGAGTGGCAGGACTCAACATACAACTAAAACAATACTTCTGGGCCGTGTTGCCCCAAGGGTTCAAAAATTCCCACACCATCTTTGGGGAAAGCTCAGTTAAAGACCTAAAAGTTCTACCTCTGGAAAAGGAAACCCTCCTTCAATATGCAGACGATATTCTGATCGCCAGCCCTACTAAGGAGACCTCTGAACTACCAAGCCAATAAAGGATAGAAGTTGTCAAATAAAAAGCTCAAATATCACAGACTACGGTGACCTGCCTGGGCTTCATTCTCACAGAAGGTCGGAGAAGCCCATCTCAGGAAAGGGAAGAAACAATTTACAGCCTTACCCATTTCTAAAACTAGAAGACAGCTTAGGGGTTCCTGGGGAGGCCAGGGTTGGTGCTTCTGGATCCCTAACTACAGTCTACTAGCTGGGCCTCTATATGAAACACTGAAAGGAAAAGATGATGATCCTTTTGAATAGAATCCAGAAGTGGCCTTTCAAGAATGGAAAGAGCAGTCAATTCAGACCCTTGCCCTGGAACTCCCTAATTTAGCTAAACCCTTTGACCTTTACATTCCTGGTGAATGGTGAATCGCTATTGGAGTATTAGTGCAAAAACTGGGACCACTTGAAATGGAACAATGCAAGAATGCCATCCCGGTAGGATAAACTACGGTCACCAATGGGCTTGGCCCACCGCCACATCTGGCCAAGATACTGGCGGTATCTGAAAACCTGGAAATCAGCAGCACAAAAGGCCACCTCCCTCCTAAGGGAAAAGGACCCCACGTGGTGATCCTAGGCCCCAACCATGCCCTGAAGTTGCAGGGTTTGCTCCGTGGGCACACTGACCTCGAGTGAGGAGGCCCTCCAACTCCAACCTCCAGAGAGATAACCGGGGTAAAAGGGCACCATGACGACTCATGTGACCATCACTTGACCTGGAGTTTCTCTCATAAAACAACAAGAGTGTGTCCCAAAAGAGTAGACTACTGCTTGCAGGACTTACTGCACCCAGAGCGGACCTAATAATCTTGGCGGGGGAAACGTATATCACGCTGTCACCATAGAAGAGCCTACAGACACTGTGATGATGGTGGCCAATAAGACCGGCTGGACTCCTGTTTACTTCAAAAGGCTGTTGACTCAGTGGCCATCATGGTCCTTCATCACCACTGACCCTGGGCTGTCTGGGAGTTGAGCAGGCAGGGTCCTGACACCTGGTGCTCTTTTTACGTTAATTCAGGGACCTAATTGAAGAAAGTGCAGACTACTGGTCAGAGCATCTAGGCTGGCAGAAACGGTCAGCCTAAGGTGGCCGAACAAATGCAGGGCGGGGTGAAACTGGACCTCACAGCGTCACTGCACATCTCCTTCCTGGAACCTTAAAGGTCATTAGAATCTATAACGCTTCCAATACTGGTGCTCAGGCGGACGAGCGGGGAGGCAGGAGGCCTGGGGACAATCAACGTCACCTGGAGGCTGCTGGGGAGAAGTTCTGACCCTCGCCCACGGGTTTGAGGGCTCCTAACTCAGCACTCAGCAGTTACAGAAGAAGGGTCTGCACCCTCAGCACTCTAAGAATGAGGAAGGGGAAAAAAGGCAGAAGAGGGCTTTTTCCCAGGCAAAGCCCCTTAAAAATCCCTGGGAGATAAAAATAGAATCTGGGCAATAAAATAAAGTCTAACCTTTTTTATCCTTTGTGCTTTGTCTAATTTCACGTGCTCCTCGGGTCCCGCATACAGAGGTTCAACAGCCGGCACTTCAGACCAGATTTCCTAGTGCGGAATGGCTGGGTCGACACCTCAGCTCCTGGGACACAGTGCACACTCCGCGATATAGAGCCTGAGCTGCAGCCAACCGGGCCCTCGAGAGCTCCGCCCCCTCCCTCCCACTGACTCTGACAGGATCTCTACACAGCAGCCCAGCCCACAGCCCACGGGGTAGCACATGCTCTCGCCTCTCCATTCTCTGATCAAAATATAAAGTTTCCTTTGCTTCTGAACCAAACTCAGTCTCAATCTGTTGGCTCCAATGACACTGGGCAGGGGGACACTTGTTGGGGTCCACTCTGGAGGATCAGTAACAGAAATTGAGAACATTGTAACTTCAATGAACAGATGTTTGAGCCAAACTGTAATTAACATAGAACAGTGTATAAGGCTCGGGTAAAATAAGATGTTTCTAACACTCCCATTTGATATTTCCATCACTTTATTAGAAGCAAGTTCAGTGAAAAGGTTTGTCTTATTTGTCAGGTCAATATTAGAGAAACGAAGTGATTTCTTTCCAAGGATGTACATCTAAAAATCTTGGTTAAAGCTTCAATCTTGTTTTAAATGCTTTTCCATTGAAAATGATACCTCTCTTTCAGTTCCCCCAATTCTGAGAAGTATAAAATCTTATAATTTATTATTACCAAAGGGGAAAGGTGGGAGGAGGGATAAATTAACAGTTTGGGATTAACACATACACACTGCTATGTATAAAATCGATCATCAACAAGGAACTACTGTATAGCACCGGGAACTACACTCAATATTTTACAATAACCTATAAGGGGAAATCATCTGAAAAAGAATAGATATTTTTATTGACATCATCTATTAATGACAGTTAAAATGGAACCTAAGGGAAGCTGGTGGTGAGTGCTTCTGACCCTGAAGACTTCAATCATCTAAAGTTTGGACTCTGCCTACTTCCCAAGGCCCTTAATGAACATATGTGTAGCCGTAGCTTAAAAAATTCCCCAGTTTGGGTTGTGGAGAGACACTGATTTTGTAAAAGCCCTGGTGTTCTCCTCACATGAATGGGACACTTCCTACAGCTAAAACATGCCTGTCACACCCAGAGGATGGTATACCGTCTGATCGGGAAGAGTTTGGAAAAGGCATCTCATCTCCTCATCTCCTGGTGCTCGGCTTCACCCCTCCAGCGTCTTTACGAACAGTCTCCCCACTTGGAGATGTCAGCACTGTCAACATCCTGTTGCAGACAGTTTGGAATTTGTCCAGAGGATGAAGCAGAAGGAGGGGGAACAATGAGAGACAAGTCCTAGGTGTTCGGACAGGCACATGTCACTCTTATTTCCAATCAGGAAGACGAATTGACCAAAGGCTAGGGTTGCCCATGGAAACAGAATAGGGCTTGAGGAAATTCCGCTGCTTTGTGGCCAGTTCCCATAAAGACAAGTTGAAAAATGGAACTCAGGGACACTAAAATTCACGAAACTGCAGAGTTGAAAATTTCTATCACTGAAAAATGTCTTGAGGAAAGTCAGAGGAAAGGACTTGTAAGCAACGGAGAATGGCAGGAAAGGGATTGGAAGAGGTAGAAAGGACTCGCCATTAAGCACAAGAAAAGGGGCTGAACATTGCCAACATTGCAATTGGCCAAAAAGGGTGTATGCGTCTTTTTCTGTATGTATTCAAGAAAAGGGCATACACTTTTTTAGCCAACCAAACAGGTGGGCACTGGAAATCAATACTACAAAACATATCACTTCGCATCAGTCAGAAGAGCCTTCCTCATAAAGTGTAAACACCAGAAATGCAGGACAGGGCAAGGAGAAAAGGGAGCCCTCTGAGGCTTATACTGGAAATGTATATTGCCAACGGTCACTCTGGAGAAGTGTATTGTGTTTACTAAAGCATCTAAAAAATGAGCTACAGAGCACAGGGCACTTGCACTCATGGACGTATATCTTGGGAAAAACAAAAATCGAGAGGACACAGGCACCCCAATATTTACCGCCTCTATGTTTAAAAGATCCTCGACTAGGATATAATTTATAAGTCTCTGGAGGGAAAAAATGGATAGAGATGTGGCACTTATGTAGAGTGGAATATTACTCAGCCTGGAAATCAATGAAATATGGCCAGTTGTAAGAACCACAGAGGAGTTACGTATGATCATTCGAAGTCACATAATTCAAAAAGAAAAAGACACACGATATTACTAATACATGGAATGTAAACGTGGCTACAAATGAACTGAATTACAAAACAGAACGGGGTCTCAAATTTAGAAAACCAACATATGCTTGCTTAAAGATAAAGGAGAGTTGGGGTGCTGCATAAAACCAGAGATAGAAATTAGCACAGGTACCTTTCCATAAGCCAAATATGTCATAGTCAAGACCTACCAGTTGCTCAACGAAATGGACTAAACACCCCATATTCAACGCCTAGGAATACACCTGACTAGTAAGAATCTTCAAACCCATGGATTTATATGTCTCCATAAGAGAATCAAGCGTGTGTATAGATTTATGAACGCAGCAGAGAAAATCCGATAAATCCAATTATCAAAATGAATTACAAAAACAAAACACAATGACAGTGAAATAGAGAACTATTCTTAAATAATTCATTCAGAGCTTGTGATGCAATCTGGATTAACCACATCTGCACCAAGAGTTGAGTGAGACATAAGGTTGGACACTTCGGGCTGATAGCATTGGTGATGTTTGGTGAGCAAACGCAGACCCTTTGAAGTCATACTGCATGGTACCCATTCCATGGGTCCGAACTCTCCAGGTTTAAGGGATTCTACCTTCAGCTAAAACATGCATGGGAAACCCGGAGTATGTTCCACCGTGTGATTGGGAAACGTTTTCAAATGCATCACAGATTTCATCCCCTGGTACTCGGGTGCACCGTTCCAGACACTTTACTAACACTCTCCCCACTTGGAAAGTCAGTGCCTTTAACCTTCTGTTTGGCACAGTTTGCAATTTCTGCGCAAGATGAACAGGAATAGGGAGAACCAATGGAGACTAGCTGTAGGTGTCTGCACGGGCAAATGGAACGCTTATTTCCCACCAGGAAGAGGAATTAACCAAAGGCTCAGCGTGCCCTGCCGGAACCAGATTAGGGCCTGAAGCAATCCTGTGGTTTTGCGGCCAGCTCACAAGATTACGAGTTGAAGAAAAGAGCCCACGGGCACTGTAATTCACAAACCTGCAGAGTTATGAATGACAGCTATCGTCCAAACATGTATTGAAGTAAGTCTTCGAAGAGGAATTGAAAGTGGGGCAAAATTTCAGGAAAACGATTTCAGGGGGTAGACTGGAATTGCCCTTAAAGCATAGGAAAAGAGGCAGAATGTCCACAATGATGCACTTGGCCAAAAAGGGCGTATGCGTTTTTTCCTGAATATATTCAGGAAAAAACGCATACGCCCTTTTTGGCCAACCAAGCAAGCGTGTAAAGGAAATCTGCACTACATTGAAGTCTCACTGCTCCCCGGTCAAAAGGGCCATCTGAAAAAAGCGTAAAATCCAGAAAAGCAGGACAGGTCATGGAGAACAGGGAGCCTTGTTATGCTGATGGGCGGGATGTAAATTGCCAACAGCCACTCTGGAGAAGTGTATGGTGTTTCCTGAAACACGTAGGAAACAAAGCAACACAGCCTATGGCACTTCCACTTAGGTCCTATAGCTTAGGGAAATTAAAATCAAAAACACACAGGCACCCCAAAATTTGGGACGGCTCTGTTTACAAGAACCTCGTCTACGGTACAAGTTAAGTATCCGAGAGAGCAAAAAATGGATAAAGAAGTTGTGGTACGTACGTACAATGGAATATCACTCAGCAATGAGATCTACGTCATCAGGCCCGTAGCGGCATAATGAGTGGACTCAGGTACGACGATACTACGAGAAATAAGTCACACAGAAAAAGAAGCATCATAAGATATCACTAATACACGGAACGTAAACTTGGCTACACATGAACTGAATTACAAAACAGAACAGGGTCTCAAATTTAGAAAACCAACTTATGCTTGCTTATGGGGAAAGGTGAGTTGGGGTGCTGCATCAAACCAGAGATTGAAATTAGCACAGATACCGTTCCATAAGCCAAATATATAATAGACAAGACCTACTCCTTGCTCAACGAAATGGAATCAACACCCCATATTAAACGCCTGGGAATATACCTGACAAGTAAAAATCTTAAGACCCATGGATTTATATGTCTCCATAAGGAAGTCAAGCGTGTGTACAGTGGCCTAAACACAGCAGTGAAAATCCGATAAATCCCATTAACAAAATAAATTTCACAAACAAAACACAATGACATGCAAATGAAGCAAATGACAAAGGATTAATCTCCAAAATTTACAAGCAGCTCATGCAGCTCAATAACAAAAAAACAAACAACCCAATCCAAAAATGGGCAGAAGACCTAAATAGACATTTCTCCAAAGAAGATATACAGAATGCCAACAAACACATGAAAGAATGCTCAACATCATTAATCATTAGAGAAATGCAAATCAAAACTACAATGAGATATCATCTCACACCAGTCAGAATGGCCATCATCAAAAAATCTAGAAACAATAAATGCTGGAGAGGGTGTGGAGAAAAGGGAACACTCTTGCACTGCTGGTGGGAATGTGAATTGGTTCAGCCACTATGGAGAACAGTATGGAGGTTCCTTAAAAAACTACAAATAGAATTACCATATGACCCAGCAATCCCACTACTGGGCATATACCCTGGGAAAACCAAAATTCAAACAGAGTCATGTACCAAAATGTTCATTGCAGCTCTATTTATAATAGCCCGGAGATGGAAACAACCTAAGCGCCCATCATCGGATGAATGGATAAAGAAAATGTGGCACATATATACAATGGAATATTACTCAGCCTTAAAAAGAAATGAAATTGAGCTATTTGTAATGAGATGGATAGACCTAGAGTCTGTCATACAGAGTGAAGTAAGTCAGAAAGAAAAAGACAAATACCGTATGCTAACACATATATATGGAATTTAAGGGGAAAAAAAATGTCATGAAGAACCTAGGGGTAAGACAGGAATAAAGACGCAGACCTACTGGAGAACGGACTTGAGGATATGGGGAGGGGGAGGGGTGAGCTTTGACAGGGCGAGAGAGAGTCATGGACATATACACACTAACAAACGTAGCAAGGTAGATAGCTAGTGGGAAGCAGCCGCAAGCCACAGGGATATTAGCTTGGTGCTTTGTGACAGCCTGGAGGGGTTGGATAGGGAGAGTGGGAGGGAGGGAGACGCAAGAGGGAAGACATATGGGAACATATGTATATGTATAACTGATTCACTTTGTTATAAAGCAGAAACTAACACACCATTGTAAAGCAATTATACCCCAATAAAGATGTTTAAAAAAAAAAAAAAACACAATGACAGTGAAATAGAGAGCAATTCTTAAATAATTCATTCAGGGCTTATGATGCAACCTGGATTTACCACATCTACACCCAGAGCTGGTTGAGACATAAGGCTGGACACTTTGGGCTGATAGCATTGGTGAGGTTTGGTGAGCAAACGCAGACCCTTTGAAGTCATACTGCATGGTACCCATTCCATGGGTCCCAACTCTCCCGGTTTAAAGGATTCTTCCTTCAGCTAAAACATGCATGGGAAACCCGGAGTATGTTCCACCGTGTGATTGGGAAACGTTTTCAAATGCATCTCAGGTTTCGTCCCCTGGTACTCGGGTGCACCATTCCAGACACTTTACTAAAACTCTCCCCACTTGGAAAGTCAGTGCCTTTAACCTTCTATTTGGCACAGTTTGCAATTTCTGCGCAAGATGAACAGGAATAGGGAGAAGCA
This sequence comes from Delphinapterus leucas, assembly GCF_059928025.1. Taxonomy (NCBI): domain Eukaryota; kingdom Metazoa; phylum Chordata; class Mammalia; order Artiodactyla; family Monodontidae; genus Delphinapterus; species Delphinapterus leucas. The sequence continues at coordinate 14,799,631 of NW_028322238.1, forward strand.
ATGAGAGACTAGCTGTAGGTGTCTGCACGGGCAAATGGAACGCTCATTTCCCACCAGGAAGAGGAATTAACCAAAGGCTCAGCGTGCCCTGCCGGAACCAGATTAGGGCCTGAAGCAATCCTGCGGTTTTGCGGCCAGCTCTCAAGAAAGCGAGTTGAAGAAAGGAGCTCAGGGGCACTGTAATTCACAATCCTGCAGAGTTATGAATGACAGCTATCGTCCAAAAATGTATTGAAGTAAGTTTTCGAAGAGGACTTGAAAGTGGGGCAGAATTTGAGGAAAACGATTTCAGGAGGTAGACTGGAATTGCACTTAAAGCATAGGAAAAGAGGCAGAATGTCCACAATGATGCACTTGGCCAAAAAGGGCGTATGCGTTTTTTCCTGAATATATTCAGGAGAAAACGCATACGCCCTTTTTGGACAACCAAGCAAGCGTGTAAAGAAAATCTGCACTACAATGAAGTCTCACTGACCCCGGTCAAAAGGGCCATCTGAAAAAAGTGTAAAATCCAGAAAGGCAGAACAGGTCATGGAGAACAGGGAGCCTTGTTATGCTGATGGGCGGGATGTAAATTGGCCACAGCCACTCTGGAGAAGTGTATGGTGTTTCCTGAAACACGTAGGAAACAAAGCAACACAGCCTATGGCACTTCCACTTAGGTCCTATAGCTTAGGGAAATTAAAATCAAAAACACACAGCCACCCCAAAGTTTGGGACGGCTCTGTTTACAAGAACCTCGTCTACGGTACAAGTTAAATATCCGAGAAAGCAAAAAATGGATAAAGAAGTTGTGGTACGTACGGACAATGGAATATCACTCAGCAATGAGATCTACGTCAACAGGCCCATAGCGGCATAATGAGTGGAATCAGGTACGACGATTCTACGAGAAATAAGTCACACAGAAAAAGAAACATCATAAGATATCACTAATACACGGAACGTAAACTTGGCTACACATGAACTGAATTACAAAACAGAACAGGGTCTCAAATTTAGAAAACCAACTTATGCTTGCTTATGGGGAAAGGTGAGTTGGGGTGCTGCATCAAACCAGAGATTGAAATTAGCACAGATACCGTTCCATAAGCCAAATATATAATAGACAAGACCTACTCCTTGCTCAACGAAACGGAATCAACACCCCATATTCAACGCCTGGGAATATACCTGACAAGTAAGAATCTTAAGACCCATGGATTTATATGTCTCCATAAGGAAGTCAAGCGTGTGTACAGTGGCCTAAACGCAGCAGTGAAAATCCGATAAATCCCATTAACAAAATAAATTTCACAAACAAAACACAATGACATGCAAATGAAGCAAATGACAAAGGATTAATCTCCAAAATTTACAAGCAGCTCATGCAGCTCAATAACAAAAAAACAAACAACCCAATCCAAAAATGGGCAGAAGACCTAAATAGACATTTCCCCAAAGAAGATATACAGAATGCCAACAAACACATGAAAGAATGCTCAACATCATTAATCATTAGAGAAATGCAAATCAAAACTACAATGAGATATCATCTCACACCAGTCAGAATGGCCATCATCAAAAAATCTAGAAACAATAAATGCTGGAGAGGGTGTGGAGAAAAGGGAACACTCTTGCACTGCTGGTGGGAATGTGAATTGGTTCAACCACTATGGAGAAGAGTATGGAGGTTCATTAAAAAACTACAAATAGAATTACCATATGACCCAGCAATCCCACTACTGGGCATATACCCTGGGAAAACCAAAATTCAAAAAGAGTCATGTACCAAAATGTTCATTGCAGCTCTATTTACAATAGCCCGGAGATGGAAACAACCTAAGCGCCCATCATCGGATGAATGGATAAAGAAATTGTGGCACATATATACAATGGAATATTACTCAGCCTTAAAAAGAAATGAAATTGAGCTATTTGTAATGAGATGGATAGACCTAGAGTCTGTCATACAGAGTGAAGTAAGTCAGAAAGAAAAAGACAAATACCGTATGCTAACACATATATATGGAATTTAAGGGGAAAAAAAATGTCATGAAGAACCTAGGGGTAAGACAGGAATAAAGACGCAGACCTACTGGAGAACGGACTTGAGGATATGGGGAGGGGGAGGGGTGAGCTTTGACAGGGCGAGAGAGAGTCATGGACATATACACACTAACAAATGTAGTAAGGTAGATAGCTAGTGGGAAGCAGCCGCAAGGCACAGGGATATTAGCTTGGTGCTTTGTGACAGCCTGGAGGGGTGGGATAGGGAGAGTGGGAGGGAGGGAGACGCAAGAGGGAAGACATATGGGAACATATGTATATGTATAACTGATTCACTTTGTTATAAAGCAGAAACTAACACACCATTGTAAAGCAATTATACCCCAATAAAGATGTTTAAAAAAAAAAAACACAATGACAGTGAAATAGAGAGCAATTCTTAAATAATTCATTCAGGGCTTGTGATGCAACCTGGATTTACCACATCTACACGCAGAGCTGGTTGAGACATAAGGCTGGACACTTTGGGCTGATAGAATTGGTGAGGTTTGGTGAGCAAACGCAGACCCTTTGAAGTCATACTGCATGGTACCCATTCCATGGGTCCCAACTCTCCCGGTTTAAAGGATTCTTCCTTCAGCTAAAACATGCATGGGAAACCCGGAGTATGTTCCACCGTGTGATTGGGAAACGTTTTCAAATGCATCTCAGGTTTCGTCCCCTGGTACTCGGGTGCACCGTTCCAGACACTTTACTAAAACTCTCCCCACTTGGAAAGTCAGTGCCTTTAACCTCCTGTTTGGCACAGTTTGCAATTTCTGCGCAAGATGAACAGGAATAGGGAGAAGCACTGAGAGACTAGCTGTAGGTGTCTGCACGGGCAAATGGAACGCTCATTTCCCACCAGGAAGAGGAATTAACCAAAGGCTCAGCGTGCCCTGCCGGAACCAGATTAGGGCCTGAAGCAATCCTGCGGTTTTGCGGCCAGCTCACAAGAAAGCGAGTTGAAGAAAGGAGCTCAGGGGCACTGTAATTCACAATCCTGCAGAGTTATGAATGACAGCTATCGTCCAAAAATGTATTGAAGTAAGTTTTCGAAGAGGACTTGAAAGTGGGGCAGAATTTGAGGAAAACGATTTCAGGAGGTAGACTGGAATTGCACTTAAAGCATAGGAAAAGAGGCAGAATGTCCACAATGATGCACTTGGCCAAAAAGGGCGTATGCGTTTTTTCCTGAATATATTCAGGAGAAAACGCATACGCCCTTTTTGGACAACCAAGCAAGCCTGTAAAGAAAATCTGCACTACAATGAAGTCTCACTGACCCTGGTCAAAAGGGCCATCTGAAAAAAGTGTAAAATCCAGAAAGGCAGAACAGGTCATGGAGAACAGGGAGCCTTGTTATGCTGATGGGCGGGATGTAAATTGCCCACAGCCACTCTGGAGAAGTGTATGGTGTTTCCTGAAACACGTAGGAAACAAAGCAACACAGCCTATGGCACTTCCACTTAGGTCCTATAGCTTAGGGAAATTAAAATCAAAAACACACAGCCACCCCAAAGTTTGGGACGGCTCTGTTTACAAGAACCTCGTCTACGGTACAAGTTAAATATCCGAGAAAGCAAAAAATGGATAAAGAAGTTGTGGTACGTACGTACAATGGAATATCACTCAGCAATGAGATCTACGTCAACAGGCCCGTAGCGGCATAATGAGTGGAATCAGGTACGACGATTCTACGAGAAATAAGTCACACAGAAAAAGAAACATCATAAGATATCACTAATACACGGAACGTAAACTTGGCTACACATGAACTGAATTACAAAACAGAACAGGGTCTCAAATTTAGAAAACCAACTTATGCTTGCTTATGGGGAAAGGTGAGTTGGGGTGCTGCATCAAACCAGAGATTGAAATTAGCACAGATACCGTTCCATAAGCCAAATATATAATAGACAAGACCTACTCCTTGCTCAACGAAACGGAATCAACACCCCATATTCAACGCCTGGGAATATACCTGACAAGTAAGAATCTTAAGACCCATGGATTTATATGTCTAAATAAGGAAGTCAAGTGTGTGTACAGTGGCCTAAACGCAGCAGTGAAAATCCGATAAATCCCATTAACAAAATAAATTTCAAAAACAAAACACAATGACAGTGAAATAGAGAGCAATTCTTAAATAATTCAATCAGGGCTTGTGATGCAACCTGGATTTACCACATTTACACCCAGAGCTGGGTGAGACATAAGGCTGGACACTTCGGGCTGATAGCATTGGTGAGGTTCGGTGAGCAAACGCAGACCCTTTGAAGTCATACAGCATGGTACCCATTCCATGGGTCCCAACTCTCCAGGTTTAAGGGATTCTTCCTTCAGCTGAAACATGCATGGGAAACCCAGAGTATGGTCCACCGTGTGATTGGGAAACGTTTTCATATGCATCTCAGGTTTCGTACCCTGGTACTCGGGTTCACCATTCCAGACACTTTACTAACACTCTCCCCACTTGGAGAGTCAGTGCCTTTAACGTCCTGTTTGTCACAGTTTGCAAATTCAGTGCAAGATGAACAGGAATAGGGAGAACCAATGAGAGACTTGCTGTGGGTGTCTGCACGGTCAAATGGAAAGCTCATTTCCCACCAGGAAGAGGAATTAACCAAAGGCTCAGCGTGCCCTGCCGGAACCAGATTAGGGCCTGAAGCAATCCAGCGGTTTTGCGGCCAGCTCACAAGAGAGCGAGTTGAAGAAAGAAGCTCAGGGACACTGTAATTCACAAACCTGCAGAGTTAAGAACGACAGCTATCGTCCAAAAATGTATTGAAGTAAGTCTTCGAAGAGGACTTGAAAGCGGGGCAGAATTTCAGGAAAACGATTTCAGGGGGTAGACTGGAATTTCACTTAAAGGATAGGAAAAGAGGCAGAATGTCCACAATGATGCACTTGGCCAAAAAGGGTGTATGCGTTTTTTCCTGAATATATTCAGGAAAAAACGCATACGCCCTTTTTGGCCAACCAAGCAAGCGTGTAAATAAATCTGCACTACAATGTAGTCTCACTGCCCCCCGGTCAAAAGGGCCATCTGAAACAAGTGTAAAATCCAAAAAGGCAGGACAGGTCATGGAGAACAGGGAGTCTTGTTATGCTGATGGGCGGGATGTAAATTGCCAACAGCCACTCTGGAGAAATGTATGGTGTTTCCTGAAACACGTAGGAAACAAAGCAACACAGCCTATGGCACTTCCACTTATGGTCCTATAGCTTAAGGAAATTAAAATCAAAAACACACAGCAACCCCAAAGTTTGGGACGGCTCTGTTTACAAAAACCTCGTCTACGGTACAAGTTAAATATCCGAGAAAGCAAAAAATGGATAAAGAAGTTGTGGTACGTACGTACAATGGAATATCACTCAGCAATGCGATCTACGTCATCAGGCCCGTAGCGGCATAATGAGTGGATACAGGTACGACGATTCTACGAGAAATAAGTCACACAGAAAAAGAAACATCATAAGATATCACTAATACATGGAACGTAAACTTGGCTACACATGAACTGAATTACAAAACAGAACAGGGTCTCAAATTTAGAAAACCAACTTATGCTTGCTTATGGGGAAAGGTGAGTTGGGGTGCTGCATAAAACCAGAGATTGAAATTAGCACAGATACCGTTCCATAAGCCAAATATATAATAGACAAGACCTACTCCTTGCTCAACGAATTGGACTCAACACCCCATATTCAACGCCTTGGAATATACCTGACAAGTAAGAATCTTAAGACCCATGGATTTATATGTCTCCATAAGGAAATCAAGCGTGTGTACAGCGGTCTAAACGCAGCAGTGAAAATCCGATAAATCCCATTATCAAAATAAATTTCACAAACACAACGCAATGACAGCGAAATAGAGAGCAATTTTTAATAATTCATTCAGGGCTTGTGATGCAACCTGGATTTACCACATCTACACCCAGAGCTGGGTGATACAGAAGGCTGGACCCTTCGGGCTGATAGCATTGGTGAGGTTCGGTGAGCAAACGCAGACCCTTTGAAGTCATACTGCATGTTACCCATTCCATGGGTCCCAGCTCTCCAGGTTTAAGGGATTCTTCCTTCAGCTAAAATATGCATGGAAAACCCAGAGTATGGTCCACCGTGTGATTGGGAAACATTTTCAAATGCATCTCAGGTTTCGTCACCTGGTACTCGGGTTCACCGTTCCAGACGCTTTACTAACTCTCTCCCCACTTGGAGAGTCAGTGCCTTTAACCTCCTGTTTGGCACAGCTTGCAATTTCTGCGCAAGATGAACAGGAATAGGGAGAACCAATGAGAGACTAGCTGTAGGTGTCTGCACGTTCAAATGAAACGCACATTTCCCACCAGGAAGAGGAATTAACCAAAGGCTCAGCGTGCCCTGCCGGAACCAGATTAGGGCCTGAAGCAATCCTGCGGTTTTGCGGCCAGCTCACAAGAAAGCGAGTTTAAGAAAGGAGCTCAGGGGCACTGTAATTCACAAACCTGCAGAGTTATGAATGACAGCTATCGTCCAAAAATGTATTGAAGTAAGTCTTCGAAGAGGACTTGAAAGCGGGGCAGAATTTCAGGAAAACGATTTCAGGGAGTAGACTGGAATTGCACTTAAAGCATAGGAAAAGAGGCAGAATGTCCACAATGATGCACTTGGCCAAAAAGGGTGTATGCGTTTTTTCCAGAGTATATTCAGGAAAAAACGCATACGCACTTTTTGGCCAACCAAGCAAGCGTGTAAAGGAAATCTGCACTACAATGAAGTCTCACTGCCCCCCGGTCAAAAGGGCCATCTGAAAAAAGTGTAAAATCTGGAAAGGCAGGACAGGTCATGGAGAACAGGGAACCTTGTTATGCTGATGGGCAGGATGTAAATTGGCAACAGCCACTCTGGAGAAGTGTATGGTGTTTCCTGAAACATGTAGGAAACAAAGCAACACAGCCTATGGCAATTCCACTTAGGGTCCTATAGCTTAGGGAAATTAAAATCAAAAACACACAGCCACCCCAAAGTTTGGGACGGCTCTGTTTACAAGAACCTCGTCTACGGTACAAGTTAAATATCCGAGAAAGCAAAAAATGGATAAAGAAGTTGTGGTACGTACGTACAATGGAATATCACTCAGCAATGCGATCTACGTCATCAGGCCCGTAGCGGCATAATGAGTGGATTCAGGTACGACGATTCTACGAGAAATAAGTCACACAGAAAAAGAAACATCATAAGATAACACTAATACACGGAACGTAAACTTGGCTACACATGAACTGAATTACAAAACAGAACAGGGTCTCAAATTTAGAAAACCAACTTATGCTTGCTTATGGGGAAAGGTGAGTTGGGGTGCTGCATAAAACCAGAGATTGAAATTAGTACAGATACCGTTCCATAAGCCAAATATATAATAGACAAGACGTACTCCTTGCTCAACGAAATGGACTCAACACCCCTTATTCAACACATGGGAAGATACCTGAAAAGTAAGAATGTTAAAACCCATGGATTTATATGTCTCCATAAGGAAATCAAACATGTGTACAGCGGCCTAAACACAACAGTGAAAATCCGATAAATCCCATTATCAAAATATATTTCAAAAACAAAACACAATGACAGTGAAATAGAGAGCAATTCTTAAATAATTCATTCAGGGCTTGTGATGCAACCTGGATTTACCACATCTACACCCAGAGCTGGGTGACACATAAGGCCGGACACTTTGGGCTGATAGCATTGGTGAGGTTCGGTGAGCAAACGCAGACCCTTTGAAGTCATACTGCATGGTACCCATTCCATGGGTCCCAACTCTCCAGGTTTAAGGGATTCTTCCTTCAGCTAAAACATGCATGGGAAACCCAGAGTATGGTCCACCGTGTGATTGGGAAACGTTTTCAAATGCATCTCAGGTTTCGTCCCCTGGTACTAGGGTTCACCGTTCCAGACGGTTTACTAACACTCTCCCCACATGGAGAGTCAGTGCCTTTAACCTCCTGTTTGGCACCGTTTGCAATTTCTGCGCAAGATGAACAGGAATAGGGAGAACCAATGAGAGACTAGCTGTAGGTGCCTGCACGGGCAAATGGAACGCTCGTTTCCCACAAGGAAGGGGAATTAGCCAAAGGCTCAGTGTGCCCTGCCCGAACCAGATTAGGGCCTGAAGCAATCCTGCGGCTTTGCGGCCAGCTCACAAAAAAGCGAGTTGAAGAAAGGAGCTCAGGGGCACTGTAATTCACAAACCTGCAGAGTTATGAATGACAGCTATCGTCCAAAAATGTATTAAAGTAAGTCTTTGAAGAGGACTTGAAAGCAGGGCAGAATTTCAGGAAAACGATTTCAGGGGGTAGACTGCAATTGCACTTAAAGCATATTAAAAGAGGCAGAATGTCCACAATGATTCACTTGACCACAAAGGGCGTATGCGTTTTTTCCTGAATATATTCAGGAAAAAACGAATACACCCTTTTTGGCCAACCAAGCAAGCGTGTCAAGGAAATCTGCACTACAATGAAGTCTCACTTCCCCAAGGTCAAAAGGGCCATCTGAAAAAAGTGTAAAATCCAGAAAGGCAGGACAGGTCATGGAGAACAGGGAGCTTTGTTATGCTGATGGGCGGGATTTAAATTGCTAACAGCCACTCTGGAGAAATGTAATGTGTTTCCTGAAACACCTAAAAAACTAAGCAACGGAGCCTATGGCACTTCCACTTATGGCCCTATAACTTAGGGAAATTAAAATCAAAAACACACAGCCACCCCAAAGTTTTGGACGGCTCTGTTTAAAAGAAGCTCGTCTACGGTACAAGTTAAATATCCCAGAATGCGAAAAATGGATAAAGAATTTGTGGTGCATACGTACAATTGAATATCACTCAGCAATGAAATCTATGTCATCAGGCCCGTCGCGGCATAATGAGTGGATTCAGATACGATGATTCTAAGTGAAATAAGTCACACAGAAAAAGAAACATTAAGATATCACTAATACACCGAATGTGAACTTGGCTACACATGAACTGAATTACAAAACAGAACAGGGTCTCAAATTTAGAAAAACAACTTATGCTTGCTTAAGGGGAAAGGTGAGTTGGGGTGCTGCATAAAACCAGAGATTGAAATTAGAACAGATACTGTTCCATAAGCCAAATATTTAATAGTCAAGACCTACTCCTTGCTCAACGAAATGGACTAAACACCCCATATTCAATGCCTAGGAATACACCTGCCAATTAAGAATCTTAACACCCATGGATTTATATGTCTCCGTAAGAGAATCAGGCATGTGTACAGTGCCATAAATGCAGCCGTGAAAATCCGATAAATCCCATTATCAAAATAAATTACAAAAACAAAACACAATGATAGTGAAATAGAGAGCAATTCTTAAATAATTCATTCAGGGCTTGTGATGCAACCTGGAGTTACCACATCTACACCTAGAAGTGGGTGAGACATAAGGCTGGACACTTCGGGCGGATACCATTGGTGAGGTTCAGTGAGCAAATACAGACCCTTTGAAGTCATACTGCATGGTACACATTCCATGGGTCCCAACTCTCCAGGTTTAAAGGATTCTAACTTCAGCTAAAACATGCATGGGAATCCCAGAGTATGGTCCACCGTGTGACCGGGAAACGTTTTTAAATGCGTCTCAGTTTTCATCCCCTGGTACTCGGGTTCACCATTCCAGACGCTTTACTTACACTGTCCCTACCTGAAGAGTCAGTGCCTTTAACCTCCTGTTTGGCACAGTTTGCAATTTCTGCGCAAGATGAACAGGAATAGGGAGAACCAATGAGAGACTAGCTGTAGGTGTCTGCACGGGCAAATTTAACGCTCATTACCAACCAGGAAGAGGAATTAGCCAAAGGTTCAGCATGCCGTGCCGGAACCAGATTAGGGCCTGAAGCAATCCTGCGGTTTTGCGGCCAGCTCACAAGAAAGCGAGTTGAAGAAAGGAGCTCAGGGGCACTGTAATTCACAAACCTGCAGAGTTATAAATGACAGCTCTCATCCAAAAATATATTGAAGTAAGGCTACAAAGAGGACTTGAACGTGGGGCAGAATTCCAGGACTACGATTTCAGGAGGTAGACGGGAAATCCTCTGAAAGTATAGGAAAAGAGTCAGAATGTCGACAATGATGCACTTGGTCAAAAAGGGCATATGCGTTTTTTCCAGGGCCCTCATTAAAGAGGGTAGGAGGCTGCCAGTATGCTTCAGTGGCCAACAGAAGACCCATGTCGCCAAGGCGATGTGAGCCAGCCTTGCAGGAGTGACCTCACATCAGAGGGCCCACCTCACAGAAGGGTAAGGAACCCAGGAAGGATCAGACCCTCACCAGAGTGCCCACAAGAGCAAGGGGCTGGGAACCAGGCAGGAGTGTCCTCACACCCGTGGGACCACATCATCGAAAGTTGAGGTACCCAGCACATGTGGCCTCAAACCAGAGGACCCACATCACCATGGGTCTCGGAGCGAGGCAGGCAGGATTAACCTCCCAACACATGGCCCATTGTATAAAAAAGGTGAGGAATCCAGCCGTTGGAACATCCCAGCAGGCGGCCCAGATCACCGAGGCTATGGGATCCAGGCAGTGATGAACTCACAACAGAGGGCCCTCATCGTGATACTGTAAGCAACCCAGCCGTTGTGACCTCAGAGCACAAGGCCCACATCCCCATGGGGGAGGGAACCAAGCAGGAGTGTCATCGCACCAGTGGGCACACATCAGAAAATGTGGGGAGCCCAGCAGTTAGGGCCAGACGCCAGAGGGCCCTCATCACTGAGGAGAGGAGGCTCCCAGCAAGCTCCAACTGCTACCAGAGGGCTGAGGTCGCCAATGCGGTGTGTGCCAGCCAGGCAGGAGTGACCTCAGAGCAGAGGGCCAACCACACAAAAGTGTGAGGAACCCAAAGAGGATCAGACTCTCACCAGAGGGCCCACATCACCAAGGGAATGGAAACCAGGCAGGAGTGTCCTCACACCAGTGGGGCCACATCACCGAAATGTGATGGACCCAGCACACTTGGCCTCAAACTAGAGGACACACATCACCAAGGGGCTGGGAGTGAGGCAGGCAGGAGGAGCCTCAAAACAGAGGGCCCATAGAATAAAAAAGGTGAGGAATCCCGCAGTTGGAACTTCCCAGCAGGCAGCCAGGAGCAGCGAGGATATGGGATCCAGGCCTGACTGAACACAAAACAGAGGGCCCTCATCATGAAACTGTGAGCAACCCAGCCGTTGGGACCTCAGAGCAGAAGGCCCACATTCCCATGTGGTTGGGAACCTGGCAGGAGTGTACTCGCACCACAGGGCGCACATTAGAGAATTTTGGGAGCCCAGAAGTTAGGGCCTGATGCCAGAGGGCCCTCATCACCGAGGAGAGGAAGCTCCCAGCAGGCTCCAACTGCCACAAGAGGGCCGACGTTGCCAAGGTGGGGTGTGCCAGCCAGGCAGGAGTGACCTCACAGCAGAGGGTCTACCTCACAGAAGGGTGAGGAAACCAGCCAGGATAAGACTCTCACCAGAGAGCCCACATCACCAAGGGGATCGGAAAAAGACAGCAGTGTCCTCACACCAGTGTGGCCACATTACAGAATGGTGAGGAACCCAGCACATGTGGCCTAAACCAGAGGACCCACATTTCCAAGGTGCTCCGAGTGAGGCAAGCAGGAGTAGCCTAACAACACAGGGCCCACAGAATAAAAAATGTGAGGAATCCAGCAGTTTGAACCTCTCAGCAGGTGGCCCAGAGCACGGAGTCTATGGGATCCAGGCCACAGTGAACTCACAGCAGAGGGCCCACATCATGAAACTGTGAGCAACCCAGCCGGTGGAACCTCAGAGCAGAAGGCCCACATCCCCATGGGGATAGGAACCTCGCAGGAGTGTCCTCGCACAACTTAACACGTATCAGAAAATGTGGGAACCCAGCTGTTAGGGCCTGACGCCAGAGGGCCCTCATCACCGAGGAGAGGAGGCTACCAGCAGGCTCCAAATGCCACCAGAGGGCCGACGTCACCAAGGCAATGGGAGCAAGCCAGGCAGGAGTTACCTCACAGCAGAGGGCCCACCTCACAGAAGTGTGAGGAACCCAACCAGGATCAGACTCTAACCAGAGGGCCCACATCACCAAGGGGATGGAAACCAGGCAGGAGTGTCCTCACACCAGTGGGGCCACATCAGCCAAAGGTGAGGAACACAGCACATGTGGCCTCAAATAAGGGGACACACATCACGAAAGGGCTGGGAGTGAGGCATGCAGGGGGAGACTCACAACAGAGGGCCCATAGAATAAAAAGGTGAGGAACCCCACCGCTGGAAGCTCCAAGCAGGTGGCCCAGAGCACCGAGGCTATGGGATCCATGCCGGAGTGAACTCACAGCAGAGGGCCCACATTCTGACACTGTGAGCAACCCAGCCGTTGGGACCTCAGAGCAGAAAGCCAACATCCCCATGGGGATGGGACCCTGGCAGGAGTGTACTCGCACGACAGGGCGCACATCAGAAAATTTTGGGAGCCCATGAGTTAGGGCCTGACGCCAGAGGGCCCTCATTACCGAGGGGAGGAGACTCCCAGCAGGCACCAACTCCCAACTGAGGGCCCACATCACCAAGGTGACGTGTGCCAGCCAGGCAGGAGTGACCTCACAGCAGAGGGTCTACCTCACAGAAGGGTGAGGAATCCAGCCAGGATCAGGCTCTCACCAGAGGGCCCCCATCACCAAGTGGATGGGAACCAGGCAGGAGTGTCCTCACACCAGTGGGGCCACATCAATAAAGGTGAGGAAGCCGGCACATGTGGCTTCAAACCAGAGGACCTACATCACAAAGGGGCTGGGAGTGAGTCAGGAAGGAGGAGCATGAAAACACAGGACCCAAAGAATAGAAAAGGTAAGGAATCCAGCAGTAGGAACCTCCCAGCAGGCGGCTCAGAGCACAGAGTCTATGGGATCTAGGCCTGAGTGAACTAACACCAGAGAGCCAACATCATGAAACGGTGAACAACACAGGTGTTGGGACCTTAGAGCAGAAGGCCCACATGCCCATGGGGATGGGAACCTGGCAGGAGTGCCCTCGCACCACTTAGGACGTATCAGAAAATGTGGGAACCCAGCAGTTAGGGCCTGATGCCAGAGGGCCTCATCACCGAGGGGAGGAGGCTCCCAGCAGGCTCCAGCTGCCACCAGAGGTCCGACGTCGCCAAGGCGGGGTGTGCTAGCCAGGCAGGAGTGACCTCAGAGAAGAGGGCCCACCTCACAGAAGTGTGAGGAGCCCAACCAGGATCAGACTCTCGCCGGAGGGACCACATCACCAAGGGGATGGGAAGCAGGCAGGAGTGTCCTCACACCAGTGGGGCCACATCATCAAAAGATGAGGAACCCATCACATGTGGCCTCAAACCAGAGGACACACATCACCAAGGGGCTGGGAGTGAGGCAGGTGTCTGGAGGGGCACATTTAACTCTAATTTCCCACCAGGAAGAGGAATTAACCAAAGGCTCAGAGTGCCGTGCCACAACCTGATTATGGCCTGAAGCAAACCTGCGGTTTTGTGGCCAGCTTTCAAGGAAGCGAGTTAAGAAAGGAAATCACGGGCACTGAAATTCACAAACCTGCAGAGTTATAAATGACAGCTATTGGCAAAAATATATTGAAGTAAGTCTGCAAAGAGGACTTGAAAACGAGGCAGAATTGAGGAATCATATTTCAGGAGGTAGATTGGAATTGCATTTAAAACATGTGAAAAGCGGCAGATCTTTGACAGTGATGCACTTGGACGAACAGTGCGTATACATTTTTTCCTGAATATATTCAGGAAAAAACGCATATGCCCTTTTTGGCCAACCAAGCACTCGAGCAATGGAAATCCGTACTACAATGAAGTCTCATTTCCCATTCGTCAAAAGGGCCATCTGAAAAAAGTGTAAAAACCAGAAACACAGGACAGGCCATGGAGAACAGGGAGCCTTGTTATGCTGATGGGCGGGATGTAAATTGCCAACAGACACTCTGGAGATGTTTATGGTGTATCCTGAAACATCTGAAAAACAAAGCTACAGAGACTAGGGCACTTCCACTTTTGGCCCTATAGCTTAGGAAAATTAAAATCAACAAGACACAGCCAACACAAAATTTAGGGCTGCTGTGTTTACAAGAACCTCGAGTCCAGTACAAATTAAATATCCCAGAAAGAAAAAAATGGATAAAGGAGTTGTGCTACTTACGTACAACGGAATATCACTCAGCAATGAAATCAATGTCATCAGGCCTGTAGCAGCAAATTGAGTGGATTTAAGTATGATGATTCTAAGAGAAATATGTCACACAGAGAAAGATAATTATCATAAGATATCACTAATAGAGGGAGTGTAAACTTGGCTACACATAAACTGAATTACAAAACCGAACAGTCTCACATTTAGATAAAAACTTATGCTTGCTTAAGGGGAAAGTTGAGTTGGGGTGCTGTATAAAACCAGAGCTTGAAATTAGCACACATACCATTCCATAAGCCAAATATGTAATAGACAAGACCTACTCTTTGCTCAACGAAATGGACTCATCCATGGTGTATCACCTCACACCTGTTAGATTGGGCATCATCAGAAAATCTACAAACAACAAATGCTGGAAAGGGTGTGGAGATAAGGAACCCTCTTCCACTATTGTTGGGAATGTAAATTGATACAGTCACCGTGGAGAACATTATGGAGTTTCTTATAAAACTAAGAATAGAATTACCATATGATACAACAATCCCACTACTGGGCATATACCCAGACAAAACCATAAATCAAAAAGAGACATTCACCTCAATGTTCATTGCATCACTATTTACAATATCCAGGTAATGGAAGCAACCTAAATGCCCACAGACAGACGAATGCATAAAGATGTGGTACAAATATAAAATGGAGTATTACTAAGCCATAAAAAGGAATGAAATTGGGTCATTTGTAGAGACGTTGATGGATCTAGAGACTGTCATACAGAGTGAAGTAAGTCAGAAATAGAAAAACAAATCTTGTATATTAATGCATATATGTGGAACCTAGAAAAATTATACAGATGAACCGTTTTTTAAGGCAGAAATAGAGCAACAGATGTAGACAACAAACGTATGGACACCAAGGGGGGAAAGCTGTTGGGGGGTGGTGGTGGGAGGATTGAGAGATTGGGATTGGCATGTATACATTTATATGTATAAAATAGATAACCAAAAAGAACCGGCTGTATAAAAAAATAAAATAAAATTCAAAATTACAAAAAGTAAAACAGAAAAAATATTCTTCCCTTCACATACATGTATTTATATGAATAAATTATTTCCATGCTTATATCTGTAAATACAAAAAAGAGGAATAAAATCTACCTTGAACCAAAAATGAAAAAAAGAAAAAAAAAACAGAACCCACCAGTTACACAGAGGAAAACCGTATCAGGGCCCTTGCTCCAGTTGTAAACAATTCTGTAGTTGGCCAGTGGTGGGGAATCATCTCCCATTCAGCCAGCAGGCCCCACGCAACAAGCGTCCTCATTGCAAAGCTGGGGGACCGTGCCAAGGCATCTGTGAGTAAATGTGGGCCGAGCCCCAGGCCAGCTGCTGCTGAAATGTTCCCACCCTTCCCAGGTAAAACACCTGAATATGTACAAGGACTTGAAAGCCTAGAGGAAGGGCCATGGAGCCACATGAGCGACAGCATGCCAGCCGATTTGGTGCCTGCAGGCCAGCCAGGATGGTCCTGGCCCTGGGTACTCTTCTGGAAGCTTTCCATTTCCCTGCCTGAGATACCCCTGCTGTCCGGGCCCCCACTGCTTTCTTCCTCACTCACCTCTGCCCAGGGAGAAATTCCAGAGGCAGGTATGGGTGACACATCCTCTTCTTTAGCAGGTGGCATCTTGGTAACTGCTGCAGAAAGTCCAGCAGAGCCCCACTCACACTGGACCACCCACAAAGCCGTGGCCTCTCACTCCCTCCCACCAGTCCAGCCCCAAGACTGCTGACAGGGCAGAGAAAATGGCGTCAGGCACAGCTGCAGGGGCTCTTGCTGCCTGGAGCGGTGTTTATATTGATCTCAAACAGGCACACCTGGGGAGGGCTGGCCGGCAGGGTCAGGCTTCCCAGGCCAGCCAATAATCACCCCTCAGGCGCTCACAGTTGCAGAAACTGGAACTTGCTGAATCGGCCAGGTCCAAGGAACAGGTGTGGGCTCCTGAGAGTCAGGATAGACAAGGGGTTGCAGCTCTGGCTTGTTTTCTAATTATATTATCTGGCCCATGAGTGGGAGACAACTTCAAGAAAACCCTCTCCTAATGAGAGGAACCCAGGAGTCAGGGAGAGGAGGGGTGGGTGGTGGGGGGAGACAGAGGCCTGGTGCCCCAGGTGCAGTGGAAGTCTCTGGAAGACCAGGTGGAGGGAGGCCATACAGAGTGATGCCCAGGGTCACAGACCTGTTGGAGCTGCTGTTTCTTCGTTCAAGTCCTGCTCTGAGGTGTTCTGTGTCAGATCTGAGTGACAGGTGAGCTGGAAGTGCTCTGCAATGAGGGCGATGTGCACGGTACCTGTGTGCCCAGCCCTGCCAGGGTAACTGCAAGGGTAGCTCTGTATCCTGGGAGGGGCCTGACCATGAGAGCCCCATGGGCTGCAGGGGAACCTGCCCAGGGAACCCCATATCCTGGGAGGGGCCTGAACAGGAGAGCACCGTGGGCTGCGGTGGGGGTGGGGTACCTGCCCAGGTGAGCTCCATATCCTGGGATTGGCCTGACCTCGAGAGCCCCATGGGCTGCTGGAATCCTGGTAAAGGATGTCAGGACAGTCAGTGAAGCCACCGAGGATATACCTCCAGTAGTTCCTAAATCCTACACCCTGCTGGTCATTCTACCAACCACCGGGACATGGTATTCTGTATTAGTCTTCAATGATGCCTTCTTTTGTATTCTATTAGTCCCAGAGTCACAAGAAATTTTGGCTTGTGAGTGGCAGGACTCAACATACAACTAAAACAATACTTCTGGGCCGTGTTGCCCCAAGGGTTCAAAAATTCCCACACCATCTTTGGGGAAAGCTCAGTTAAAGACCTAAAAGTTCTACCTCTGGAAAAGGAAACCCTCCTTCAATATGCAGACGATATTCTGATCGCCAGCCCTACTAAGGAGACCTCTGAACTACCAAGCCAATAAAGGATAGAAGTTGTCAAATAAAAAGCTCAAATATCACAGACTACGGTGACCTGCCTGGGCTTCATTCTCACAGAAGGTCGGAGAAGCCCATCTCAGGAAAGGGAAGAAACAATTTACAGCCTTACCCATTTCTAAAACTAGAAGACAGCTTAGGGGTTCCTGGGGAGGCCAGGGTTGGTGCTTCTGGATCCCTAACTACAGTCTACTAGCTGGGCCTCTATATGAAACACTGAAAGGAAAAGATGATGATCCTTTTGAATAGAATCCAGAAGTGGCCTTTCAAGAATGGAAAGAGCAGTCAATTCAGACCCTTGCCCTGGAACTCCCTAATTTAGCTAAACCCTTTGACCTTTACATTCCTGGTGAATGGTGAATCGCTATTGGAGTATTAGTGCAAAAACTGGGACCACTTGAAATGGAACAATGCAAGAATGCCATCCCGGTAGGATAAACTACGGTCACCAATGGGCTTGGCCCACCGCCACATCTGGCCAAGATACTGGCGGTATCTGAAAACCTGGAAATCAGCAGCACAAAAGGCCACCTCCCTCCTAAGGGAAAAGGACCCCACGTGGTGATCCTAGGCCCCAACCATGCCCTGAAGTTGCAGGGTTTGCTTCGTGGGCACACTGACCTCGAGTGAGGAGGCCCTCCAACTCCAACCTCCAGAGAGATAACCGGGGTAAAGGGGCACCATGACGACTCATGTGACCATCACTTGACCTGGAGTATCTCTCATCAAACAACAAGAGTGTGTCCCAAAAGAGTAGACTACTGCTTGCAGGACTTACTGCACCCAGAGCGGACCTAATAATCTTGGCGGGGGAAACGTATATCACGCTGTCACCATAGAAGAGCCTACAGACACTGTGATGATGGTGGCCAATAAGACCGGCTGGACTCCTGCTTACTTCAAAAGGCTGTTGACTCAGTGGCCATCATGGTCCTTCATCACCACTGACCCTGGACTGTCTGGGAGTTGAGCAGGCAGGGTCCTGACACCTGGTGCTCTTTTTACGTTAATTCAGGGGCCTAATTGAAGAAAGTGCAGACTACTGGTCAGAGCATCTAGGCTGGCAGAAACGGTCAGCCTAAGGTGGCCGAACAAATGCAGGGCGGGGTGAAACTGGACCTCACAGCATCACTGCACATCTCCTTCCTGGACCCTTAAAGGTCATTAGAATCTATAACGCTTCCAATACTGGTGCTCAGGCGGACGAGCAGGGAGGCAGGAGGCCTGGGGACAATCAACGTCACCTGGAGGCTGCTGGGGAGAAGTTCTGACCCTCGCCCACGGGTATGAGGGCTCCTAACTCAGCACTCAGCAGTTACAGAAGAAGGGTCTGCACCCTCAGCACTCTAAGAATGAGGAAGGGGAAAAAAGGCAGAAGAGGGCTTTTTCCCAGGCAAAGCCCCTTAAAAATCCCTGGGAGATAAAAATAGAATCTGGGCAATAAAATAAAGTCTAACCTTTTTTATCCTTTGTGCTTTGTCTAATTTCACGTGCTCCTAGGGTCCCGCATACAGAGGTTCAACAGCCGGCACTTCAGACCAGATTTCCTAGTGCGGAATGGCTGGGTCAACACCTCAGCTCCTGGGACACAGTGCACACTCCGCGATATAGAGCCTGAGCTGCAGCCAACCGGGCCCTCGAGAGCTCCGCCCCCTCCCTCCCACTGACTCTGACAGGATCTCTACACAGCAGCCCAGCCCACAGCCCACGGGGTAGCACATGCTCTCACCTCTCCATTCTCTGATCAAAATATAAAGTTTCCTTTGCTTCTGAACCAAACTCAGTCTCAATCTGTTGGCTCCAATGACACTGGGCAGGGGGACACTTGTTGGGGTCCACTCTGGAGGATCAGTAACAGAAATTGAGAACATTGTAACTTCAATGAACAGATGTTTGAGCCAAACTGTAATTAACATAGAACAGTGTATAAGGCTCGGGTAAAATAAGATGTTTCTAACACTCCCATTTGATATTTCCATCACTTTATTAGAAGCAAGTTCAGTGAAAAGGTTTGTCTTATTTGTCAGGTCAATATTAGAGAAACGAAGTGATTTCTTTCCAAGGATGTACATCTAAAAATCTTGGTTAAAGCTTCAATCTTGTTTTAAATGCTTTTCCATTGAAAATGATACCTCTCTTTCAGTTCCCCCAATTCTGAGAAGTATAAAATCTTATAATTTATTATTACCAAAGGGGAAAGGTGGGAGGAGGGATAAATTAACAGTTTGGGATTAACACATACACACTGCTATGTATAAAATCGATCATCAACAAGGAACTACTGTATAGCACCGGGAACTACACTCAATATTTTACAATAACCTATAAGGGGAAATAATCTGAAAAAGAATAGATATTTTTATTGACATCATCTATTAATGACAGTTAAAATGGAACCTAAGGGAAGCCGGTGGTGAGTGCTTCTGACCCTGAAGACTTCAATCATCTAAAGTTTGGACTCTGCCTACTTCCCAAGGCCCTTAATGAACATATGTGTAGCCGTAGCTTAAAAAATTCCCCAGTTTGGGTTGTGGAGAGACACTGATTTTGTAAAAGCCCTGGTGTTCTCCTCACATGAATGGGACCCTTCCTACAGCTAAAACATGCCTGTCACACCCAGAGGATGGTATACCGTCTGATCGGGAAGAGTTTGGAAAAGGCATCTCATCTCCTCATCTCCTGGTGCTCGGGTTCACCCCTCCAGCGTCTTTACGAACAGTCTCCCCACTTGGAGATGTCAGCACTGTCAACATCCTGTTGCAGACAGTTTGGAATTTGTCCAGAGGATGAAGCAGAAGGAGGAGGAACAATGAGAGACAAGTCCTAGGTGTTCGGACAGGCACATGTCACTCTTATTTCCAATCAGGAAGACGAATTGACCAAAGGCTAGGGTTGCCCATGGAAACAGAATAGGGCTTGAGGAAATTCCGCTGCTTTGTGGCCAGTTCCCATAAACACAAGTTGAAAAATGGAACTCAGGGACACTAAAATTCACGAAACTGCAGAGTTGAAAATATCTATCACTGAAAAATGTCTTGAGGAAAGTCAGAGGAAAGGACTTGTAAGCAACGGAGAATGGCAGGAAAGGGATTGGAAGAGGTAGAAAGGACTCGCCATTAAGCACAAGAAAAGGGGCTGAACATTGCCAACATTGCAATTGGCCAAAAAGGGTGTATGCGTCTTTTTCTGTATGTATTCAAGAAAAGGGCATACACTTTTTTAGCCAACCAAACAGGTGGGCACTGGAAATCAATACTACAAAACATATCACTTCGCATCAGTCAGAAGAGCCTTCCTCATAAAGTGTAAACACCAGAAATGCAGGACAGGGCAAGGAGAAAAGGGAGCCCTCTGAGGCTTATACTGGAAATGTATATTGCCAACGGTCACTCTGGAGAAGTGTATTGTGTTAACTAAAGCATCTAAAAAATGAGCTACAGAGCACAGGGCACTTGCACTCATGGACGTATATCTTGGGAAAAACAAAAATCGAGAGGACACAGGCACCCTAATGTTTACCGCCTCTATGTTTAAAAGATCCTCGACTAGGATATAATTTATAAGTCTCTGGAGGGAAAAAATGGATAGAGATGTGGCACTTATGTAGAGTGGAATATTACTCAGCCTGGAAATCAATGAAATATGGCCAGTTGTAACAACCACAGAGGAGTTACGTATGATCATTCGAAGTCACATAATTCAAAAAGAAAAAGACACACGATATTACTAATACATGGAATGTAAACGTGGCTACAAATGAACTGAATTACAAAACAGAACGGGGTCTCAAATTTAGAAAACCAACATATGCTTGCTTAAGGATAAAGGAGAGTTGGGGTGCTGCATAAAACCAGAGATAGAAATTAGCACAGATACCTTTCCATAAGCCAAATATGTCATAGTCAAGACCTACCAGTTGCTCAACGAAATGGACTAAACACCCCATATTCAACGCCTAGGAATACACCTGACTAGTAAGAATCTTCAAACCCATGGATTTATATGTCTCCGTAAGAGAATCAAGCGTGTGTATAGATTTATGAACGCAGCAGAGAAAATCCGATAAATCCAATTATCAAAATGAATTACAAAAACAAAACACAATGACAGTGAAATAGAGAACTATTCTTAAATAATTCATTCAGAGCTTGTGATGCAACCTGGATTAACCACATCTGCACCAAGAGCTGAGTGAGACATAAGGTTGGACACTTCGGGCGGATAGCACTGGTGAGGTACGATGAGCAAATGCAGAACCTTTGAAGTCATACTGCATGGTACCCATCCCATGGGTCCCAACTCTCCAGGTTTAAGAGATTCTTCCTTCAGCTAAAACATGCATGGGAAACCCAAAGAATGGTACACCGTGTGACTGGGAAGCGTTTTCAAATGCATCTCAGTTTTCGCCCCCTTTTACACGGGTTCACCATTCCAGACCCTTTACTAACACTCTCTCCACTTGGAGAGTCAGTGCCTTTAACCTCCTGTTTGGCACAGTTTGCAATTTCTGCGCAAGATTTACAGGAATAGGGAGAAGCAATGAGAGACTAGCTGTAGGTGTCTGCACGGGCAAATGGAACGCTCATTTCCCACCAGGAAGAGGGATTTACCAAAGGCTCAGCGTGCCCTGCCGGAACCAGATTAGGGCCTGAAGCAATCCTGCCGTTTTGCGGCCAGCTCACAAGAAAGCGAGTTAAAGAAAGGAGCTCTGGGGCACTGTAATTCACAAACCTGCAGAGTTCTGAATGACAGCTATCGTCCAAAAATGTATTGAAGTAAGTCTTCGAAGTGGACTTGAAAGCGGGGCAGAATTTCAGGAAAACGATTTCAGGGGGTAGACTGGAATTGCACTTAAAGCAGAGGAAAAGAGGCCGAATGTCCACAATGATGCACTTGGCCAAAAAGGGCGTATGCGTTTTTTCCTGAATATCTTCAGGAAAAAACGCATATGCACTTTTTGGCCAACCAAGCAAGCGTGTAAAGGAAATCTGCAATACAATGAAGCCTCACTGCCCCCCGGTCAAAAGGGCCATCTGAAAAACGTGTAAAACCCAGAAAGGCAGAACAGGTCATAGAGAACAGGGAACCTTGTTATGCTGATGGGCGGGATGTAAATTTCCAACAGCCACTCTGGAGAAGTGTATGGTGTTTCCTGAAACACGTAGGAAACTAAGCAACACAGCCTATGGCACTTCCACTTAGGGTCCTATAGCTTAGGGAAATTAAAATCAAAAACACACAGCCACCCCAAAGTTTGGGATGGCTCTGTTTACAAGAACCTCGTCTATGGTACAAGTTAAATATCCGAGAAAGCAAAACATGGATAAAGATGTTGTGGTACGTACGTACAATGCAATATCACTCAGCAATGAAATCTACATAATCAGGCCCGTAGCGGCATAATGAATTGATTCAAGTACGATGATTCTACGAGAAATAATCACACAGAAAAAGAAAGATCATAAGATATCACTAATGCACGGAACGTAAACTTGGCTACACATGAACTGAAATACAAAACAGAACAGGGTCTCAAATTTAGAAAACCAATTTATGCTTGCTTATGGGGAAAGGTGAGTTGGGGTGCTGCATCAAACCAGAGATTGAAATTAGCACAGATACCGTTCCATAAGCCAAATATATAATAGACAAGACCTACTCCTTGCTCAACGAAATGGACTCAACACCCCTTATTCAACGCCTGGGAATATACCTGACAAGTAAGAATCTTAAAACCCATGGATTTGTATGTCTCCATAAGGTAATCAAGCATGTGTACAGCGGCCTAAACACAACAGTGACAATCCGATAAATCCCATTATCAAAATAAATTTCAAAAACAAAACACAATGACAGTGAAATAGAGAGCAATTCTTAAATATTTCATTCAGGGCTTGTGATGCAACCTGGATTTACCACATCTACACCCAGAGCTGGGTGAGACATAAGGCCGGACACGTTGGGCTGATGGCATTGGTGAGGTTCGTTGAGCAAACGCGGACCCTTTGAAGTCATACTGCATGGTACCCATTCCATGGTTCCCAACTCTCCAGGTTTAAGGGATTCTTCCTTCAGCTAAAACATGCATGGGAAACCCAGAGTATGGTCCACCTTGTGATTGGGAAACGTTTTCAAATGCATCTCAGGTTTCGTCCCCTGGTACTCGGGTTCACCGTTCCAGACGCTTTACTAACACTCTCCCCACATTGGGAGTCAGTGTCTTTAATTTCCTGTTAGTCCCAGTTTGCAATTTCTTCGCAAGATGAACAGGAATAGGGAGAACCAATGAGAGACTAGCTGTAGGTGCCTGCAGGGGCAAATGGAACGCTCGTTTCCCACAAGGAAGGGGAATTAACCAAAGGCTCAGCGTGCCCTGCCGGAACCAGATTAGGGCCTGAAGAAATCCTGCGGTTTTGCGGTCAGCTCACAAGAAAGCGAGTTGAAGAAAGGAGCTCAGGGGCACTGTAATTCACAAAACTGCAGAGTTCTGAATGACAGCTATCCTCCAAAACTGTATTAAAGTAAGTCTTCGAAGAGGACTTGAAAGCGGGGCAGAATTTCAGGAAAACGATTTCAGGGGGTAGACTGGAATTGCACTTAAAGCATAGGAAAAGAGGCAGAATGTCGACAATGATGCACTTGGCCAAAAAGAGCGTATGCGTTTTTTCCTGAATATATTCAGGAAAAAACGCATACGCCCTTTTTGGCCACCAAGCAAGCGTGTAAAGGAAATCTGCACTACAATGAAGTCTCACTGCCCCCCGGTCCAAAGGGCCATCTGAAACAAGTGTAAAATCCAGAAAGGCAGGACAGGTCATGGAGAAGAGGGAGCCTTGTTATGCTGATGGGCGGGATGTAAATTGCCAACAGCCACTCTGTAGAAGTGTATGGTGTTTCCTGAAACACGTAGGAAACAAAGCAACACAGCCTATGGCACTTCCACTTAGGGTCCTATAGCTTCGGGAAATTAAAATAAAAAACACACAGCCACCCCAAAGTTTGGGACGGCTCTGTTTACAAGAACCTCGTCTACGGTACAAGTTAAATATCCGAGAAAGCAAAAAATGGATAAAGAAGTTGTGGTACGTACGTACAATGGAATATCACTCAGCCATGAGATCTACGTCATCAGGCCCGTAGCGGCATAATGAGTGGATTCACGTATGACGATTCTACGAGAAATAAGTCACACAGAAAAAGAAACATCATAAGATATCACTAATACACGGAACGTAAACTTGGCTACACATGAACTGAATTACAAAACAGCACAGGGTCTCAAATTTAGAAAACCAACTTATGCTTGCTTATGGGGAAAGGTGAGTTGGGGTGCTGCATAAAACCAGACATTGAAATTAGCACAGATACCGTTCCATAAGCCAAATATATAATAGACAAGACCTACTCCTTGCTCAACGAAATGGACTCAACACCCCATATTCAAGGCCTGCGAATATACCTGACAAGTAAGTATTTAAGACCCATGGATTTATATGTCTCCATAAGGAAATCAAGCGTGTGTACATTGGCCTAAACACAGCAGTGAAAATCCGATAAATCCCATTATCAAAATAAATTTCAAAAACAAAACACAATGTGAGTGAAATAGAGAGCAATTCTTACATAACTCATTCAGGGCCTGTGATGCAACCTGGATTTACCACATCTACACCCAGAGCTGAGTGAGACATAAGGGTGGACACCAGGCTGATAGCATTGGTGAGGTTCGGTGAGCAAATGCAGACCCCTTGAAGTACCCATTCCATGGGTCCGAAATCTCCAGGTTTAAGGGATTCTTCCTTCAGCTAAAACATGCATGGGAAACCCACAGTATGGTGCACTGTGTTACAGGGAAAAGGTTTCCAATGTATCTCAGATTTCGTCCCCTCTTACTCGGGTTCAACATTTCAGAACGTTTACTAAAACTCTCCCCACATAGAGAGTCAGTGCCTTTAACCTCCTGTTTGGCACAGTTTGCAATTTCTGCGCAAGATGAACAGGAATAGGGACAACCAATGAGAGACAAGCTGTAGGTGTTTGCACGGGCAAATTTGACGCTCATTTCCCACGAGGAAGAGGAATTAACCAAAGGCTCAGCATGCCGTGCCTGAACCAGATTAGGACGTGAAGAAATCCTGCGATTTTGCGGCCAGCTCACAAGAAAGCGGGTTGAAGAAAGGAGCTCAGGGTCACTGTAATTCACAAACCGGCAGAGTTAAAATGACAGCTATCGTCCAAATATGTATTGAAGGAAGTCTGCGAAGAGGAGTTGAAAGTGGGGCAGAATTGCAGGAAAACGATTTCAGTGGATAGACTGGAATTGCATTTAAAGCATAGGAAAAGAGGCAGAAGGTAAACAATGGTGCACTTGGCCAAAAAGAGCGTAAGCGTTTTGTCCTGAAAATATTCAGGAAAAAATTCATACGCCCTTTTTGGCCAACCAAGCAAGCATGTTTCAGAAATCTGTACTACAATTAAGTCTCACTGCCCCCCGGTCAAAAGGGCCATCTGAAAAAAGTGTAAAGTACAGAAAGGCAGCACAGGCCTTGGAGAACAGGAAGCCGTGTCATGCTGATGGGCGGGATGAAAATTACCAACAGCCACTCTGGAGAAGTGTATAGTGTTTCCTCAAACACCTGAAAAATAAAGCAACGGAGCCTACGGCACTTCCACTTATGGTCCTATAGCTTAGGGAAATTAAAATCAAAAACACACAGCCACCCCAAAGTTTGGGACGGCTCTGTTTACAAGAACGTCGTCTACGGTACAAGTTAAATATCCGAGAAAGCAAAAAATGGATAAAGAAGTTGTGGTACGTACGTACAATGGAATATCACTCAGCAATGAAATCTAGGTCATCAGGTCCATAGCGGCATAATGAGTGCATTCAGGTACGACGATTCTACGAGAAATAAGTCACACAGAAAAAGAAACATCATAAGATATCACTAATACACGGAACGTAAACTTGGCTACACATGAACTGAATTACAAAACAGAACAGTGTCTCAAATTTAGAAAACCAACTTATGCTTGCTTATGGGGAAAGGTGAGTTGGGGTGCTGCATCAAACCAGAGATTGAAATTAGCACAGATACCGTTACATAAGCCAAATATATAATAGACAAGACCTACTCCTTGCTCAACGAAATGGACTCAACACTCCATATTCAACGCCTGGAAATATACCTGACAAGTAAGAATCTTAAGACCCATGGATTTATATGTCTCCATAAGGAAATCAAGCGTGTGTACAGTGGCCTAATCGCAGAGGTGAAAATCCGATAAATCCCATTATCAAAATGAATTTCACAAACAAAACACAATGACAGTGAAATAGAGAGCAATTCTTAAATAATTCATTCAGGGTTTGTGATGCAACCTGGATTTACCACATCTACACCCAGAGCTGGGTGAGACATAAGGCTGGACACTTCGGGCTGATAGCATTGGTGAAGTTCTGTGAGCAAACTAGACCCTTTGAAGTCATACTGCATGGTACCCATTCCATGGTTCCCAACTCTCCAGGTTTAAGGGATTCTTCCTTCAGCTAAAACATGCATGGGAAACCCAGAGTATGGTCCACCGTGTGATTGGGAAACGTTTTCAAATGCATCTCAGGTTTCGTACCCTGGTACTCGGGTTCACCGTTCCAGATGCTTTACTAACACTCTCCCCACTTGGAGAGTCAGTGCCTTTAACCTCCTGTTTGGCACTGTTTGCAATTTCTGCGCAAGATGAACAGGAATAGGGAGAACCAATGAGAGACTAGCTGTAGGTGTCTGCACGGGCAAATGGAACGCTCATTTCCCACCAGGAAGAGGAATTAACCACAGGCTCAGCGTGCCCTGCCGGAACCAGATTAGGGCCTGAAGCAATCCTGCGGTTTTGCGGCCAGCTCACAAGAAAGCGAGTTGAAGAAAGGTGCTCAGGGGCACTGTAATTCACAAACCTGCAGAGTTATGAATGACAGCTATCGTCCAAAAATGTATTGAAGTAAGTCTTCGAAGAGGACTTGAAAGCGGGGCAGAATTTCAGGAAAACGATTTCAGGGGTTAGACTGGAATTGCACTTAAAGCATAGGAAAAGAGGCAGAATGTCCACAATGATGCACTTGGCCAAAAAGTGCGTATGCATTTTTTCCTGAATGTATTCAGGAAAAAACGTATATGCACATTTGGCAAACCAAGCAAGCGTGTAAAGGAAATCTGCACTACAATGAAGTCTCACTGCCCCCCGGTCAAAAGGGCCATCTGAAAAAAGTGTAAAATCCAGAAAGGTAGGACAGGTCATGGAGAACAGGGAGCCTTGTTATGCTGATGGGCGGGATGTAAATTGCCAACAGCCACTCTGGAGAAGTGTATGGTGTTTCCTGAAACACGTAGGAAACAAAGCAACACAGACTACGGCAATTCCACTTATGGTCCTATAGCTTAGGGAAATTAAAATAAAAAACAAACAGCCACCCCAAAGTTTGGGACGGCTCTGTTTACAAGAACCTCGTCTACGGTACAAGTTCAATATCCGAGAAAGCAAAAAATGGATAAAGAAGTTGTGGTACGTACGTACAATGGAATATCACTCAGCAATGAATTCCACGTCATCAGGCCCGTAGCGGCATAACTAGTGGATTCAGGTACGACAATTCTACGAGAAATAAGTCACACAGAAAAAGAAACATCATAAGATATCACTAATACACGGAACGTAATCTTGACTACACATGAACTGAATTACAAAACAGAACAGGGTCTCAAATTTAGAAAACCAACTTATGCTTGCTTATGGGGAAAGGTGAGTTGGGGTGCGGTATAAAACCAGAGATTGAAATTAGCACAGATACCGTTCCATAAGGCAAATATATAGTAGACACGACCTACTCCTTGCTCAACGAAATGGACTCAACACCCCATATTCAACGCCTGGAAATATACCTGAAAAGTAAGAATGTTAAGACCCATGGATTTATATGTCTCCATAAGGAAATCAAGCGTGTGTACAGCGGCCCAAACGCAGCAGTGAAAATCCGATAAATCCCATTATCAATATAAATTTCACAAACAAAACACAATGACAGTGAAATAGAGAGCAATTCTTAAATAATTCATTCAGGGTTTGTGATGCAACCTGGATTTACCACATCTACACCCAGAGCTGGGTGAGACATAAGGCTGGACACTTCGGGCTGATAGCATTGGTGAGGTTCGGTCAGCAAACGCAGACGCTTTGAAGTCATACTGCATGGTAGCCATTCCATGGGTCCCAACTCTCCAGGTTTAAGGGATTCTTCCTTCAGATAAAACATGCATGGGAAACCCAGAGTATGGTCCACCGTGTGATTGGGAAACGTTTTCAAATGCATCTCAGGTTTCGTCCCCTGGTACTCGGGGTCACCGTTCCAGACGCTTTACTAACACTCTCCCCACTTGGAGAGTCAGTGCCTTTGACCTCCTGTTTGGCACAGTTTGCAATTTCTGCGCAAGATGAACAGGAATAGGGAGATCCAATGAGAGACTAGCTGTAGGTGTCTGCACGGGCAAATGGAACGCTCATTTCCCACCAGGAAGAGGAATTAAGCAAAGGCTCATCGTGCCCTGCCGGAACCAGATGAGTGCCTGAAGCAATCTTAGGGTTTTGCGGCCAGCTCACAAGAAAGCGAGTTGAAGAAAGGAGCTCAGGGGCACTGTAATTCACAATCCTGCAGAGTTATGAATGACAGCTATCGTCCAAAAATGTATTGAAGTAAGTCTTCGAAGAGGACTTGAAAGAGGGGCAGAATTTCAGGAAAACGATTTCAGGGGGTAGACTGGAATTGCACTTAAAGCATAGGAAAAGAGGCAGACTGTCGACAATGATGCACTTGGCCAAAAAGGGCGTATGCGTTTTTTCCTGAATATATGCCAGAAAAAACGCATACGCCCTTTTTGGCCAACCAAGCAAGCATGTCAAGGAAATCTGCACTACAATGAAGTCTCACTGCCCCCCGGTCCAAACGGCCATCTGAAACAAGTGTAAAATCCAGAAAGGCAGGACAGGTCATGGAGAACAGAGAGCCTTGTTATGCTGATGGGCGGGATGTAAATTGCCAAGAGCCACTCTGGAGAAGTGTATGGTGTTTCCTGAAACACGTAGGAAACAAAGCAACACAGCCTATGGCATTTCCACTTAGGGTCCTATAGCTTAGGGAAATTAAAATCAAAAGCACACAGCCACCCTAATGTTTGGGACGGCTCTCTTTACAAAAACCTCGTCTACGGTACAAGTTAAATATCCGAGAAAGCAAAAAATGGATAAAGAAGTTGTGGTACGTACGTATAATGGAATATCACTCATCCATGAGATCTACGTCACCTGGCCCGTAGCGGCATAATGAGTGGATTCAGGTACGACGATTCTACGAGAAATAAGTCACACAGAAAATGAAACATCATAAGATATCACTAATACACGGAACGTAAACTTGGCTACTCATGAACTGAATTACAAAACAGAACAGGGTCTCAAATTTAGAAAACCAACTTATGTTTGCTTATGGGGAAAGGTGAGTTGGGGTGCTGCATAAAACCAGAGATTGAAATTAGCACACATACTGTTCCATAAGCAAATATATAATAGGAAAGACCTACACCTGTCTCAATGAAATGGACTCAACACCCCATATTCAACGCCTGGGAATATACCTGACAAGTAAGAATCTTAAGACCCATGGATATATATGTCTCCATAAGGAAATCAAGCATGTGTACAGCGGCCTAAACGCCGCAGTGAAAATCCGATAAATCCCATTATCAAAATAAATTTCACAGCAAAACACAATGACAGTGAAATAGAGAGCAATTCTTAAATAATTCATTCAGGACTTGTGATGCAACCTGGATTTACCACATCTACACCCAGAGCTGGGTGAGACATAACGCTGGACACTTCGGGCTGATAGCATTGGTGAGGTTCGGTGAGCAACCCCAGACCCTTTGAAGTCATACTACATGGTAGCCATTCCATGGGTCCCAACTCTCCAGGTTTAAGGGATTCTTCCTTCAGCTAAAACATGCATGGGAAACCCAGAGTATGGGCACCGTGTGAATGGGAAACGTTTTCAAATGCATCTCAAGTTTCGTCCCCTGGTACTCAGGGTCACCGTTCCAGACGCTTTACTTACACTCTCCCTACTTGGAGAGTCAGGGCCTTTAACCTCCTGTTTGGCACAGTTTGCAATTTCTGCGCAAGATGAACAGGAATAGGGAGAACCAATTAGAGACTAGCTCTAGGTTTCTACACGGGCAAATGGAACACTCATTTCCCACCAGGAAGAGGAATTAACCAAAGGCTCAGCGTGCCCTGCCGGAATCAGATGAGTGCCTGAAGCAATCCTGCTTTTTTGCGGACAGCTCACAAGAAAGCGAGTTGAAGAAAGGAGCTCAGGGGCACTGTAATTCACAATCCTGCAGAGTTATGAATTACAGCTATCGTCCAAAAATGTATTGAAGTAAGTCTTCGAAGAGGACTTGAAAGTGGGGCAGAATTTCAGGAAAACGATTTAAGGGTGTAGACTGGAATTGCACTTAAAGCATAGGAAAAGAGGCAGACTGTCGACAATGATGCACTTGGCCAAAAAGGGCGTATGCGTTTTTTCCTGAATATATTCCGGAAAAAACGTATACGCACTTTTTGGCCAACCAAGCAAGCGTGTAAAGGAAATCTGCACTACAATGAAGTCTCATTGTCCACCGGTCCAAACGGCCATCTGAATCAAGTGTAAAATCCAGAAAGGCAGGACAAGGCATGGAGAAGAGGGAGCCTTGTTATGCTGATGGGCGGGATGTAAATTGCCAACAGCCACTCTGGAGAAGTGTATGGTGTTTCCTGAAACACGTAGGAAACAAAGCAACACAGCCTAAGGCACTTCCACTTAGGGTCCTATAGCTTAGGGAAATTAAAATCAAAAAAACACAGCCACCCCAAAATTTGGGACGGCTTTGTTTACAAGAACCTCGTCTACGGTACAAGTTAAATATCCGAGAAAGCAAAAAATGGATAAAGAATTTGTGGTACGTACGTACAATGGAATATCACTCAGCAATGAGATCTATGTCATCAGGACTGTAGCGGCATAATGAGTGCATTCAGGTACGACGATTCTACGAGAAATAAGTCACACAGAAAAAGACACATCATAATATATCACTAATACACGGAACGTAAACTTGGCTACACATGAACTGAATTACAAAACAGAACAGGGTCTCAAATTTAGAAAACCAACTTATGCTTGCTTATGGGGAAAGGTGAGTTGGGGTGCTGCATCAAACCAGAGATTGAAATTAGCACAGATACCGTTCTATAAGCCAAATATATAATAGACAAGACCTACTCCTTGCTCAACGAAATGGACTCAACACCCCATATTCAACGCTTGGGAATATACCTGACAAGTAAGAATCTTAAGACCCATGGATATATATGTCTCCATAAGGAAATCAAGCGTGTGTACAGCGGCATAAACGCAGCAGTGAAAATCCGATAAATCCCATTATCAAAATATATTTCACAAAAAAAACACAATGACAGTGAAATAGAGAGCAATTCTTAAATAATTCATTCAGGGCTTGTGATGCAACCTTGATTTACCACATCTACACCCAGAGCTGGGTGAGACATAAGGCTAGACACTTCGGGCTGATAGCATTGGTGAGGTACGGTGAGCAAACGCAGACCCTTGGAAGTCATACTGCATGGTACCCATTCCATGGGTCCCAGCTCTCCAGGTTTAAGGGATTCTTCCTTCAGCTAAAACATGCATGGGAAACCCAGAGTATGGTCCACCGTGTGATTGGGAAACGTTTTCAAATGCATCTCAGGTTTCGACACATGGTACTCGGCTTCACCGTTCCAGGCGCTTTACTAACACTCTCCCCACATGGAGAGTCAGTGCCTTTAACTTCCTGTTTGGCACAGTTTACAATTTCTGCGCAAGATGAACAGGAATAGGGAGAACCAATGAGAGACTACCTGTAGGTGTCTGCACGGGCAAATGGAACACTCATTTCCCACCAGGAAGTGGAATTAACCAAAGGCTCAGCGTGCCCTCCTGGAACCAGATTAGGGCCTAAAGCAATCCAGCAGTTTTGCGACCAGCTCACAAGAAAGTGAGTTGAAGAAAGGAGCTCAGGGGCACTGTAATTCACAAACCTGCAGAGTTATGAATGACAGCTATCGTCCAAAAATGTATTGAATTAAGTCTTCGAAGTGGACTTGAAAGCGGGGCAGAATTTCAGGAAAACGATTTCAAGGGGTAGACTGGAATTGCACTTAAAGCAGAGGAAAAGAGGCCGAATGTCGACAATGATGCACTTGAACAAAAAGGGCGTATGCGTTTTTTCCTGAATATATTCAGGAAAAAACGGATACGCCCTTTTTGGCCAAACAAGCAAGCGGGTCAAGGAAATCTGCACTACAATGAAGTCTCACAGCCCCCCGGTCAAAAGGGACATCTGAAACAAGTGTAAAATCCAGAAAGGCAGGACAGGTCATGGAGAACAGGGAGCCTTGTTCTGCTGATGGGCGGGATGTAAATTGTCAACAGCCACTCTGGAGAAGTGTATGGTGTTTCCTGAAACACGTAGGAATCAAAGCAACACAGCCAATGGCATTTCCACTTAGGGTCCTATAGCTTAGGGAAATTAAAATCAAAAACACACAGCCACCCCAAAGTTTGGGACGGCTCTGTTTACAAGAACCTCGTCTACGGTACAAGTTAAATATCCGACAAAGCAGAAAATGGATAAAGAAGTTGTGGTACGTACGTACAATGGAATATCACTCAGCCATGAGATCTACGTCATCTGGCCCGTAGCGGCATAATGAGTGCATTCAGGTACGACGATTCTACGAGAAATAAGTCACACAGAAAAAGAAACATCATAAGATATTACTAATACACGGAACGTAAACTTGGCTACACATGAACTGAATTACAAAACAGAACAGGGTCTCAAATTTAGAAAACCAACTTATGCTTGCTTATGGGGAAAGGTGAGTTTTTGATGCTGCGTCAAACCAGAGATTGAAATTAGCACAGATACCGTTCCATAAGCCAAATATATTTTAGACAAGACCTACTCCTTGTTCAACGAAATGGACTCAACACCCCATATTCAACGCCTGGGAATATACCTGACAAGTAAGAATCTTAAGACCCATGGATTTATATGTCTCCATAAGGAAATCAAGCGTGTGTACAGCGGCCTAAACGCAGCAGTGAAAATCCGATAAATCCCATTATCAAAATAAGTTTCTCAAACAAAACACAATGACAGTGAAATAGAGAGCAATTCTTAAATAATTCATTCAGGGCTTGTGATGCAACCTGCATTTACCACATCTACACCCAGAGCTGGGTGAGACATAAGGCTGGACATTTCGGGCTGATATCATTGGTGAGGTTCGGTGAGCAAACGCAGACCCTTTGAAGTCATACTGCATGGTAGCAATTCCATGGGTCCCAACTCTCCAGGTTTAAGGGATTCTTCCTTCAGCTAAAACATGCATGGGAAACCCAGAGTATGGTCCACCGTGTGATTGGGTAACGTTTTCAAATGCATCTCAGGTTTCGTCCCCTGGTACTCGGGTGCACCGTTCCAGACGCTTTACTAACACTCTCCCCACTTGGAGAGTCAGTGCCTTTAACCTCCTGTTTGGCACAGTTTGCAATTTCTGCGCAAGATGAACAGGAATAGGGAGAACCAATGAGAGACTAGCGGTAGGTGTCTGCACGGGCAAATGGAACGCTCATTTCCCACCAGGAAGAGGAATTAACCAAAGGCTCAGCGTGCCCTGCCGGAACCAGATTAGGTCCTGAAGCAATCCTGCGGTTTTGCGGCCAGCTCACAAGAAAGCGAGTTGAAGAAAGGAGCTCAGGGGCACTGTAATTCACAAACCTGCAGAGTTATGAATGACAGCTATCGTCGAAAAATGTATTGAAGTAAGTCTTCGAAGAGGACTTGAATGCGGGGCAGAATTTCAGGAAAACGATTTCAGGGGGTAGACTGGAATTGCACTTAAAGCATAGGAAAAGAGGCAGAATGTCCACAATGATGCACTTGGCCAAAAAGGGCGTATGGGTTTTTTCCTGAATATATTCATGAAAAAACGCGTACGCACTTTTTGGCCAACCAAGCAAGCGTGTAAAGGAAATCTGCACTACAATGAAGTCTCACTGCCCCCCAGTCAAAAGGGCCATCTGAAAAAAGTGTAAAATCCAGAAAGGTAGGACAGGTCATGGAGAACAGTGAGCCTTGTTATGCTGATGGGCGGGATGTAAATTGCCAACAGCCACTCTGGAGAAGTGTATGGTGTTTCCTGAAACACGTAGGAAACAAAGCAACACAGACTACGGCACTTCCACTTATGGTCCTATAGCTTAGGGAAATTAAAATAAAAAACAAACAGCCACCCCAAAGTTTGGGACGGCTCTGTTTACAAGAACCTCGTCTACGGTACAAGTTCAATATCCGAGAAAGCAAAAAATGGATAAAGAAGTTGTGGTACGTACGTACAATGGAATATCACTCAGCAATGAATTCCACGTCATCAGGCCCGTAGCGGCATAACTAGTGGATTCAGGTACGACGATTCTACGAGAAATAAGTCACACAGAAAAAGAAACATCATAAGATATCACTAATACAGGGAACGTAAACTTGGCTACACATGAACTGAATTACAAAACAGAACAGGGTCTCAAATTTAGAAAACCAACTTATGCTTGCTTATGGGGAAAGGTGAGTTGGGGTGCTGCATAAAACCAGAGATTGAAATTAGCACAGATACCGTTCCATAAGCCAAATATATAATAGACAAGCCCTACTCCTTGCTCAACGAAATGGACACAACACCCCATAATAAACGTCTGGGAATATAACTGACAAGTAAGAATCTTAAGACCCATGGATTTATATGTCTCCATAGGGAAGTCAAGCGTGTGTACAGCGGCCTAAACGCAGCAGTGAAAATCCGATAAATCCCGTTATCAAAATAAATTTCACAAACAAAACACAATGACAGTGAAATAGAGAGCAATTCTTAAATAATTCATTCAGGGCTTGTGATGCAACCTGGATTTACCACATCTACAGACAGAGCTCGGTGAGACATAAGGCTGGACACTTCGGGCTGATAGCATTGGTGAGGTTCGGTGAGCAAACGCAGACCCTTTGAAGTCATACTGCATGGTAGACATTCCATGGGTCCCAACTCTCCAGGTTTAAGGGATTCTTCCTTCAGCTAAAACATGCATGGGAAACCCAGAGTATGGTCCACCGTGTGATTGGGAAACGTTTTCAAATGAATCTCAGGTTTCGTCCCGTGGTACTCGGGTTCACCGTTCCAGACGCTTTACTAACAGTCTCCCCACTTGGAGAGTCAGTGCCTTTAACCTCCTGTTTGGCACAGTTTGCAATTTCTGCGCAAGATGAACAGGCATAAGGAGAACGAATGAGAGACTAGCTGTAGGTGTCTGCACGGGCAAATGGAACGCTCATTTCCCCCCAGGAAGAGGAATTAACCAAAGGCTCAGCGTGCCCTGCCGGAACCAGATTAGGGCCTGAAGCAATCCTCCGGTTTTGCGGCCAGCTCACAAGAAAGCGAGTTGAAGAAAGGAGCTCAGGGGCACTGTAATTCACAAACCTGCAGAGTTATGAATGACAGCTATCGTCGAAAACTGTATTGAAGTAAGTCTTCGAAGAGGACTTGAAAGCGGGGCAGAATTTCAGGAAAACGATTTCAGGGGGTAGACTGGAATTGCACTTAAAGCATAGGAAAAGAGGCAGAATGTCCACAGTGATGCACTTGGCCAAAAATGGCGTATGCGTTTTTTCCTGAATATATTCAGGAAAAAACGCATACGCCATTTTTGGCCAACCAAGCAAGCGTGTAAAAGAAATCTGCACTACAATGAAGTCTCACTGCCCCCCGGTCCAAAGGGCCATCTGAAAAAAGTACAAAATCCAGAAAGGCAGTACAGGTAATGGAGAACAGGGAGACTTGTTATGCTGATGGGCGGGATGTAAATTGCCAACAGCCACTCTGGAGAAGTGTATTGTGTTTACTAAAGCATCTAAAAAATGAGCTACAGAGCACAGGGCACTTGCACTCATGGACATATATCTTGGGAAAAACAAAAATCGAGAGGACACAGGCACCCCAATATTTACCGCCTCTATGTTTAAAAGATCCTCGACTAGGATATAATTTATAAGTCTCTGGAGGGAAAAAATGGATAGAGATGTGGCACTTATGTAGAGTGGAATATTACTCAGCCTGGAAATCAATGAAATATGGCCAGTTGTAACAACCACAGAGGAGTTACGTATGATCATTCGAAGTCACATAATTCAAAAAGAAAAAGACACACGATATTACTAATACATGGAATGTAAACGTGGCTACAAATGAACTGAATTACAAAACAGAACGGGGTCTCAAATTTAGAAAACCAACATATGCTTGCTTAAGGATAAAGGAGAGTTGGGGTGCTGCATAAAACCAGAGATAGAAATTAGCACAGATACCTTTCCATAAGCCAAATATGTCATAGTAAAGACCTATCAGTTGCTCAACGAAATGGACTAAACACCCCATATTCAACGCCTAGGAATACACCTGACTAGTAAGAATCTTCAAACCCATGGATTTATATGTCTCCATAAGAGAATCAAGCGTGTGTATAGATTTATGAACGCAGCAGAGAAAATCCGATAAATCCAATTATCAAAATGAATTACAAAAACAAAACACAATGACAGTGAAATAGAGAACTATTCTTAAATAATTCATTCAGAGCTTGTGATGCAACCTGGATTAACCACATCTGCACCAAGAGCTGAGTGAGACATAAGGTTGGACACTTCGGGCGGATAGCACTGGTGAGGTACGATGAGCAAATGCAGACCCTTTGAAGTCATACTGCATGGTACCCATTCCATGGGTCCCAACTCTCCAGGTTTAAGAGATTCTTCCTTCAGCTAAAACATGCATGGGAAACCCAAAGTATGGTACACCGTGTGACTGTGAAGCGTTTTCAAATGCATCTCAGTTTTTGCCCCCTTTTACACGGGTTCACCATTCCAGATGCTTTACTAACACTCTCCCCACTTGGAGAGTCAGTGCCTTTAACCTCCTGTTTGGCACAGTTTGGAAATTCTGCGCAAGGTGAACAGGAATAGGGAGAACCAATCAGAGACTAGCTGTAGGTGTCTGCACGTGCAAATTTAATGCTCATTACCCCCAGGAAGAGGAATTAACCAAAAGCTCAGCATGCCGTGCCGGAACCAGATTAGGGCCTGAAGCAATCATGTGGGTTTGCGGCCAGCTCAGAAGAAAGCGAGTTGAAGAAAGGAGCTCAGGGCACTGTAATTCACAAAACTGCAGAGTTATGAATGACAGCTATCGTCCAAAAATGTACTGAAGTAAGTCTTCGAAGAGGACTTGAAAGCGGGGCAGAATTTCAGGAAAACGATTTCAGGGGGTAGACTGGAATTGCACTTAAAGCATAGGAAAATAGGCAGAATGTCGACAATGACTCACTTGGCCAAAAAGGGCGTATGCGTTTTTTCCTGAATATATTCAGGAAAAAACGCATACGCCCTTTTTAGCAAACCAAGCAAGCATGTAAAGGAAATCTGCACTACAATGAAGTCTCACTGCCCCCCGGTCAAAAGGACCATCTGAAAAAAGTGTAAAATCCAGAAAGGCAGCACAGGTCATGGAGAACAGGGAACCTTATTATGCTGATGGGAGGGATGTAAATTCCCAACAGCCAATCTGAAGAAGTGTATGGTGTTTCCTGAAACACGTAGGAAACAAAGCAACACAGCCTATGGCACTTCCACTTATGGTCCTATAGCTTAAGGAAATTAAAATCAAAAACACACAGCCACCCCAAAGTTTGGGACGGCTCTGTTTACAAAAACCTCGTCTACGGTACAAGTTAAATATCCGAGAAAGCAAAAAATGGATAAAGAAGTTGTGGTACGTACGTACAATGGAATATCACTCAGCAATGCGATCTACATCATCAGGCCCGTAGCGGCATAATGAGTGGATACAGGTACGACGATTCTACGAGAAATAAGTCACACAGAAAAAGAAACATCATAAGATATCACTAATACACGGAACGTAAACTTGGCTACATATAAACTGAATTACAAAACAGAACAGGGTCTCAGATTTAGAAAACCAACTTATGCTTGCTTATGGGGAAAGGTGAGTTGGGGTGCTGCATAAAACCAGAGATTGAAATTAGCACAGATACCATTCCATAAGCCAAATATATAATAGACAAGACCTACA
Source organism: Delphinapterus leucas (assembly GCF_059928025.1). Taxonomy (NCBI): domain Eukaryota; kingdom Metazoa; phylum Chordata; class Mammalia; order Artiodactyla; family Monodontidae; genus Delphinapterus; species Delphinapterus leucas. The sequence goes on from NW_028322238.1 coordinate 14,838,207, forward strand.
CCTTGCTCAACGAAATGGACTCAACACCCCATATTCAACGCCTGGGAATATACCTGACAAGTAAGAATCTTAAGACCCATGGATTTATATGTCTCCATAAGGAAATCAAGCATGTGTACAGCGGCCTAAACGCAGCAGTGAAAATCCGATAAATCCCATTATCAAAATAAATTTCACAAACACAACACAATGACAGTGAAATAGAGAGCAATTCTTAAATAATTCATTCAGGGCTTGTGATGTAACCTGGATTTACCACATCTACACCCAGAGCTGGGTGAGACATAAGGCTGGACACTTCGCGCTGATAGCATTGGTGAGGTTCGGTGAGCAAACGCAGACCCTTTGAAGTCATACTGCATGGTACCCATTCCATGGGTCCCAGCTCTCCAGGTTTAAGGGATTCTTCCTTCAGCTAAAATATGCATGGAAATCCAAGAGTATGGTCCACCGTGTGATTGGGAATCGTTTTCTAATGCATCTCAGGTTTCATCCCCTGGTATTCGGGTTCACCGTTCCAGACGCTTTACTAACACTCTCCCCACTTGGAGAGTCAGTGCCTTTAACCTCCTGTTTGGCACAGCTTGCAATTTCTGCGCAAGATGAACAGGAATAGGGAGAACCAATGAGAGACTAGCTGTAGGTGTCTGCACGGGCAAATGAAACGCTCATTTCCCACCAGGAAGAGGAATTAACCAAAGGCTCAGCGTGCCCTGCCGGAAACAGATTAGGGCCTGAAGCAATCCTGCGGTTTTGCGGCCACCTCACAAGAAAGCGAGTTAAAGAAAGGAGCTCAGGGGCACTGTAATTCACAAACCTGCAGAGTTATGAATGACAGCTATCGTCCAAAAATATATTGAAGTAAGTCTTCGAAGAGGACTTGAAAGCGGGGCAGAATTTCAGGTAAAAGATTTCAGGGGATAGACTGGAATTGCACTTAAAGCATAAGAAAAGAGGCAGAATATCCACAATGATGCACTTGGCCAAAAAGGGTGTATGCGTTTTTTCCAGGGTATATTCAGGAAAAAACGCATACGCACTTTTTGGCCAACCAAGCAAGCGTGTCAAGGAAATCTGCACTACAATGAAGTCTCACTGCCCCCCGGTCAAAAGGGCCATCTGAAAAAAGTGTAAAATCCAGAAAGGAAGGACAGGTCATGGAGAACAGTGAACCTTGTTATGCTGATGGGCGGGATGTAAATTGGCAACAGCCACTCTGGAGAAGTGTATGGTGTTTCCTGAAACACGTAGGAAACAAAGCAACACAGCCTATGGCACTTCCACTTATGGTCCTATAGCTTAGGGAAATTAAAATCAAAAACACACAGCCACCCCAAAGTTTGGGACGGCTCTGTTTACAAGAACCTCGTCTACGGTACAAGTTAAATATCCGAGAAAGCAAAAAATGGATAAAGAATTTGTGGTACATACGTACAATGGAATATCACTCAGCAATGAGATCTACGTCATCAGGCCCGTAGCGGCATAATGAGTGGATTCAGGTACGACGATTCTACGAGAAATAAGTCACACAGAAAAAGATACATCATAAGATATCACTAATACACGGAACGTAAACTTGGCTACACATGAACTGAATTACAAAACAGAACAGGGTCTCAAATTTAGAAAACCAACTTATGCTTGCTTATGGGGAAAGGTGAGTTGGGGTGCTGAATAAAACCAGAGATTGAAATTAGTACAGATACCGTTCCATAAGCCAAATATTTAATAGTCAAGACCTATTCCTTGCTCAACGAAATGGACTAAACACCCCATATTCAATGCCTAGGAATACACCTGCCAATTAAGAATCTTAACACCCATGGATTTACATGTCTCCGTAAGAGAATCAGGCATGTGTACAGTGCCATAAATGCAGCCGTGAAAATCCGATAAATCCCATTATCAAAATAAATTACAAAAACAAAACACAATGACAGTGAAATAGAGAGCAATTCTTAAAGAATTCATTCAGGGCTTGTGATGCAACCTGGAGTTACCACATCTACACCTAGAGCTGGGTGAGACATAAGGCTGGACACTTCGGGCGGATACCATTGGTGAGGTTCAGTGAGCAAATGCAGACCCTTTGAAGTCATACTGCATGGTACACATTCCATGGGTCCCAACTCTCCAGGTTTAAAGGATTCTTCCTTCAGCTAAAACATGCATGGGAATCCCAGAGTATGGTCCACCGTGTGACCGGGAAACGTTTTTAAATGCGTCTCAGTTTTCGTCCCCTGGTACTCGGGTTCACCATTCCAGACGCTTTACTTACACTGTCCCTACCTGGAGAGTCAGTGCCTTTAACCTCCTGTTTGGCACAGTTTGCAATTTCTGCGCAAGATGAACAGGAATAGGGAGAACCAATGAGAGACTAGCTGTAGGTGTCTGCACGGGCAAATTTAACGCTCATTATGAAACAGGAAGAGGAATTAGCCAAAGGCTCAGCATGCCGTGCCGGAACCAGATTAGGGCCTGAAGCAATCCTGCGGTTTTGCGGCCAGCTCACAAGAAAGCGAGTTGAAGAAAGGAGCTCAGGGGCACTGTAATTCACAAACCTGCAGAGTTATAAATGACAGCTCTCATCCAAAAATATATTGAAGTAAGGCTACAAAGAGGACTTGAACGTGGGGCAGAATTCCAGGACTACGATTTCAGGAGGTAGACGGGAAATCCTCTGAAAGTATAGGAAAAGAGTCAGAATGTCGACAATGATGCACTTGGTCAAAAAGGGCATATGCGTTTTTTCCAGGGCCCTCATTAAAGAGGGTAGGAGGCTGCCAGTATGCTTCAGTGGCCAACAGAAGACCCATGTCGCCAAGGCGATGTGAGCCAGCCTTGCAGGAGTGACCTCACATCAGAGGGCCCACCTCACAGAAGGGTAAGGAACCCAGGAAGGATCAGACCCTCACCAGAGTGCCCACAAGAGCAAGGGGCTGGGAACCAGGCAGGAGTGTCCTCACACCCGTGGGACCACATCATCGAAAGTTGAGGTACCCAGCACATGTGGCCTCAAACCAGAGGACCCACATCACCATGGGTCTCGGAGCGAGGCAGGCAGGATTAACCTCCCAACACATGGCCCATTGTATAAAAAAGGTGAGGAATCCAGCCGTTGGAACATCCCAGCAGGCGGCCCAGATCACCGAGGCTATGGGATCCAGGCAGTGATGAACTCACAACAGAGGGCCCTCATCGTGATACTGTAAGCAACCCAGCCGTTGTGACCTCAGAGCACAAGGCCCACATCCCCATGGGGGAGGGAACCAAGCAGGAGTGTCATCGCACCAGTGGGCACACATCAGAAAATGTGGGGAGCCCAGCAGTTAGGGCCAGACGCCAGAGGGCCCTCATCACTGAGGAGAGGAGGCTCCCAGCAAGCTCCAACTGCTACCAGAGGGCTGAGGTCGCCAATGCGGTGTGTGCCAGCCAGGCAGGAGTGACCTCAGAGCAGAGGGCCAACCACACAAAAGTGTGAGGAACCCAAAGAGGATCAGACTCTCACCAGAGGGCCCACATCACCAAGGGAATGGAAACCAGGCAGGAGTGTCCTCACACCAGTGGGGCCACATCACCGAAATGTGATGGACCCAGCACACTTGGCCTCAAACTAGAGGACACACATCACCAAGGGGCTGGGAGTGAGGCAGGCAGGAGGAGCCTCAAAACAGAGGGCCCATAGAATAAAAAAGGTGAGGAATCCCGCAGTTGGAACTTCCCAGCAGGCAGCCAGGAGCAGCGAGGATATGGGATCCAGGCCTGACTGAACACAAAACAGAGGGCCCTCATCATGAAACTGTGAGCAACCCAGCCGTTGGGACCTCAGAGCAGAAGGCCCACATTCCCATGTGGTTGGGAAACTGGCAGGAGTGTACTCGCACCACAGGGCGCACATTAGAGAATTTTGGGAGCCCAGAAGTTAGGGCCTGATGCCAGAGGGCCCTCATCACCGAGGAGAGGAAGCTCCCAGCAGGCTCCAACTGCCACAAGAGGGCCGACGTTGCCAAGGTGGGGTGTGCCAGCCAGGCAGGAGTGACCTCACAGCAGAGGGTCTACCTCACAGAAGGGTGAGGAAACCAGCCAGGATAAGACTCTCACCAGAGAGCCCACATCACCAAGGGGATCGGAAAAAGACAGCAGTGTCCTCACACCAGTGTGGCCACATTACAGAATGGTGAGGAACCCAGCACATGTGGCCTAAACCAGAGGACCCACATTTCCAAGGTGCTCCGAGTGAGGCAAGCAGGAGTAGCCTAACAACACAGGGCCCACAGAATAAAAAATGTGAGGAATCCAGCAGTTTGAACCTCTCAGCAGGTGGCCCAGAGCACGGAGTCTATGGGATCCAGGCCACAGTGAACTCACAGCAGAGGGCCCACATCATGAAACTGTGAGCAACCCAGCCGGTGGAACCTCAGAGCAGAAGGCCCACATCCCCATGGGGATAGGAACCTCGCAGGAGTGTCCTCGCACAACTTAACACGTATCAGAAAATGTGGGAACCCAGCTGTTAGGGCCTGACGCCAGAGGGCCCTCATCACCGAGGAGAGGAGGCTACCAGCAGGCTCCAAATGCCACCAGAGGGCCGACGTCACCAAGGCAATGGGAGCAAGCCAGGCAGGAGTTACCTCACAGCAGAGGGCCCACCTCACAGAAGTGTGAGGAACCCAACCAGGATCAGACTCTAACCAGAGGGCCCACATCACCAAGGGGATGGAAACCAGGCAGGAGTGTCCTCACACCAGTGGGGCCACATCAGCCAAAGGTGAGGAACACAGCACATGTGGCCTCAAATAAGGGGACACACATCACGAAAGGGCTGGGAGTGAGGCATGCAGGGGGAGACTCACAACAGAGGGCCCATAGAATAAAAAGGTGAGGAACCCCACCGCTGGAAGCTCCAAGCAGGTGGCCCAGAGCACCGAGGCTATGGGATCCATGCCGGAGTGAACTCACAGCAGAGGGCCCACATTCTGACACTGTGAGCAACCCAGCCGTTGGGACCTCAGAGCAGAAAGCCAACATCCCCATGGGGATGGGACCCTGGCAGGAGTGTACTCGCATGACAGGGCGCACATCAGAAAATTTTGGGAGCCCATGAGTTAGGGCCTGACGCCAGAGGGCCCTCATTACCGAGGGGAGGAGACTCCCAGCAGGCACCAACTCCCAACTGAGGGCCCACATCACCAAGGTGACGTGTGCCAGCCAGGCAGGAGTGACCTCACAGCAGAGGGTCTACCTCACAGAAGGGTGAGGAATCCAGCCAGGATCAGGCTCTCACCAGAGGGCCCCCATCACCAAGTGGATGGGAACCAGGCAGGAGTGTCCTCACACCAGTGGGGCCACATCAATAAAGGTGAGGAAGCCGGCACATGTGGCTTCAAACCAGAGGACCTACATCACAAAGGGGCTGGGAGTGAGTCAGGAAGGAGGAGCATGAAAACACAGGACCCAAAGAATAGAAAAGGTAAGGAATCCAGCAGTAGGAACCTCCCAGCAGGCGGCTCAGAGCACAGAGTCTATGGGATCTAGGCCTGAGTGAACTAACACCAGAGAGCCAACATCATGAAACGGTGAACAACACAGGTGTTGGGACCTTAGAGCAGAAGGCCCACATGCCCATGGGGATGGGAACCTGGCAGGAGTGCCCTCGCACCACTTAGGACGTATCAGAAAATGTGGGAACCCAGCAGTTAGGGCCTGATGCCAGAGGGCCTCATCACCGAGGGGAGGAGGCTCCCAGCAGGCTCCAGCTGCCACCAGAGGTCCGACGTCGCCAAGGCGGGGTGTGCTAGCCAGGCAGGAGTGACCTCAGAGAAGAGGGCGCACCTCACAGAAGTGTGAGGAGCCCAACCAGGATCAGACTCTCGCCGGAGGGACCACATCACCAAGGGGATGGGAACCAGGCAGGAGCGTCCTCACACCAGTGGGGCCACATCATCAAAAGATGAGGAACCCATCACATGTGGCCTCAAACCAGAGGACACACATCACCAAGGGGCTGGGAGTGAGGCAGGTGTCTGGTGGGGCACATTTAACTCTAATTTCCCACCAGGAAGAGGAATTAACCAAAGGCTCAGAGTGCCGTGCCACACCCTGATTATGGCCTGAAGCAAACCTGCGGTTTTGTGGCCAGCTTTCAAGGAAGAGAGTTAAGAAAGGAAATCACGGGCACTGAAATTCACAAACCTGCAGAGTTATAAATGACAGCTATTGGCAAAAATATATTGAAGTAAGTCTGCAAAGAGGACTTGAAAACGAGGCAGAATTGAGGAATCATATTTCAGGAGGTAGATTGGAATTGCATTTAAAACATGTGAAAAGCGGCAGATCTTTGACAGTGATGCACTTGGACGAACAGTGCGTATACATTTTTTCCTGAATATATTCAGGAAAAAACGCATATGCCCTTTTTTGCCAACCAAGCACTCGAGCAATGGAAATCCATACTACAATGAAGTCTCATTTCCCATTCGTCAAAAGGGCCATCTGAAAAAAGTGTAAAAACCAGAAACACAGGACAGGCCATGGAGAACAGGGAGCCTTGTTATGCTGATGGGCGGGATGTAAATTGCCAACAGACACTCTGGAGATATTTATGGTGTATCCTGAAACATCTGAAAAACAAAGCTACAGAGACTAGGGCACTTCCACTTTTGGCCCTATAGCTTAGGAAAATTAAAATCAACAAGACACAGCCAACACAAAATTTAGGGCTGCTGTGTTTACAAGAACCTCGAGTCCAGTACAAATTAAATATCCCAGAAAGAAAAAAATGGATAAAGGAGTTGTGCTACTTACGTACAACGGAATATCACTCAGCAATGAAATCAATGTCAGCAAATTGAGTGGATTTAAGTATGATGATTCTAAGAGAAGTATGTCACACAGAGAAAGATAATTATCATAAGATTTCACTAATAGAGGGAGTGTAAACTTGGCTACACATAAACTGAATTACAAAACCGAACAGTCTCACATTTAGATAAAAACTTATGCTTGCTTAAGGGGAAAGTTGAGTTGGGGTGCTGTATAAAACCAGAGATTGAAATTAGCACACATACCATTCCATAAGCCAAATATGTAATAGACAAGACCTACTCTTTGCTCAACGAAATAGACTCATCCATGGTGTATCACCTCACACCTGTTAGAATGGGCATCATCAGAAAATCTACAAACAACAAATGCTGGAAAGGGTGTGGAGATAAGGAACCCTCTTCCACTATTGTTGGGAATGTAAATTGATACAGTCACTGTGGAGAACATTATGGAGTTTCTTATAAAACTAAGAATAGAATTACCATATGATCCAGCAATCCCACTACTGGGCATATATCCAGGCAAAACCATAAATCAAAAAGAGACATTCACCTCAATGTTCATTGCATCACTATTTACAATATCCAGGTAATGGAAGCAACCTAAATGCCCACAGACAGACGAATGCATAAAGATGTGGTACAAATATAAAATGGAATATTACTAAGCCATAAAAAGGAATGAAATTGGGTCATTTGTAGAGACCTTGATGGATCTAGAGACTGTCATACAGAGTGAAGTAAGTCAGAAATAGAAAAACAAATCTTGTGTATTAATGCATATATGTGGAACCTAGAAAAATTATACAGATGAACCGTTTTTTAAGGCAGAAATAGAGCAACAGATGTAGACAACAAACGTATGGACACCAAGGGGGGAAAGCTGTTGGGGGGTGGTGGTGGGAAGATTGAGAGATTGGGATTGGCATGTATACATTTATATGTATAAAATAGATAACCAAAAAGAACCTGCTGTATAAAAAAATAAAATAAAATTCAAAATTACAAAAAGTAAAACAGAAAAAATATTCTTCCCTTCACATACATGTATTTATATGAATAAATTATTTCCATGCTTATATCTGTAAATACAAAAAAGAGGAATAAAATCTACCTTGAACCAAAAATGAAAAAAAGAAAAAAAAACAGAACCCACCAGTTACACAGAGGAAAACCGTATCAGGGCACTTGCTCCAGTTGTAAACAATTCTGTAGTTGGCCAGTGGTGGGGAATCATCTCCCATTCAGCCAGCAGGCCCCACGCAACAAGCGTCCTCATTGCAAAGCTGGGGGACCGTGCCAAGGCATCTGTGAGTAAATGTGGGCCGAGCCCCAGGCCAGCTGCTGCTGAAATGTTCCCACCCTTCCCAGGTAAAACACCTGAATATGTACAAGGACTTGAAAGCCTAGAGGAAGGGCCATGGAGCCACATGAGCGACAGCATGCCAGCCGATTTGGTGCCTGCAGGCCAGCCAGGATGGTCCTGGCCCTGGGTACTCTTCTGGAAGCTTTCCATTTCCCTGCCTGAGATACCCCTGCTGTCCGGGCCCCCACTGCTTTCTTCCTCACTCACCTCTGCCCAGGGAGAAATTCCAGAGGCAGGTATGGGTGACACATCCTCTTCTTTAGCAGGTGGCATCTTGGTAACTGCTGCAGAAAGTCCAGCAGAGCCCCACTCACACTGGGCCACCCACAAAGCCGTGGCCTCTCACTCCCTCCCACCAGTCCAGCCCCGAGACTGCTGACAGGGCAGAGAAAATGGCGTCAGGCACAGCTGCAGGGGCTCTTGCTGCCTGGAGCAGTGTTTATATTGATCTCAAACAGGCACACCTGGGGAGGGCTGGCCGGCACCGTCAGGCTTCCCAGGCCAGCCAATAATCACCCCTCAGGCGCTCACAGTTGCAGAAACTGGAACTTGCTGAATCGGCCAGGTCCAAGGAACAGGTGTGGGCTCCTGAGAGTCAGGATAGACAAGGGGTTGCAGCTCTGGCTTGTTTTCTAATTATATTATCTGGCCCATGAGTGGGAGACAACTTCAAGAAAACCCTCTCCTAATGAGAGGAACCCAGGAGTCAGGGAGAGGAGGGGTGGGTGGTGGGTGGAGACAGAGGCCTGGTGCCCCGGGTGCAGTGGAAGTCTCTGGAAGACCAGGTGGAGGGAGGCCACACAGAGTGATGCCCAGGGTCACAGACCTGTTGGAGCTGCTGTTTCTTCGTTCAAGTCCTGCTCTGAGGTGCTCTGTGTCAGATCTGAGTGACAGGTGAGCTGGAAGTGCTCTGCAATGAGGGCGATGTGCACGGTACCTGTGTGCCCAGCCCTGCCAGGGTAGCTGCAAGGGTAGCTCTGTATCCTGGGAGGGGCCTGACCATGAGAGCCCCATGGGCTGCAGGGGAACCTGCCCAGGGAACCCCATATCCTGGGAGGGGCCTGAACAGGAGAGCACCGTGGGCTGCGGTGGGGGTGGTGTACCTGCCCAGGTGAGCTCCATATCCTGGGATTGGCCTGACCTCGAGAGCCCCATGGGCTGCTGGAGTCCTGGTAAAGGATGTCAGGACAGTCAGTGAAGCCACCGAGGATATACCTCCAGTAGTTCCTAAATCCTACACCCTGCTGGTCATTCTACCAACCACCGGGACATGGTATTCTGTATTAGTCTTCAATGATGCCTTCTTTTGTATTCTATTAGTCCCAGAGTCACAAGAAATTTTGGCTTGTGAGTGGCAGGACTCAACATACAACTAAAACAATACTTCTGGGCCGTGTTGCCCCAAGGGTTCAAAAATTCCCACACCATCTTTGGGGAAAGCTCAGTTAAAGACCTAAAAGTTCTACCTCTGGAAAAGGAAACACTCCTTCAATATGCAGACGACATTCTGATCGCCAGCCCTACTAAGGAGACCTCTGAACTACCAAGCCAATAAAGGATAGAAGTTGTCAAATAAAAAGCTCAAATATCACAGACTACGGTGACCTGCCTGGGCTTCATTCTCACAGAAGGTCGGAGAAGCCCATCTCAGGAAAGGGAAGAAACAATTTACAGCCTTACCCATTTCTAAAACTAGAAGACAGCTTAGGGGTTCCTGGGGAGGCCAGGGTTGGTGCTTCTGGATCCCTAACTACAGTCTACTAGCTGGGCCTCTATATGAAACACTGAAAGGAAAAGATGATGATCCTTTTGAATAGAATCCAGAAGTGGCCTTTCAAGAATGGAAAGAGCAGTCAATTCAGACCCTTGCCCTGGAACTCCCTAATTTAGCTAAACCCTTTGACCTTTACATTCCTGGTGAATGGTGAATCGCTATTGGAGTATTAGTGCAAAAACTGGGACCACTTGAAATGGAACAATGCAAGAATGCCATCCCGGTAGGATAAACTACGGTCACCAATGGGCTTGGCCCACCGCCACATCTGGCCAAGATACTGGCGGTATCTGAAAACCTGGAAATCAGCAGCACAAAAGGCCACCTCCCTCCTAAGGGAAAAGGACCCCACGTGGTGACCCTAAGCCCCAACCATGCCCTGAAGTTGCAGGGTTTGCTCCGTGGGCACACTGACCTCGAGTGAGGAGGCCCTCCAACTCCAACCTCCAGAGAGATAACCGGGGTAAAGGGGCACCATGACGACTCATGTGACCATCACTTGACCTGGAGTTTCTCTCATAAAACAACAAGAGTGTGTCCCAAAAGAGTAGACTACTGCTTGCAGGACTTACTGCACCCAGAGCGGACCTAATAATCTTGGCGGGGGAAACGTATATCACGCTGTCACCATAGAAGAGCCTACAGACACTGTGATGATGGTGGCCAATAAGACCGGCTGGACTCCTGTTTACTTCAAAAGGCTGTTGACTCAGTGGCCATCATGGTCCTTCATCACCACTGACCCTGGACTGTCTGGGAGTTGAGCAGGCAGGGTCCTGACACCTGGTGCTCTTTTTACGTTAATTCAGGGGCCTAATTGAAGAAAGTGCAGACTACTGGTCAGAGCATCTAGGCTGGCAGAAACGGTCAGCCTAAGGTGGCCGAACAAATGCAGGGCGGGGTGAAACTGGACCTCACAGCATCACTGCACATCTCCTTCCTGGACCCTTAAAGGTCATTAGAATCTATAACGCTTCCAATACTGGTGCTCAGGCGGACGAGCGGGGAGGCAGGAGGCCTGGGGACAATCAACGTCACCTGGAGGCTGCTGGGGAGAAGTTCTGACCCTCGCCCACGGGTATGAGGGCTCCTAACTCAGCACTCAGCAGTTACAGAAGAAGGGTCTGCACCCTCAGCACTCTAAGAATGAGGAAGGGGAAAAAAGGCAGAAGAGGGCTTTTTCCCAGGCAAAGGCCCTTAAAAATCCCTGGGAGATAAAAACAGAATCTGGGCAATAAAATAAAGTCTAACCTTTTTTATCCTTTGTGCTTTGTCTAATTTCACGTGCTCCTAGGGTCCCGCATACAGAGGTTCAACAGCCGGCACTTCAGACCAGATTTCCTAGTGCGGAATGGCTGGGTCGACACCTCAGCTCCTGGGACACAGTGCACACTCCGCGATATAGAGCCTGAGCTGCAGCCAACCGGGCCCTCGAGAGCTCCGCCCCCTCCCTCCCACTGACTCTGACAGGATCTCTACACAGCAGCCCAGCCCACAGCCCACGGGGTAGCACATGCTCTCACCTCTCCATTCTCTGATCAAAATATAAAGTTTCCTTTGCTTCTGAACCAAACTCAGTCTCAATCTGTTGGCTCCAATGACACTGGGCAGGGGGACACTTGTTGGGGTCCACTCTGGAGGATCAGTAACAGAAATTGAGAACATTGTAACTTCAATGAACAGATGTTTGAGCCAAACTGTAATTAACATAGAACAGTGTATAAGGCTCGGGTAAAATAAGATGTTTCTAACACTCCCATTTGATATTTCCATCACTTTATTAGAAGCAAGTTCAGTGAAAAGGTTTGTCTTATTTGTCAGGTCAATATTAGAGAAACGAAGTGATTTCTTTCCAAGGATGTACATCTAAAAATCTTGGTTAAAGCTTCAATCTTGTTTTAAATGCTTTTCCATTGAAAATGATACCTCTCTTTCAGTTCCCCCAATTCTGAGAAGCATAAAATCTTATAATTTATTATTACCAAAGGGGAAAGGTGGGAGGAGGGATAAATTAACAGTTTGGGATTAACACATACACACTGCTATGTATAAAATCGATCATCAACAAGGAACTACTGTATAGCACCGGGAACTACACTCAATATTTTACAATAACCTATAAGGGGAAATAATCTGAAAAAGAATAGATATTTTTATTGACATCATCTATTAATGACAGTTAAAATGGAACCTAAGGGAAGCCGGTGGTGAGTGCTTCTGACCCTGAAGACTTCAATCATCTAAAGTTTGGACTCTGCCTACTTCCCAAGGCCCTTAATGAACATATGTGTAGCCGTAGCTTAAAAAATTCCCCAGTTTGGGTTGTGGAGAGACACTGATTTTGTAAAAGCCCTGGTGTTCTCCTCACATGAATGGGACCCTTCCTACAGCTAAAACATGCCTGTCACACCCAGAGGATGGTATACCGTCTGATCGGGAAGAGTTTGGAAAAGGCATCTCATCTCCTCATCTCCTGGTGCTCGGGTTCACCCCTCCAGCGTCTTTACGAACAGTCTCCCCACTTGGAGATGTCAGCACTGTCAACATCCTGTTGCAGACAGTTTGGAATTTGTCCAGAGGATGAAGCAGAAGGAGGAGGAACAATGAGAGACAGGTCCTAGGTGTTCGGACAGGCACATGTCACTCTTATTTCCAATCAGGAAGACGAATTGACCAAAGGCTAGGGTTGCCCATGGAAACAGAATAGGGCTTGAGGAAATTCCGCTGCTTTGTGGCCAGTTCCCATAAACACAAGTTGAAAAATGGAACTCAGGGACACTAAAATTCACGAAACTGCAGAGTTGAAAATATCTATCACTGAAAAATGTCTTGAGGAAAGTCAGAGGAAAGGACTTGTAAGCAACGGAGAATGGCAGGAAAGGGATTGGAAGAGGTAGAAAGGACTCGCCATTAAGCACAAGAAAAGGGGCTGAACATTGCCAACATTGCAATTGGCCAAAAAGGGTGTATGCGTCTTTTTCTGTATGTATTCAAGAAAAGGGCATACACTTTTTTAGCCAACCAAACAGGTGGGCACTGGAAATCAATACTACAAAACATATCACTTCGCATCAGTCAGAAGAGCCTTCCTCATAAAGTGTAAACACCAGAAATGCAGGACAGGGCAAGGAGAAAAGGGAGCCCTCTGAGGCTTATACTGGAAATGTATATTGCCAACGGTCACTCTGGAGAAGTGTATTGTGTTTACTAAAGCATCTAAAAAATGAGCTACAGAGCACAGGGCACTTGCACTCATGGACGTATATCTTGGGAAAAACAAAAATCGAGAGGACACAGGCACCCCAATATTTACCGCCTCTATGTTTAAAAGATCCTCGACTAGGATATAATTTATAAGTCTCTGGAGGGAAAAAATGGATAGAGATGTGGCACTTATGTAGAGTGGAATATTACTCAGCCTGGAAATCAATGAAATATGGCCAGTTGTAACAACCACAGAGGAGTTACGTATGATCATTCGAAGTCACATAATTCAAAAAGAAAAAGACACACGATATTACTAATACATGGAATGTAAACGTGGCTACAAATGAACTGAATTACAAAACAGAACGGGGTCTCAAATTTAGAAAACCAACATATGCTTGCTTAAGGATAAAGGAGAGTTGGGGTGCTGCATAAAACCAGAGATAGAAATTAGCACAGATACCTTTCCATAAGCCAAATATGTCATAGTAAAGACCTACCAGTTGCTCAACGAAATGGACTAAACACCCCATATTCAACGCCTAGGAATACACCTGACTAGTAAGAATCTTCAAACCCATGGATTTATATGTCTCCGTAAGAGAATCAAGCGTGTGTATAGATTTATGAACGCAGCAGAGAAAATCCGATAAATCCAATTATCAAAATGAATTACAAAAACAAAACACAATGACAGTGAAATAGAGAACTATTCTTAAATAATTCATTCAGAGCTTGTGATGCAACCTGGATTAACCACATCTGCACCAAGAGGTGAGTGAGACATAAGGTTGGACACTTCGGGCGGATAGCACTGGTGAGGTACGATGAGCAAATGCAGACCCTTTGAAGTCATACTGCATGGTACCCATTCCATGGGTCCCAACTCTCCAGGTTTAAGAGATTCTTCCTTCAGCTAAAACATGCATGGGAAACCCAAAGTATGGTACACCGTGTGACTGGGAAGCGTTTTCAAATGCATCTCAGTTTTCGCCCCCTTTTACACGGTTCACCATTCCAGACCCTTTACTAACACTCTCTCCACTTGGAGAGTCAGTGCCTTTAACCTCCTGTTTGGCACAGTTTGGAAATTCTGCGCAAGGTGAACAGGAATAGGGAGAACCAATCAGAGACTAGCTGTAGGTGTCTGCACGTGCAAATTTAATGCTCATTTCCCACCAGGAAGAGGAATTAACCAAAAGCTTAGCATGCCGTGCCGGAACCAGATTAGGGCCTGAAGCAATCCTGCGGTTTTGCGGCCAGCTCACAAGAAAGCGAGTTGAAGAAAGGAGCTCAGGGGCACTGTAATTCACAATCCTGCAGAGTTATGAATGACAGCTATCGTCCAAAAATGTATTGAAGTAAGTCTTCGAAGAGGACTTGAAAGCGTGGCAGAATATCAGGAAAATGATTTCAGGGGGTAGACTGGAATTGCACTTAAAGCATAGGAAAAGAGGCAGAATGTCGACAATGACTCACTTGGCCAAAAAGGGCGTATGCGTTTTTTCCTGAATATAATCAGGAAAAAACGCATACGCCCTTTTTGGCAAGCCAAGCAAGCATGTAAAGGAAATCTGCACTACAATGAAGTCTCACTGCCCCCCGGTCAAAAGGATCATCTGAAAAAAGTGTAAAATCCAGAAAGGCAGCACAGGTCATGGAGAACAGGGAACCTTATTATGCTGATGGGAGGGATGTAAATTGCCAACAGCCAATCTGGAGAAGTGTATGGTGTTTCCTGAAACACGTAGGAAACAAAGCAACACAGCCTATGGCACTTCCACTTATGGTCCTATAGCTTAGGGAAATTAAAATCAAAAACACACAGCCACCCCAAAGTTTGGGACGGCTCTGTTTACAAAAACCTCGTCTACGGTACAAGTTAAATATCCGAGAAAGCAAAAAATGGATAAAAAAGTTGTGGTACGTACGTACAATGGAATATCACTCAGCAATGTGATCTACGTCATCAGGCCCGTAGCGGCATAATGAGTGGATACAGGTACGATGGTTCTACGAGAAATAAGTCACACAGAAAAAGAAACATCATAAGATATCACTAATACACGGAACGTAAACTTGGCTACATATGAACTGAATTACAAAACAGAACAGGGTCTCACATTTAGAAAATCAACTTATGCTTGCTTATGGGGTAAGGTGAGTTGGGGTGCTGCATAAAACCAGAGATTGAAATTAGCACAGATACCGTTCCATAAGCCAAATATATAATAGACAAGACCTACTCCTTGCTCAACGAAATGGAATCAACACCCCATATTCAACGCCTGGGAATATACCTGACAAGTAAGAATCTTAAGACCCATGGATTTATATGGCTCCATAAGGAAATCAAGCGTGTGTACAGCGGCCTAAACGCAGCAGTGAAAATCCGATAAATCCCATTATCAAAATAAATTTCACAAACACAACACAATGACAGTGAAATAGAGAGCAATTCTTAAATAATTCATTCAGGGCTTGTGATGCAACCTGGATTTACATAAGGCTGGACACTTCGGGCTGATAGCATTGGTGAGGTTCGGTGAGCACACGGAGACCCTTTGAAGTCATACTGCATGGTACCCATTCCATGGGTCCCAACTCTCAAGGTTTAAGGGATTCTTCCTTCAGCTAAAACATGCATGGGAAACCCAGAGTATGGTCCACCGTGTCATTGGGAAACGTTTTTGAATGCATCTCAGGGTTCGTCCCCTGGTGCTCGGGTTCACCGTTCCAGACGCTTTACTAACACTCTCCACACTTGGAGAGTCAGTGCCTTTAACCTCCTGTTTGGCACCGTTTGCAATTTCTGCGCAAGATGAACAGGAATAGGGAGAACCAATGAGAGACCAACTGTAGGTGTCTGCACGGGCAAACGGAACGCTCATTACCCACCAGGAAGAGGAATTAACCAAAGGCTCAGCGTGCCCTGCAGGAACCAGATTAGGGCCTGAAGCAATCTTGCGGTTTTGCGGCCAGCTCACAAGAAAGCGAGTTGAAGAAAGGAGCTCAGGGGCACTGTAATTCACAAACCTGCAGAGTTATGAATGACAGCTATCGTCCAAAAATGTATTGAAGTAAGTCTTCGAAGAGGACTTGAAAGCGGGGCAGAATTTCAGGAAAACGATTTCAAGGCATAGACTGGAATTGCACTTAAAGCATAGGAAAAGAGGCAGAATGTCGACAATGATGCACTTGGCCAAAAAGGGCGTATGCGTTTTTTCCTGAATATATTCAGGAAAAAACGCATACGCCCTTTTTGGCCAACCAAGCAAGCGTGTAAAGGAAATCTGCACTACAATGAAGTCTCACTCCCCCCAGGTCAAAAGGGACATCTGAAAAAAGTGTAAAATCCAGAAAGGCAGGACAGGTCATGGAGAACAGGGAACCTTATTATGCTGATGGGCGGGATGTAAATTGCCAACAGCCACTCTGGAGAAGTGTATGGTGTTTCCTGAAACACGTAGGAAACAAAGCAACACAGCCTATGGCACTTCCACTTATGGTCCTATAGCTTACGGAAATTAAAATCAAAAACACACAGCCACCCCAAAGTTTGGGACGGCTCTGTTTACAAGAACCTCGTCTACGGTACAAGTTAAATATCCGAGAAAGCAAAAAATGGATAAAGAAGTTGTGGTACGTACGTACAATGGAATATCACTCAGCAATGAAATCTACGTCATCAGGCCCGTAGCGGCATAATGAGTGGATTCAGGTACGACGATTCTACGAGAAAAAAATCACACAGAAAAAGAAACATCATAATATATCACTAATACACGGAACATAAACTTGGCTACACATGAAGTGAATTACAAAACAGAACAGGGTCTCAAATTTAGAAAACCAACTTATGCTTGCTTATGGGGAAAGGTGAGTTGGGGTGCTGCATCAAACCAGAGATTGAAATTAGCACAGATACCGTTCCATAAGCCAAATATATAATAGACAAGACCTACTCCTTGCTCATCGAAATGGACTCAACACCCCATATTCAACGCCTGGGAATATACCTGACAAGTAAGAATCTTAAGACACATGGATTTATATATCTCCATAAGGAAGTTAAGCGTGTGTACAGCGGCCTAAACGCAGCAGTGAAAATCCGATAAATGCCATTATCAAAATAAATTTCACAAACAAAACACAATGACAGTGAAATAGAGAGCAATTCTTAAATATTTCATTCAGGGCTTGTGATGCAACCTGGATTTACCACATCTACACCCAGAGCTGGGTGAGACATAAGGCTGCACACTTCAGGCTGATAGCATTGGTGAGGTTCGGTGAGCAAACGCAGACCCTTTGAAGTCATACTGCATGGTCGCCATTCCATGGGTCCCAACTCTCCAGGTTTAAGGGATTCTTCCTTCAGCTAAAACATGCATGGGAAACCCAGAGTATGGTCCACCGTGTGATTGAGAAACGTTTTCAAATGCATCTCAGGTTTCGACCTCTGGTACTCGGGTGCACCGTTCCAGACGCTTTACTAACACTCTCCTCACTTGGAGAGTCAGTGCCTTTAAACTCCTGTTTGTCACAGTTTGCAATTTCTGTGCAAGATGAACAGGAATAGGGAGAAGCAATGAGAGACTAGCTGTAGGTGTCTGCACGGGGAAATGGAACGCTCATTTCCCACCAGGAAGTGGAATTAACCAAAGCTCAGCATGCCCTGCTGGAACCAGATTAGGGCCTAAAGCAATCCAGCAGTTTTGCGGCCAGCTCACAAGAAAGCGAGTTGAAGAACGGAGCTCAGGGGCAGTGTAATTCACAAACCTGCAGAGTAATGAATGACAGCTATCGTCCAAAAATGTATTGAATAAGTCTTCGAAGTGGACTTGAAAGCGGGGCAGAATTTCAGGAAAACGATTTCAGGGGGTAGACTGGAATTGCACTTAAAGCATAGGAAAAGAGGCCGAATGTCCACAATGATGCACTTGGCCAAAAAGGGCGTATGCGTTTTTTCCTGAATATATTCAGGAAAAAACGCATACGCACTTTTTGGCCAACCAAGCAAGCGTGTAAAGGAAATCAGCACTACAATGAAGTCTCACTGCCCCCCGGTCAAAAGGGCCATCTGAAACAAGTGTAAAATCCAGAAAGGCAGGACAGGTCATGGAGAACAGGGAGCTTTGTTATGCTGATGGGCGGGATGTAAATTGCCAACAGCCACTCTGGAGAAGTGTAAGGTGTTTTCTGAAACACGTAGGAAACAAAGCAACACAGCCTATGGCACTTCCACTTAGGGTCCTATAGCTTAGGGAAATTAAAATCAAAAACACACAGCCACCCCAAGGTTTGGGATGGCTCTGTTTACAAGAACCTTGTCTACGGTACAACTTAAATATCCGAGAAAGCAAAAAATGGATAATGAAGTTGTGGTACGTACGTACAATTGAATATCACTCAGCCATGAGATCTACGTCATCAGGCCCGTAGGGGCATAATGAGTGCATTCAGGTATGACGATTCTACGAGAAATAAGTCACACAGAAAAAGAAACATCATAAGGTATCACTAATACACGGAACGTAAACTTGGCTACACATGAACTGAATTACAAAACAGAACAGGGTCTCAAATTTAGAAAACCAACTTATGCTTGCTTATGGGGAAAGGTGAGTTGGGGTGCTGCATCAAACCAGAGATTGAAATTAGCACAGATACCGTTCCATAAGCCAAATATATAATAGACAAGACCTACTCCTTGCTCAACGAAATGGACTCAACACCCCATATTCAACGCCTGGGAATATACCTGACAAGTAAGAATCTTAAGACCCATGGATTTATATGTCTCCATAAGGAAATCAAGCGTGTGTACAGCGGCCTAAACGCAGCAGTGAAAATCCGATAAATCCCATTATCAAAATAAATTTCACAAACAAAACACAATGACAGTGAAATAGAGAGCAATTCTTAAATAATTCATTCAGGGCTTGTGATGCAACCTGGATTTACCACATCTACACCCAGAGCTGGGTGAGACATAAGGCTGGACACTTCGGGCTGATAGCATTGGTGAGGTTCGGTGAGCAAACGCAGACCCTTTGAAGTCATACTGCATGGTAGCCATTCCATGGGTCCCAACTCTCCAGGTTTAAGGGATTCTTCCTTCAGATAAAACATGCATGGGAAACCCAGAGTATGGTCCACTGTGTGATTGGGAAACGTTTTCAAATGTATCTCAGGTTTCGTCCCCTAGTACTCGGGTTCACCGTTCCAGACGCTTTACTATCACTCTCCCCACTTGGAGAGTCAGTGCCTTTAACCTCCTGTTTGGCACAGTTTGCAATTTCTGCACAAGAATTACAGGAATAGGGAGAAGCAATGAGAGACTAGCTGTAGTTGTCTGCACGGGCAAATGGAACGCTCATTTCCCACCAGGAAGAGGGATTTACCATAGTCTCAGCATGCCCTGCCGGAACCAGATTAGGGCCTGAAGCAATCCTGCGGTTTTGCGGCCAGCTCACAAGAAAGTGAGTTAAAGAAAGGAGCTCAGGGGCACTGTAATTCACAAACATGCAGAGTTATGAATGACAGCTATCGTCCAAAAATGTATTGAAGTAAGTCTTCGAAGTGGACTTGAAAGCGGGGCAGAATTTCAGGAAAACGATTTCAGGGGGTAGACTGGAATTGCACTTAAAGCATAGGAAAAGAGGCCGAATGTCGACAATGATGCACTTGGCCAAAAAGGGCGTATGCGTTTTTTCCTGAATATATTCAGGAAAAAAGGCATACGCCCTTTTTGGCCAACCAAGCAAGCGTTTAAAGGAAATCTGCACTACAATGAAGTCTCACTGCCCCCCGGTCAAAAGGGCCATCTGAAACAAGTGTAAAATCCAGAAAGGCAGGACAGGTCATGGAGAACAGGGAGCCTTGTTATGCTGATGGGCGTGATGTAAATTGCCAACAGCCTCTCTGGAGAACTGTATGGTGTTTCCTGAAACACGTAGGAAACAAAGCAACACAGCCTATGGCACTTCCACTTAGGGTCCTATAGCTTAGGGAAATTAAAATCAAAAACACACAGCCACCCCAAAGTTTGGGACGGCTCTGTTTACAAGAACCTCGTCTACGGTACAAGTTAAATATCCGAGAAAGCAAAAAATGGATAAAGAAGTTGTGGTACGTATGTACAATGGAATATCACTCAGCAATGAGATCTACGTCATCAGGCCCGTAGTGGCATAATGAGTGGATTCAGGTACGACGATTCTACGAGAAATAAGTCACACAGAAAATGAAACATCATAAGATATCACTAATACACGGAAGGTAAACTTGGCTACACATGAACTGAATTACAAAACAGAACAGGGTTTCAAATTTAGAAAACCAACTTATGCTTGCTTATGGGGAAAGGTGAGTTGGGGTGCTGCATAAAACCAGAGATTGAAATTAGCACAGATACCGTTCCATAAGCCAAATATATAATAGACAAGACCTACTCCTTGCTCAACGAAATGGACTCAACACCACATATTCAACGCCTGGGAATATACCTGACAATAAGATTCTTAAGACCCATGGATTTATATGTCTCCATAAGGAAATCTAGCGTGTGTACAGCGGCCTAAACGCAGCAGTGAAAATCCGATAAATCCCATTATCAAAATAAATTTCAAAAACAAATCACCATGACAGTGAAATAGAGAGCAATTCTTAAATAATTCATTCAGGGCTTGTGATGCAACCTGGATTTACCACATCTGCACCCAGAGCTGGTTGAGACATAAGGCTGGACACTTCGGGCTGATAGCATTGGTGAGGTTTGGTGAGCAAACGCAGACCCTTTGAAGTCATACTGCATGGTACCCATTCCATGGGTCCCAAATCTCCAGGTTTAAGGGATTCTTCTTTCAGCTAAAACATGCATGGGAAACCCGGAGTATGTTCCACCGTGTGATTGGGAAACGTTTTCAAATGCATCTCAGGTTTCATCCCCTGGTACTCGGGTGCACCGTTCCAGACACTTTACTAACACTCTCCCCACTTGGAAAGTCAGTGCCTTTAACCTTCTGTTTGGCACATTTTGCAATTTCTGCGCAAGATGAACAGGAATAGGGAGAACCAATGAGAGACTAGCTGTAGGTGTCTGCACGGGCAAATGGAATGCTCATTTCCCACCAGGAAGAGGAATTAACCAAAGGCTCAGCGTGCCCTGCCGGAACCAGATCAGGGCCTGAAGCAATCCTGCGGTTTTGCGGCCAGCTCACAAGAAAGCGAGTTGAAGAAAGGAGCTCAGGGGCACTGTAATTCACAATCCTGCAGAGTTATGAATGACAGCTATCGTCCAAAAATGTATTGAAGTAAGTTTTCGAAGAGGACTTGAAAGTGGGGCAGAATTTCAGGAAAACGATTTCACGAGGTAGACTGGAATTGCACTTAAAGCATAGGAAAAGAGGCAGAATGTCCACAATGATGCACTTGGCCAAAAAGGGCGTATGCGTTTTTTCCTGAATATATTCAGGAAAAAACGCATACGCACTTTTTGGACAACCAAGCAAGCGTGTAAAGGAAATCTGCACTACAATGAAGTCTCACTGCCCCCCGGTCAAAAGGGCCATCTGAAAAAAGTGTAAAATCCAGAAAGGCAGAACAGGTCATGGAGAACAGGGAGCCTTGTTATGCTGATGGGCGGGATGTAAATTGCCAACAGCCACTCTGGAGAAGTGTATGGTGTTTCCTGAAACACGTAGGAAACAAAGCAACACAGCCTATGGCACTTCCACTTAGGTCCTATAGCTTAGGGAAATTAAAATCAAAAACACACAGCCACCCCAAAGTTTGGGACGGCTCTGTTTACAAGAACCTCGTCTACGGTACAAGTTAAATATCCGAGAAAGCAAAAAATGGATAAAGAAGTTGTGGTACGTACGTACAATGGAATATCACTCAGCAATGAGATCTACGTCATCAGGCCCGTAGCGGCATAATGAGTGGATTCAGGTACGACGATTCTACGAGAAATAAGTCACACAGAAAAAGAAACATCATAAGATATCACTAATACACGGAACGTAAACTTGGCTACACATGAACTGAATTACAAAACAGAACAGGGTCTCAAATTTAGAAAACCAACTTTTGCTTGCTTATGGGGAAAGGTGAGTTGGGGTGCTGCATCAAACCAGAGATTGAAATGAGCACAGATACCGTTCCATAAGCCAAATATATAATAGACAAGACCTACTCCTTGCTCAACGAAGTGGAATCAACACCCCATATTCAACGCCTGGGAATATACCTGACAAGTAAGAATCTTAAGACCCATGGATTTTTATGTCTAAATAAGGAAGTCAAGCGTGTGTACAGTGGCCTAAACGCAGCAGTGAAAATCCGATAAGTCCCATTAACAAAATAAATTTCACAAACAAAACACAATGACATGCAAATGAAGCAAATGACAAAGGATTAATCTCCAAAATTTACAAGCAGCTCATGCAGCTCAATAACAAAAAAACAAACAACCCAATCCAAAAATGGGCAGAAGACCTAAATAGACATATCTCCAAAGAAGATATACACAATGGCAACAAACACATGAAAGAATGCTCAACATCATTAATCATTAGAGAAATGCAAATCAAAACTACAATGAGATATCATCTCACACCAGTCAGAATGGCCATCATCAAAAAATCTAGAAACAATAAATGCTGGAGAGGGTGTGGAGAAAAGGGAACACTCTTGCACTGCTGGTGGGAATGTGAATTGGTTCAGCCACTATGGAGAACAGTATGGAGGTTCCTTAAAAAACTACAAATAGAATTACCATATGACCCAGCAATCCCACTACTGGGCATATACCCTGGGAAAACCAAAATTCAAACAGAGTCATGTACCAAAATGTTCATTGCAGCTCTATTTACAATAGCCCGGAGATGGAAACAACCTAAGCGCCCATCATCGGATGAATGGATAAAGAAAATGTGGCACATATATACAATGGAATATTACTCAGCCTTAAAAAGAAATGAAATTGAGCTATTTGTAATGAGATGGATAGACCTAGAGTCTGTCATACAGAGTGAAGTAAGTCAGAAAGAAAAAGACAAATACCGTATGCTAACACATATATATGGAATTTAAGGGGGAAAAAAATGTCATGAAGAACCTAAGGGTAAGACAGGAATAAAGACGCAGACCTACTGGAGAACGGACTTGAGGATATGGGGAGGGGGAGGGGTGAGCTTTGACAGGGCGAGAGAGAGTCATGGACATATACACACTAACAAACGTAGTAAGGTAGATAGCTAGTGGGAAGCAGCCGCAAGGCACAGGGATATTAGCTTGGTACTTTGTGACAGCCTGGAGGGGTGGGATAGGGAGAGTGGGAGGGAGGGAGACGCAAGACGGAAGACATATGGGAACATATGTATATGTATAACTGATTCACTTTGTTATAAAGCAGAAACTAACACACCATTGTAAAGCAATTATACCCCAATAAAGATGTTTAAAAAAAAAAAAACACAATGACAGTGAAATAGAGAGCAATTCTTAAATAATTCATTCAGGGCTTGTGATGCAACCTGGATTTACCACATCTACACCCAGAGCTGGTTGAGACATAAGGCTGAACACTTCGGGCTGATAGCATTGGTGATGTTTGGTGAGCAAACGCAGACCCTTTGAAGTCATACTGCATGGTACCCATTCCATGGGTCCGAACTCTCCAGGTTTAAGGGATTCTTCCTTCAGCTAAAACATGCATGGGAAACCCGGAGTATGTTCCACCGTGTGATTGGGAAACGTTTTCAAATGCATCTCAGGTTTCATCCCCTGGTACTCGGGTGCACCGTTCCAGACACTTTACTAACACTCTCCCCACTTGGAAAGTCAGTGCCTTTAACCTTCTGTTTGGCACAGTTTGCAATTTCTGCGCAAGATGAACAGGAATAGGGAGAACCAATGGAGACTAGCTGTAGGTGTCTGCACGGGCAAATGGAACGCTCATTTCCCACCAGGAAGAGGAATTAACCAAAGGCTCAGCGTGCCCTGCCGGAACCAGATCAGGGCCTGAAGCAATCCTGCGGTTTTGCGGCCAGCTCACAAGAAAGCGAGTTGAAGAAAGGAGCTCAGGGGCACTGTAATTCACAATCCTGCAGAGTTATGAATGACAGCTATCGTCCAAAAATGTATTGAAGTAAGTTTTCGAAGAGGACTTGAAAGTGGGGCAGAATTTCAGGAAAACGATTTCAGGAGGTAGACTGGAATTGCACTTAAAGCATAGGAAAAGAGGCAGAATGTCCACAATGATGCACTTGGCCAAAAAGGGCGTATGCGTTTTTTCCTGAATATATTCAGGAAAAAACGCATACGCACTTTTTGGACAACCAAGCAAGCGTGTAAAGGAAATCTGCACTACAATGAAGTCTCACTGCCCCCCGGTCAAAAGGGCCATCTGAAAAAAGTGTAAAATCCAGAAAGGCAGAACAGGTCATGGAGAACAGGGAGCCTTGTTATGCTGATGGGTGGGATGTAAATTGCCAACAGCCACTCTGGAGAAGTGTATGGTGTTTCCTGAAACACGTAGGAAACAAAGCAACACAGCCTATGGCACTTCCACTTAGGTCCTATAGCTTAGGGAAATTAAAATCAAAAACACACAGCCACCCCAAAGTTTGGGACAGCTCTGTTTACAAGAACCTCGTCTACGGTACAAATTAAATATCCGAGAAAGCAAAAAATGGATAAAGAAGTTGTGGTACGTACGTACAATGGAATATCACTCAGCAATGAGATCTACGTCATCAGGCCCGTAGCGGCATAATGAGTGGATTCAGGTACGACGATTTTACGAGAAATAAGTCACACAGAAAAAGAAACATCATAAGATATCACTAATACACGGAACATAAACTTGGCTACACATGAACTGAATTACAAAACAGAACAGGGTCTCAAATTTAGAAAACCAACTTATGCTTGCTTATGGGGAAAGGTGAGTTGGGGTGCTGCATCAAACCAGAGATTGAAATTAGCACATATACCGTTCCATAAGCCAAATATATAATAGACAAGACCTACTGTTGCTCAACGAAATGGACTCAACACCCCATATTCAATGCCTGGGAATATACCTGACAAGTAAGAATCTTAAGACCCATGGATTTATATGTCTCCATAAGGAAGTCAAGCGTGTGTACAGTGGCCTAAACGCAGCAGTGAAAATCCGATAAATCCCATTAACAAAATAAATTTCACAAACAAAACACAATGACATGCAAATGAAGCAAATGACAAAGGATTAATCTCCAAAATTTACAAGCAGCTCATGCAGCTCAATAACAAAAATCAAACAACCCAATCCAAAAATGGGCAGAAGACCTAAATAGACATTTCTCCAAAGAAGATATACAGAATGCCAACAAACACATGAAAGAATGCTCAACATCATTAATCATTAGAGAAATGCAAATCAAAACTACAATGAGATATCATCTCACACCAGTCAGAATGGCCATCATCAAAAAATCTAGAAACAATAAATGCTGGAGAGGGTGTGGAGAAAAGGGAACACTCTTGCACTGCTGGTGGGAATGTGAATTGGTTCAGCCACTATGGAGAACAGTATGGAGGTTCCTTAAAAAACTACAAATAGAATTACCATATGACCCAGCAATCCCACTACTGGGCATATACCCTGGGAAAACCAAAATTCAAACAGAGTCATGTACCAAAATGTTCATTGCAGCTCTATTTACAATAGCCCGGAGATGGAAACAACCTAAGCGCCCATCATCGGATGAATGGATAAAGAAAATGTGGCACATATATACAATGGAATATTACTCAGCCTTAAAAAGAAATGAAATTGAGCTATTTGTAATGAGATGGATAGACCTAGAGTCTGTCATACAGAGTGAAGTAAGTCAGAAAGAAAAAGACAAATACCGTATGCTAACACATATATATGGAATTTAAGGGGGAAAAAAATGTCATGAAGAACCTAAGGGTAAGACAGGAATAAAGACGCAGACCTACTGGAGAACGGACTTGAGGATATGGGGAGGGGGAGGGGTGAGCTTTGACAGGGCGAGAGAGAGTCATGGACATATACACACTAACAAACGTAGTAAGGTAGATAGCTAGTGGGAAGCAGCCGCAAGGCACAGGGATATTAGCTTGGTACTTTGTGACAGCCTGGAGGGGTGGGATAGGGAGAGTGGGAGGGAGGGAGACGCAAGACGGAAGACATATGGGAACATATGTATATGTATAACTGATTCACTTTGTTATAAAGCAGAAACTAACACACCATTGTAAAGCAATTATACCCCAATAAAGATGTTTAAAAAAAAAAAAACACAATGACAGTGAAATAGAGAGCAATTCTTAAATAATTCATTCAGGGCTTGTGATGCAACCTGGATTTACCACATCTACACCCAGAGCTGGTTGAGACATAAGGCTGAACACTTCGGGCTGATAGCATTGGTGATGTTTGGTGAGCAAACGCAGACCCTTTGAAGTCATACTGCATGGTACCCATTCCATGGGTCCGAACTCTCCAGGTTTAAGGGATTCTTCCTTCAGCTAAAACATGCATGGGAAACCCGGAGTATGTTCCACCGTGTGATTGGGAAACGTTTTCAAATGCATCTCAGGTTTCATCCCCTGGTACTCGGGTGCACCGTTCCAGACACTTTACTAACACTCTCCCCACTTGGAAAGTCAGTGCCTTTAACCTTCTGTTTGGCACAGTTTGCAATTTCTGCGCAAGATGAACAGGAATAGAGAGAACCAATGGAGACTAGCTGTAGGTGTCTGCACGGGCAAATGGAACGCTCATTTCCCACCAGGAAGAGGAATTAACCAAAGGCTCAGCGTGCCCTGCCGGAACCAGATCAGGGCCTGAAGCAATCCTGCGGTTTTGCGGCCAGCTCACAAGAAAGCGAGTTGAAGAAAGGAGCTCAGGGGCACTGTAATTCACAATCCTGCAGAGTTATGAATGACAGCTATCGTCCAAAAATGTATTGAAGTAAGTTTTCGAAGAGGACTTGAAAGTGGGGCAGAATTTCAGGAAAACGATTTCAGGAGGTAGACTGGAATTGCACTTAAAGCATAGGAAAAGAGGCAGAATGTCCACAATGATGCACTTGGCCAAAAAGGGCGTATGCGTTTTTTCCTGAATATATTCAGGAAAAAACGCATACGCACTTTTTGGACAACCAAGCAAGCGTGTAAAGGAAATCTGCACTACAATGAAGTCTCACTGCCCCCCGGTCAAAAGGGCCATCTGAAAAAAGTGTAAAATCCAGAAAGGCAGAACAGGTCATGGAGAACAGGGAGCCTTGTTATGCTGATGGGTGGGATGTAAATTGCCAACAGCCACTCTGGAGAAGTGTATGGTGTTTCCTGAAACACGTAGGAAACAAAGCAACACAGCCTATGGCACTTCCACTTAGGTCCTATAGCTTAGGGAAATTAAAATCAAAAACACACAGCCACCCCAAAGTTTGGGACAGCTCTGTTTACAAGAACCTCGTCTACGGTACAAATTAAATATCCGAGAAAGCAAAAAATGGATAAAGAAGTTGTGGTACGTACGTACAATGGAATATCACTCAGCAATGAGATCTACGTCATCAGGCCCGTAGCGGCATAATGAGTGGATTCAGGTACGACGATTTTACGAGAAATAAGTCACACAGAAAAAGAAACATCATAAGATATCACTAATACACGGAACATAAACTTGGCTACACATGAACTGAATTACAAAACAGAACAGGGTCTCAAATTTAGAAAACCAACTTATGCTTGCTTATGGGGAAAGGTGAGTTGGGGTGCTGCATCAAACCAGAGATTGAAATTAGCACATATACCGTTCCATAAGCCAAATATATAATAGACAAGACCTACTGTTGCTCAACGAAATGGACTCAACACCCCATATTCAATGCCTGGGAATATACCTGACAAGTAAGAATCTTAAGACCCATGGATTTATATGTCTCCATAAGGAAGTCAAGCGTGTGTACAGTGGCCTAAACGCAGCAGTGAAAATCCGATAAATCCCATTAACAAAATAAATTTCACAAACAAAACACAATGACATGCAAATGAAGCAAATGACAAAGGATTAATCTCCAAAATTTACAAGCAGCTCATGCAGCTCAATAACAAAAATCAAACAACCCAATCCAAAAATGGGCAGAAGACCTAAATAGACATTTCTCCAAAGAAGATATACAGAATGCCAACAAACACATGAAAGAATGCTCAACATCATTAATCATTAGAGAAATGCAAATCAAAACTACAATGAGATATCATCTCACACCAGTCAGAATGGCCATCATCAAAAAATCTAGAAACAATAAATGCTGGAGAGGGTGTGGAGAAAAGGGAACACTCTTGCACTGCTGGTGGGAATGTGAATTGGTTCAGCCACTATGGAGAACAGTATGGAGGTTCCTTAAAAAACTACAAATAGAATTACCATATGACCCAGCAATCCCACTACTGGGCATATACCCTGGGAAAACCAAAATTCAAACAGAGTCATGTACCAAAATGTTCATTGCAGCTCTATTTACAATAGCCCGGAGATGGAAACAACCTAAGCGCCCATCATCGGATGAATGGATAAAGAAAATGTGGCACATATATACAATGGAATATTACTCAGCCTTATAAAGAAATGAAATTGAGCTATTTGTAATGAGATGGATAGACCTAGAGTCTGTCATACAGAGTGAAGTAAGTCAGAAAGAAAAAGACAAATACCGTATGCTAACACATATATATGGAATTAAAGGGGAAAAAAAATGTCATGAAGAACCTAGGGGTAAGACAGGAATAAAGACGCAGACCTACTGGAGAACGGACTTGAGGATATGGGGACGGGGAGGGGTGAGCTTTGACAGGGCGAGAGAGAGTCATGGACATATACACACTAACAAACGTAGTAAGGTAGATAGCTAGTGGGAAGCAGCCGCAAGGCACAGGGATATTAGCTTGGTGCTTTGTGACAGCCTGGAGGGGTGGGATAGGGAGAGTGGGAGGGAGGGAGACGCAAGACGGAAGACATATGGGAACATATGTATATGTATAACTGATTCACTTTGTTATAAAGCAGAAACTAACACACCATTGTAAAGCAATTATACCCCAATAAAGATGTTTAAAAAAAAAAAAACACAATGACAGTGAAATAGAGAGCAATTCTTAAATAATTCATTCAGGGCTTGTGATGCAACCTGGATTTACCACATCTACACCCAGAGCTGGTTGAGACATAAGGCTGGACACTTTGGGCTGATAGCATTGGTGAGGTTTGGTGAGCAAACGCAGACCCTTTGAAGTCATACTGCATGGTACCCATTCCATGGGTCCGAACTCGCCCGGGTTAAGGGATTCTTCCTTCAGCTAAAACATGCATGGGAAACCCGGAGTATGTTCCACCGTGTGATTGGGAAACGTTTTCAAATGCATCTCAGGTTTCATCCCCTGGTACTCGGGTGCACCGTTCCAGACACTTTACTAACACTCTCCCCACTTGGAAAGTCAGTGCCTTTAACCTTCTGTTTGGCACAGTTTGCAATTTCTGCGCAAGATGAACAGGAATAGGGAGAACCAATGGAGACTAGCTGTAGGTGTCTGCACGGGCAAATGGAACGCTCATTTCCCACCAGGAAGAGGAATTAACCAAAGGCTCAGCGTGCCCTGCCGGAACCAGATCAGGGCCTGAAGCAATCCTGCGGTTTTGCGGCCAGCTCACAAGATAGCGAGTTGAAGAAAGGAGATCAGGGGCACTGTAATTCACAATCCTGCAGAGTTATGAATGACAGCTATTGTCCAAAAATGTATTGAAGTAAGTTTTCGAAGAGGACTTGAAAGTGGGGCAGAATTTCAGGAAAACGATTTCAGGAGGTAGACTGGAATTGCACTTAAAGCATAGGAAAAGAGGCAGAATGTCCACAATGATGCACTTGGCCAAAAAGGGCGTATGCGTTTTTTCCTGAATATATTCAGGAAAAAACGCATATGCACTTTTTGGACAACCAAGCAAGCGTGTAAAGGAAATCTGCACTACAATGAAGTCTCACTGCCCCCCGGTCAAAAGGGCCATCTGAAAAAAGTGTAAAATCCAGAAAGGCAGAACAGGTCATGGAGAACAGGGAGCCTTGTTATGCTGATGGGCGGGATGTAAATTGCCAACAGCCACTCTGGAGAAGTGTATGGTGTTTCCTGAAACACGTAGGAAACAAAGCAACACAGCCTATGGCACTTCCACTTAGGTCCTATAGCTTAGGGAAATTAAAATCAAAAACACACAGCCACCGCAAAGTTTGGGACGGCTCTGTTTACAAGAACCTCGTCTACGGTACAAGTTAAATATCCGAGAAAGCAAAAAATGGATAAAGAAGTTGTGGTACGTACGTACAATGGAATATCACTCAGCAATGAGATCTACGTCATCAGGCCCGTAGCGGCATAATGAGTGGATTCAGGTACGACGATTCTACGAGAAATAAGTCACACAGAAAAAGAAACATCATAAGATATCACTAATACACGGAACGTAAACTTGGCTACACATGAACTGAATTACAAAACAGAACAGGGTCTCAAATTTAGAAAACCAACTTATGCTTGCTTATGGGGAAAGGTGAGTTGGGGTGCTGCATCAAACCAGAGATTGAAATGAGCACAGATACCGTTCCATAAGCCAAATATATAATAGACAAGACCTACTCCTTGCTCAACGAAATGGACTCAACACCCCATATTCAACGCCTGGGAATATACCTGACAAGTAAGAATCTTAAGACCCATGGATATATATGTCTAAATAAGGAAGTCAAGCGTGTGTACAGTGGCCTAAACGCAGCAGTGAAAATCCGATAAATCCCATTAACAAAATAAATTTCACAAACAAAACACAATGACATGCAAATGAAGCAAATGACAAAGGATTAATCTCCAAAATTTACAAGCAGCTCATGCAGCTCAAAAACAAAAAAACAAACAACCCAATCCAAAAATGGGCAGAAGACCTAAATAGACATTTCTCCAAAGAAGATATACACAATGGCAACAAACACATGAAAGAATGCTCAACATCATTAATCATTAGAGAAATGCAAATCAAAACTACAATGAGATATCATCTCACACCAGTCAGAATGGCCATCATCAAAAAATCTAGAAACAATAAATGCTGGAGAGGGTGTGGAGAAAAGGGAACACTCTTGCACTGCTGGTGGGAATGTGAATTGGTTCAGCCACTATGGAGAACAGTATGGAGGTTCCTTAAAAAACTACAAATAGAATTACCATATGACCCAGCAATCCCACTACTGGGCATATACCCTGGGAAAACCAAAATTCAAACAGAGTCATGTACCAAAATGTTCATTGCAGCTCTATTTACAATAGCCCGGAGATGGAAACAACCTAAGCGCCCATCATCGGATGAATGGATAAAGAAAATGTGGCACATATATACAATGGAATATTACTCAGCCTTAAAAAGAAATGAAATTGAGCTATTTGTAATGAGATGGATAGACCTAGAGTCTGTCATACA
Organism: Delphinapterus leucas; assembly: GCF_059928025.1. Lineage (NCBI taxonomy): Eukaryota > Metazoa > Chordata > Mammalia > Artiodactyla > Monodontidae > Delphinapterus > Delphinapterus leucas. Next base: position 14,869,934 of record NW_028322238.1, read on the forward strand.
GAGTGAAGTAAGTCAGAAAGAAAAAGACAAATACCGTACGCTAAAACATATATATGGAATTTAAGGGGAAAAAATGTCATGAAGAACCTAGGGGTAAGACAGGAATAAAGACGCAGACCTACTGGAGAACGGACTTGAGGATATGGGGAGGGGGAGGGGTGAGCTTTGACAGGGCGAGAGAGAGTCATGGACATATACACACTAACAAACGTAGTAAGGTAGATAGCTAGTGGGAAGCAGCCGCAAGGCACAGGGATATTAGCTTGGTACTTTGTGACAGCCTGGAGGGGTGGGATAGGGAGAGTGGGAGGGAGGGAGACGCAAGAGGGAAGACATATGGGAACATATGTATATGTATAACTGATTCACTTTGTTATAAAGCAGAAACTAACACACCATTGTAAAGCAATTATACTCCAATAAAGATGTTTAAAAAAAAACCACAATGACAGTGAAATAGAGAGCAATTCTTATATAATTCATTCAGGGCTTGTGATGCAACCTGGATTTACCACATCTACACCCAGAGCTGGTTGAGACATAAGGCTGGACACTTTGGGCTGATAGCATTGGTGAGGTTTGGTGAGCAAACGCAGACCCTTTGAAGTCATACTGCATGGTACCCATTCCATGGGTCCCAACTCTCCAGGTTTAAGGGATTCTTCCTTCAGCTAAAACATGCATGGGAAACCCGGAGTATGTTCCACCGTGTGATTGGGAAACGTTTTCAAATGCATCTCCGGTTTCACCCCTGGTACTCGGGTGAACCGTTCCAGACACTTTACTAACACTCTCCCCACTTGGAAAGTCAGTGCCTTTAACCTTCTGTTTGGCACAGTTTGCAATTTCTGCGCAAGATGAACAGGAATAGGGAGAACCAATGAGAGACTAGCTGTAAGTGTCTGCACAGGCAAATGAAACGCTCATTTCCCACCAGGAAGAGGAATTAACCAAAGGCTCAGCGTGCCCTGCCGGAACCAGATTAGGGCCTGAAGCAATCCTGCGGTTTTGCGGCCAGCTCACAAGTTAGCGAGTTGAAAAAAAGAGCCCAGGGGCACTGTAATTCACAAACCTGCAGAGTTATGAATGACAGGTATCGTTCAAAAATGTATTGAAGTAAGTCTTCGAAGAGGAATTGAAAGTGGGGCAGAATTTCAGGAAAACGATTTCAGTGTGTAGACTGGAATTGCACTTAAAGCATAGGAAAAGAGGCAGAATGTCCACAATGATGCACTTGGCCAAAAAGGGCGTATGCGTTTTTTCCTAAATATATTCAGGAAAAAATGCATACGCACTTTTTGGCCAACCAAGCAAGCGTGTAAAGGAAATCTCCACTACATTGAAGTCTCACTGCCTCCCGGTCAAAAGGGCCATCTGAAAAAAGTGTAAAATCCAGAAAGGCAGGACAGGTCATGGAGAACAGGGAGCCTTGTTATGCTGATGGGCGGGATGTAAATTGCCAACAGCCACTCTGGAGAAGTGTATGGTGTTTCCTGAAACACGTAGGAAACAAAGCAACACAGCCTATGGCACTTCCACTTAGGGTCCTATAGCTTAGGGAAATTAAAATCAAAAACACACAGGCACCCCAAAGTTTGGGACGGCTCTGTTTACAAGAACCTCGTCTACGGTACAAGTTAAATATCCGAGAAATCAAAAAATGGATAAAGAAGTTGTGGTACGTACGTACAATGGAATATCACTCAACAATGAGATCTACGTCATCAGGCCCATAGCGGCATAATGAGTGGATTAACGTACGAGGAGTCTACGAGAAATAAGTCACACAGAAAAAGAAACATCATAAGATATCACTAATACACGGAACATAAACTTGGCTACACATGAACTGAATTACAAAACAGAACAGGGTCTCAAATTTAGAAAACCAACTTATGCTTGCTTATGGGGAAAGGTGAGTTGGGGTGCTGCATCAAACCAGAGATTGAAATTAGCACAGATACCGTTCCATAAGCCAAATATATAATAGACAAGACCTACTCCTTGCTCAACGAAATGGAATCAACACCCCATATTCAACGCCTGGGAATATACCTGACAAGTAAGAATCTTAATACCCATGGATTTATATGTCTCCATAAGGAAGTCAAGCGTGTGTACAGTGGCCTAAACGCAGCAGTGAAAATCCGATAAATCCCATTAACAAACTAAATTTCACAAACAAAACACAATGACATGCAAATGAAGCAAATGACAAAGGATTAATCTCCAAAATTTACAAGCAGCTCATGCAGCTCAATAACAAAAAAACAAACAACCCAATCCAAAAATGGGCAGAAGACCTAAATAGACATTTCTCCAAAGAAGATATACAGAATGCCAACAAACACATGAAAGAATGCTCAACATCATTAATCATTAGAGAAATGCAAATGAAAACTACAATGAGATATCATCTCACACCAGTCAGAATGGCCATCATCAAAAAATCTAGAAACAATAAATGCTGGAGAGGGTGTGGAGAAAAGGGAACACTCTTGCACTGCTGGTGGGAATGTGAATTGGTTCAGCCACTATGGAGAACAGTATGGAGGTTCCTTAAAAAACTACAAATAGAATTACCATATGACCCAGCAATCCCACTACTGGGCATATACCCTGGGAAAACCAAAATTCAAACAGAGTCATGTACCAAAATGTTCATTGCAGCTCTATTTACAATAGCCCGGAGATGGAAACAACCTAAGCGCCCATCATCGGATGAATGGATAAAGAAAATGTGGCACATATATACAATGGAATATTACTCAGCCTTATAAGGAAATGAAATTGAGCTATTTGTAATGAGATGGATAGACCTAGAGTCTGTCATACAGAGTGAAGTAAGTCAGAAAGAAAAAGACAAATACCGTATGCTAACACATATATATGGAATTTAAGGGGAAAAAAATGTCATGAAGAACCTAGGGGTAAGACAGGAATAAAGACGCAGACCTACTGGAGAACGGACTTGAGGATATGGGGAGGGGGAGGGGTGAGCTTTGACAGGGCGAGAGAGAGTCATGGACATATACACACTAACAAACGTAGTAAGGTAGATAGCTAGTGGGAAGCAGCCGCAAGGCACAGGGATATTAGCTTGGTGCTTTGTGACAGCCTGGAGGGGTGGGATAGGGAGAGTGGGAGGGAGGGAGACGCAAGACGGAAGACATATGGGAACATATGTATATGTATAACTGATTCACTTTGTTATAAAGCAGAAACTAACACACCATTGTAAAGCAATTATACCCCAATAAAGATGTTTAAAAAAAAAAAAACACAATGACAGTGAAATAGAGAGCAATTCTTAAATAATTCATTCAGGGCTTGTGATGCAACCTGGATTTACCACATCTACACCCAGAGCTGGTTGAGACATAAGGCTGGACACTTTGGGCTGATAGCATTGGTGAGGTTTGGTGAGCAAACGCAGACCCTTTGAAGTCATACTGCATGGTACCCATTCCATGGGTCCGAACTCGCCCGGGTTAAGGGATTCTTCCTTCAGCTAAAACATGCATGGGAAACCCGGAGTATGTTCCACCGTGTGATTGGGAAACGTTTTCAAATGCATCTCAGGTTTCATCCCCTGGTACTCGGGTGCACCGTTCCAGACACTTTACTAACACTCTCCCCACTTGGAAAGTCAGTGCCTTTAACCTTCTGTTTGGCACAGTTTGCAATTTCTGCGCAAGATGAACAGGAATAGGGAGAACCAATGGAGACTAGCTGTAGGTGTCTGCACGGGCAAATGGAACGCTCATTTCCCACCAGGAAGAGGAATTAACCAAAGGCTCAGCGTGCCCTGCCGGAACCAGATCAGGGCCTGAAGCAATCCTGCGGTTTTGCGGCCAGCTCACAAGATAGCGAGTTGAAGAAAGGAGATCAGGGGCACTGTAATTCACAATCCTGCAGAGTTATGAATGACAGCTATTGTCCAAAAATGTATTGAAGTAAGTTTTCGAAGAGGACTTGAAAGTGGGGCAGAATTTCAGGAAAACGATTTCAGGAGGTAGACTGGAATTGCACTTAAAGCATAGGAAAAGAGGCAGAATGTCCACAATGATGCACTTGGCCAAAAAGGGCGTATGCGTTTTTTCCTGAATATATTCAGGAAAAAACGCATACGCACTTTTTGGACAACCAAGCAAGCGTGTAAAGGAAATCTGCACTACAATGAAGTCTCACTGCCCCCCGGTCAAAAGGGCCATCTGAAAAAAGTGTAAAATCCAGAAAGGCAGAACAGGTCATGGAGAACAGGGAGCCTTGTTATGCTGATGGGCGGGATGTAAATTGCCAACAGCCACTCTGGAGAAGTGTATGGTGTTTCCTGAAACACGTAGGAAACAAAGCAACACAGCCTATGGCACTTCCACTTAGGTCCTATAGCTTAGGGAAATTAAAATCAAAAACACACAGCCACCGCAAAGTTTGGGACGGCTCTGTTTACAAGAACCTCGTCTACGGTACAAGTTAAATATCCGAGAAAGCAAAAAATGGATAAAGAAGTTGTGGTACGTACGTACAATGGAATATCACTCAGCAATGAGATCTACGTCATCAGGCCCGTAGCGGCATAATGAGTGGATTCAGGTACGACGATTCTACGAGAAATAAGTCACACAGAAAAAGAAACATCATAAGATATCACTAATACACGGAACGTAAACTTGGCTACACATGAACTGAATTACAAAACAGAACAGGGTCTCAAATTTAGAAAACCAACTTATGCTTGCTTATGGGGAAAGGTGAGTTGGGGTGCTGCATCAAACCAGAGATTGAAATGAGCACAGATACCGTTCCATAAGCCAAATATATAATAGACAAGACCTACTCCTTGCTCAACGAAATGGACTCAACACCCCATATTCAACGCCTGGGAATATACCTGACAAGTAAGAATCTTAAGACCCATGGATTTATATGTCTAAATAAGGAAGTCAAGCGTGTGTACAGTGGCCTAAACGCAGCAGTGAAAATCCGATAAATCCCATTAACAAAATAAATTTCACAAACAAAACACAATGACATGCAAATGAAGCAAATGACAAAGGATTAATCTCCAAAATTTACAAGCAGCTCATGCAGCTCAAAAACAAAAAAACAAACAACCCAATCCAAAAATGGGCAGAAGACCTAAATAGACATTTCTCCAAAGAAGATATACACAATGGCAACAAACACATGAAAGAATGCTCAACATCATTAATCATTAGAGAAATGCAAATCAAAACTACAATGAGATATCATCTCACACCAGTCAGAATGGCCATCATCAAAAAATCTAGAAACAATAAATGCTGGAGAGGGTGTGGAGAAAAGGGAACACTCTTGCACTGCTGGTGGGAATGTGAATTGGTTCAGCCACTATGGAGAACAGTATGGAGGTTCCTTAAAAAACTACAAATAGAATTACCATATGACCCAGCAATCCCACTACTGGGCATATACCCTGGGAAAACCAAAATTCAAACAGAGTCATGTACCAAAATGTTCATTGCAGCTCTATTTACAATAGCCCGGAGATGGAAACAACCTAAGCGCCCATCATCGGATGAATGGATAAAGAAAATGTGGCACATATATACAATGGAATATTACTCAGCCTTAAAAAGAAATGAAATTGAGCTATTTGTAATGAGATGGATAGACCTAGAGTCTGTCATACAGAGTGAAGTAAGTCAGAAAGAAAAAGACAAATACCGTACGCTAAAACATATATATGGAATTTAAGGGGAAAAAATGTCATGAAGAACCTAGGGGTAAGACAGGAATAAAGACGCAGACCTACTGGAGAACGGACTTGAGGATATGGGGAGGGGGAGGGGTGAGCTTTGACAGGGCGAGAGAGAGTCATGGACATATACACACTAACAAACGTAGTAAGGTAGATAGCTAGTGGGAAGCAGCCGCAAGGCACAGGGATATTAGCTTGGTACTTTGTGACAGCCTGGAGGGGTGGGATAGGGAGAGTGGGAGGGAGGGAGACGCAAGAGGGAAGACATATGGGAACATATGTATATGTATAACTGATTCACTTTGTTATAAAGCAGAAACTAACACACCATTGTAAAGCAATTATACTCCAATAAAGATGTTTAAAAAAAAAACCACAATGACAGTGAAATAGAGAGCAATTCTTATATAATTCATTCAGGGCTTGTGATGCAACCTGGATTTACCACATCTACACCCAGAGCTGGTTGAGACATAAGGCTGGACACTTTGGGCTGATAGCATTGGTGAGGTTTGGTGAGCAAACGCAGACCCTTTGAAGTCATACTGCATGGTACCCATTCCATGGGTCCCAACTCTCCAGGTTTAAGGGATTCTTCCTTCAGCTAAAACATGCATGGGAAACCCGGAGTATGTTCCACCGTGTGATTGGGAAACGTTTTCAAATGCATCTCCGGTTTCACCCCTGGTACTCGGGTGAACCGTTCCAGACACTTTACTAACACTCTCCCCACTTGGAAAGTCAGTGCCTTTAACCTTCTGTTTGGCACAGTTTGCAATTTCTGCGCAAGATGAACAGGAATAGGGAGAACCAATGAGAGACTAGCTGTAAGTGTCTGCACAGGCAAATGAAACGCTCATTTCCCACCAGGAAGAGGAATTAACCAAAGGCTCAGCGTGCCCTGCCGGAACCAGATTAGGGCCTGAAGCAATCCTGCGGTTTTGCGGCCAGCTCACAAGTTAGCGAGTTGAAAAAAAGAGCCCAGGGGCACTGTAATTCACAAACCTGCAGAGTTATGAATGACAGGTATCGTTCAAAAATGTATTGAAGTAAGTCTTCGAAGAGGAATTGAAAGTGGGGCAGAATTTCAGGAAAACGATTTCAGTGTGTAGACTGGAATTGCACTTAAAGCATAGGAAAAGAGGCAGAATGTCCACAATGATGCACTTGGCCAAAAAGGGCGTATGCGTTTTTTCCTAAATATATTCAGGAAAAAATGCATACGCACTTTTTGGCCAACCAAGCAAGCGTGTAAAGGAAATCTCCACTACATTGAAGTCTCACTGCCTCCCGGTCAAAAGGGCCATCTGAAAAAAGTGTAAAATCCAGAAAGGCAGGACAGGTCATGGAGAACAGGGAGCCTTGTTATGCTGATGGGCGGGATGTAAATTGCCAACAGCCACTCTGGAGAAGTGTATGGTGTTTCCTGAAACACGTAGGAAACAAAGCAACACAGCCTATGGCACTTCCACTTAGGGTCCTATAGCTTAGGGAAATTAAAATCAAAAACACACAGGCACCCCAAAGTTTGGGACGGCTCTGTTTACAAGAACCTCGTCTACGGTACAAGTTAAATATCCGAGAAATCAAAAAATGGATAAAGAAGTTGTGGTACGTACGTACAATGGAATATCACTCAACAATGAGATCTACGTCATCAGGCCCATAGCGGCATAATGAGTGGATTAACGTACGAGGAGTCTACGAGAAATAAGTCACACAGAAAAAGAAACATCATAAGATATCACTAATACACGGAACATAAACTTGGCTACACATGAACTGAATTACAAAACAGAACAGGGTCTCAAATTTAGAAAACCAACTTATGCTTGCTTATGGGGAAAGGTGAGTTGGGGTGCTGCATCAAACCAGAGATTGAAATTAGCACAGATACCATTCCATAAGCCAAATATATAATAGACAAGACCTACTCTTGCTCAACGAAATGGACTCAACACCCCATATTCAACGCCTGGGAATATACCTGACAAGTAAGAATCTTAAGACCCATGGATTTATATGTCTCCATAAGGAAGTCAAGCGTGTGTACAGTGGCCTAAACGCAGCAGTGAAAATCCGATAAATCCCATTAACAAACTAAATTTCACAAACAAAACACAATGACATGCAAATGAAGCAAATGACAAAGGATTAATCTCCAAAATTTACAAGCAGCTCATGCAGCTCAATAACAAAAAAACAAACAACCCAATCCAAAAATGGGCAGAAGACCTAAATAGACATTTCTCCAAAGAAGATATACAGAATGCCAACAAACACATGAAAGAATGCTCAACATCATTAATCATTAGAGAAATGCAAATGAAAACTACAATGAGATATCATCTCACACCAGTCAGAATGGCCATCATCAAAAAATCTAGAAACAATAAATGCTGGAGAGGGTGTGGAGAAAAGGGAACACTCTTGCACTGCTGGTGGGAATGTGAATTGGTTCAGCCACTATGGAGAACAGTATGGAGGTTCCTTAAAAAACTACAAATAGAATTACCATATGACCCAGCAATCCCACTACTGGGCATATACCCTGGGAAAACCAAAATTCAAACAGAGTCATGTACCAAAATGTTCATTGCAGCTCTATTTACAATAGCCCGGAGATGGAAACAACCTAAGCGCCCATCATCGGATGAATGGATAAAGAAAATGTGGCACATATATACAATGGAATATTACTCAGCCTTATAAGGAAATGAAATTGAGCTATTTGTAATGAGATGGATAGACCTAGAGTCTGTCATACAGAGTGAAGTAAGTCAGAAAGAAAAAGACAAATACCGTATGCTAACACATATATATGGAATTTAAGGGGAAAAAAATGTCATGAAGAACCTAGGGGTAAGACAGGAATAAAGACGCAGACCTACTGGAGAACGGACTTGAGGATATGGGGAGGGGGAGGGGTGAGCTTTGACAGGGCGAGAGAGAGTCATGGACATATACACACTAACAAACGTAGTAAGGTAGATAGCTAGTGGGAAGCAGCCGCAAGGCACAGGGATATTAGCTTGGTGCTTTGTGACAGCCTGGAGGGGTGGGATAGGGAGAGTGGGAGGGAGGGAGACGCAAGAGGGAAGACATATGGGAACATATGTATATGTATAACTGATTCACTTTGTTATAAAGCAGAAACTAACACACCATTGTAAAGCAATTATACCCCAATAAAGATGTTTAAAAAAAAAAACACAATGACAGTGAAATAGAGAGCAATTCTTAAATAATTCATTCAGGGCTTGTGATGCAACCTGGATTTACCACATCTACACCAAGAGCTTGGTGAGACATAAGGCCGGACACTTTGGGCTGATAGCATTGGTGAGGTTCGGTGAACAAATGCAGACCCTTTGAAGTCATACTGCATGGTACCCATTCCATGGATCCCAACTCTCCAGGTTTAAGGGATTCTTCCTTCAGGTAAAACATGCATGGGAAACACAGAGTATGGTCCACCGTGTGACCGGTAAACGTTTTTAAATGCATCTCAGTTTTCGTCCCCTGCTACTCGGGTTCACCATTCCAGAAAATTTACTAACACTCTCCCAGCTTGGAGAGTCAGTGCCTTTAACCTCCTGTTTGGCACAGTCTGCAATTTCTGTGCAAGATGAACAGGACTAGGGAGAACCAATGAGAGACTAGCTGTAGGTATCTGCATGGGCAAATTTAACGCTCATTTCCCACTAGGAAGAAGAAATAGCCAAAGGCTCAGCATGCCATGCCGGAACCAGATTAGGGCCTGAAGCAATCCTGCGGTTTTGCGGCCAGCTCACAAGAGAGCGAGTTGAAGAAAGGAGCTCAGGGCCACTGCCATTCACAAATCTGCAGAGTGTTAAATGACAGCTATCGTCCATGAATATCTGAAGGAAGGCTGCGAAGAGGACTTGAAAGCGGGGCAGAATTCCAGGAATACGAATTCAGGAGGTAAACGGGAAGTCCTTTGAAAGCATATTAAAAGAGGCAGAACCTCGACAATGATGCCCTTGGTCAAAATGGCATATGTGATTTTTCCAAGGCCCTCATTCAAGAGGGTAGGAGGCTCCCAGCATGCTTCAGTGGCCAACAGAGGCTCCACGTCACCAAGGCGACGTGAGCCAACCAGGCAGGAGTGACCTCACATCAGAGGGCCCACCTCACAGAAGGGTAAGGTACCCAGCCAGGATCAGACTCTCACCAGAGTGCCCACATCAGCTAGGGGCTGGGAACCAGGCAGGAGTGTCCTCACACCCGTGGGGCCACATCATCGAAAGTTGAGGTACCCAACACATGTTGTCTCAAACCAGAGGACCCACATCACCATGGGTCTCGGATCGAGTCAGGCAGGAGTAGCCTCACAACACAGGGCCAATAGAATAAAAAAGCTGAGGAATCCTGCAGTGGGAACCTCCCAGCAGGTGGCCCAGAGCACCGAGTCTATGCGATCCAGGCCGCAGTGAACTCACAGCAGAGGGCCCACATCATGAAACTGTGAGCAACCCAGCCGTTGGGACCTCAGAGCAGAAGGCCCACATTCCCATGGGGTTGGGAACATGGCACGAGTGTCCTCACACCACTTAGCATGTATCAGAAAATGTGGGTACCCTGCAGTTAGGGCCTGACGCCAGAGGGCCCTCATCACCGTTTGGAGGAGGCTCCCAGCAGGCTCCAACTGACACAAGAGGGCCGACGTTGCCAAGGCGGGGTGTGCCAGCCAGGCAGGAGTGACCTCACAGCAGAGGGCCCACCTCACAGAAGGGTGAGGAACCCAGCCAGGATCACACTCTCACCAGAGGACACACATCACCATGGGGCCTGGAGTGAAGCAGGCAGGAGGAGTCTCAAAACAGAGGGCCCATGGAAGAAAAAAGGTGAGGAATCCCGCAGTTGGAACCTCCCTGCAGTCGGCCAGCAGCAGCGAGGCTATGGGATCCAGGCCGGAGTGAACTCACACCAGAGGGCCCTCATCATGAAACTGAGCAACCCACCTTTGGGACTTCAGAGCAGAAGGCCCACATTCCCATGGTGCTGGGAACCTGGCAGGAGTGTACTCGCACCACAGGGTGCACATCAGAAAATTTGGGGAGCTCAGGAGTTAGGGCCTGACGCCAGAGGTCCCTCATTACCGAGGGGAGGAGACTCCCAGCAGGCACCAACTCCCAACTGAGGGCCCATGTCGCCAAGGTGACGTGTGCCAGTCAGGCAGGAGTGACCTCACAGCAGAGGGGCTACCTCACAGAAGGGTGAGGAACCCAGCCAGGATAAGACTCTCACCAGAGAACCCACATCACCAAGGGGATCGGAACAAGGCAGGAGTGTTCTCACACCAGTGGGGCCCATTATAGAAAGGTGAGGAACCCAGCACATGTGGCCTAAACCAGAGGACCCACATTTCCAAGGTGCTCCGAGTGAGGCAGGCAGGAGTAGCCTAACAACACAGGGCCCACAGAATAAAAAATGTGAGGAATCCAGCAGTTTGAACCTCCCAGCAGGTGGCCCAGAGCACGGAGTCTATGGGATCCAGGCCACAGTGAACTCACAGCAGAGGGCCCACATCATGAAACTGTGAGCAACCCAGCCGGTGGGACCTCAAAGCAGAAGGCCCACATCCCCATGTGGATGGGAACCTTGCAGGAGTGTCCTCGCACAACTTAGAACATATCAGAAAATGTGGGAACCCAGCAGTTAGAGCCTGGCGCCAGAGGGCCTTCATCACCGAGGAGAGGAGGCTACCAGCAGGCTCCAAATGCCACCAGAGGGCCGACGTCACCAAGGAAATGGGAGCAAGCCAGGCAGGAGTTACCTCACAGCAGAGGGCCCACCTCACAGAAGTGTGAGGAACCCAACCAGGATCAGACTCTAACCAGAGGGCCCACATCACCAAGGTGATGGAAACCAGGCAGGAGTGTCCTCACACCAGTGGGGCCACATCAGCCAAAGGTGAGGAACACAGCACATGTGGCCTCAAACAAGGGGACACACATCACGAAAGGGCTGGGGGTGAGGCATGCAGGAGGAGACTCACAACAGAGGGCCCATAGAATAAAAAAGGTGAGGAACCCCGCAGTTGGAAGCTCCAAGCAGGTGGCCCAGAGCACCGAGGCTATGGGATCCATGCCGGAGTGAACTCACAGTAGATGGCCCACATTCTGACACTGTGAGCAACCCAGCCATTGAGACCTCAGAGCAGAAAGCCCACATCCCCATGGGAATGGGACCCTGGCAGGAGTGTACTCGCATGACAGGCCGCACATCAGAAAATTTTGGGAGCCCATGATTTAGGGCCTGACGCCAGAGGGTCCTCATTACCGAGGGGAGGAGACTCCCAGCAGGCACCAACTCCCAACTGAGGGCGCACATCGCCAAGGTGACGTGTGACAGCCAGGCAGGAGTGACCTCACAGCAGAGGGCCCACCTCCCAGAAGTGTGAGGAATCCAGCCAGGATCAGACTCTCACCAGAGGGCCCCCATCACCAAGGGGGTGGGAACCAGGCAGGAGTGTCCTCACACCAGTGGGGCCACATCAATAAAGGTGAGGATACCGGCACAGTTGGCCTCAAACCAGAGGACCTACATCACAAAGGGGCTCGGAGTGAGTTAGGAAGGAGGAGCATGAAAACACAGGACCCAAAGAATAGAAAAGGTAAGGAATCCAGCAGTAGGAACCTTCCAGCAGGCGGCTCAGAGCACAGAGTCTATGGGATATAGGCCTGAGTGAACTAACACCAGAGAGCCAACATCATGAAACGGTGAACAACACAGGTGTTGGGACCTTAGAGCAAAAGGCCCACATGCCCATGGGGATGGGAACCTGGCAGGAGTGCCCTCGCACCACTTAGCACGTATCAGAAAATGTGGGAACCCAGCAGTTAGGGCCTGATGCCAGAGGGCCTCATCACCGAGGGGAGGAGGCTCCCAGCAGGCTCCAACTGCCACCAGAGGGCCGACGTCGCCAAGTCGGCGTGTGCCAGCCAGGCAAAAATGACCTCAGAGAAGAGGGCCCACCTCACAGAAGTGTGAGGAACCCAACCAGGATCAGACTCTCGCCAGAGGGACCACATCACCAAGGGGATGGGAAGCAGGCAGGAGTGTCCTCACACCAGTGGGGCCACATCATCAAAAGATGAGGAACCCATCACATGTGGCCTCAAACCAGAGGACACACATCACCAAGGGGCTGGGAGTGAGGCAGGTGTCTGGAGGGGCACATTTAACTCTAATTTCCCACCAGGAAGAGGAATTAACCAAAGGCTCAGAGTGCCGTGCCACACCCTGATTACGGCCTGAAGCAAACCTGCGGTTTTGTGGCCAGCTTTCAAGGAAGCGAGTTAAGAAAGGAAATGACGGGCGCTGTAATTCACAAACCTGCAGAGTTATAAATGACAGCTATTGGCAAAAATATATTGAAGTAAGTCTGCAAAGAGGTCTTGAAAACGAGGCAGAATTGCAAGAATCATATATCAGGAGGTAGATTGGAATTGCGTTTAAAGCATGTGAAAAGCGGCAGATCTTTGACAGTGTTGCACTTGGACAAAAAGTGCGTATACATTTTTTCCTGAATATATTCAGAAAAAACGCATATGCCCTTCTTGTCCAACCAAGCACTCCAGCAATGGAAATCCGCACTACAATGAAGTCTCATTTCCCATTCGTCAAAAGGGCCATCTGAGAAAAGTGTAAAAACCAGAAACACAGGACAGGCCATGGAGAACAGGGAGCCTTGTTATGCTGATTGGCGGGATGTAAACTGCCAACAGACACTCTGGAGATGTTTATGGTGTATCCTGAAACATCTGAAAAACAAAGCTACAGAGCCTAGGGCACTTCCACTTTTGGCCCTATAGCTTAGGAAATTTAAAATCAACAAGACACAGCCAACAAAAAATTTAGGGCTGCTGTGTTTACAAGAACCTCGAGTGCAGTACAAATTAAATATCCCAGAAAGAAAAAAATGGATAAAGAAGTTGTGCTACCTACGTACAACGGAATATCACTCAGCAATGAAATCAATGTCATCAGGCCTGTAGCAGCAAATTGAGTGGATTTAGGTATGATGATTCTAAGAGAAATATGTCACACACAGAAAGATAATTATCATAAGATATCACTAATAGAGGGAGTGTAAACTTGGCTACACATAAACTAAATTACAAAACCGAACAGAGTCTCACATTTAGATAAAAAACGCATGCTTCCTTAAGGGGAAAGTTGAGTTAGGGTGCTGTATAAAACCAGAGATTGAAATTAGCACACATACCGTTCCATAAGCCAAATATGTAATAGACAAGACCTACTCTTTGCTCAACGAAATAGACTCCTCCATGGTGTATCACCTCACACCTGTTAGAACGGGCATCATCAGAAAATCTACAAACAACAAATGTTGGAATGGGTGTGGAGATAAGGAACCCTCTTCCACTATTGTTGGGAATGTAAATTGATACAGTCACTGTGGAGAACATTATGGAGTTTCTTATAAAACTAAGAATAGAATTACCATATGATACAGCAAACCCAGTACTAGGCATATACCCAGACAAAACCATAAATCAAAAAGAGACATTCACCGCAATGTTCATTGCATCACTATTTACAATATCCAGGTAATGGAAGCAACCTAAATGCCCACAGACAGACGAATGCATAAAGATGTGGTACAAGTATAAAATGGAATATTACCAAGCCATAAAAAGGAATGAAATTGGGTCATTTTTAGAGACGTTGATGGATCTAGAGACTGTCATACAGAGTGAAGTAAGTCAGAAAGAGAAAAACAAATCTTGTATATTAATGCATATATGTGGAACCTAGAAAAATTGTACAGATGAACCGTTTTGCAAGGCAAAAATACAGCAACAGATGTAGACAACAAACGTATGGACACCAAGGGGGGAAAGCTGTTGGGGGTAGTGGTGGGAGGAGTTGAGATATTGGGATTGGCATGTATACATTTATATGTATAAAAGAGATAACCAAAAAGAACCTGCTTTATAAAAAAATAAAATAAAATTCAAAGTTAAAAAAATAAAATTAAAAAAATTAAAACAGAAAAAATATTCTTCCCTTCACATACATGTATTTATATGAATAAATTATTTCCATGCTTATATCTGTAAATACAAAAAAGAGGAATAAAATCTACCTTGAACCAAAAATGAAAAAAAGAAAAAAAAACAGAACCCACAAGTTACACAGAGGAAAACCGTATCAGGGCACTTGCTCCAGTTGTAAACAATTCTGAAGTTGGTCAGTGGTGGGGAATCATCTCCCATTCAGCCAGCAGGCCCCACGCAACAAGCGTCCTCATTGCAAAGCTGGGGGACCGTGCCAAGGCATCTGTGAGTAAATGTGGGCCGAGCCTCAGGCCAGCTGCTGCTGAAATGTTCCCACCCTTCCCAGGTAAAACACCTGAATATGTACAAGGACTTGAAAGCCTAGAGGAAGGGCCATGGAGCCACATGAGTGACAGCATGCCAGCCGACTTGGTGCCTGCAGGCCAGCCAGGATGGTCCTGGCCCTGGGTACTCTTCTGGAAGCTTTCCATTTCCCTGCCTGAGATACCCCTGCTGTCCCGGCCCCCACTGCTTTCTTCCTTCCTCACCTCTGCCCAGGGAGAAATTCCAGAGGCAGGTATGGGTGACACATCCTCTTCTTTAGCAGGTGGCATCTTGGCAACTGCTGCAGGAAGTCCAGCAGAGCCCCACTCACACTGGGCCACCCACAAAGCCATGGCCTCTCACTCCCTCCCACCAGCCCAGCCCCGAGACTGCTGACTGGGCAGAGAAAATGGCGTCAGGCACAGCTGCAGGGGCTCTTGCTGCCTGGAGTGGTGTTTATATTGATCTCAACCCAGGCACACCTGGGGAGGACTGGCCGGCATGGTCAGGCTTCCCAGGCCAGCCAATAATCACCCCTCAGGGGCTCACAGTTGCAGAAAATGGAACTTTCTGAATCGGCCAGGTCCAAGGAACAGGTGTGGGCTCCTGAGAGTCAGGATAGACAAGGGGCTGCAGCTCTGGCTTGTTTTCTAATTATATTATCTGGCCCATGAGTGGGAGACAACTTCAAGAAAACCCTCTCCTAATGAGAGGAACCCGGGAGTCAGGGAGAGGAGGGGTGGGTGGTGGGTGGAAACAGAGGCCTGGTGCCCCGGGTGCAGTGGAAGTCTCTGGAAGACCAGGTGGAGGGAGGCCACACAGAGTGATGCCCAGGGTCACAGACCTGTCGGAGCTGCTTTTTGTTAGTTCAAGTCCTGCTCTGAGGTGCTCTGTGTCAGATCTGAGTGACAGGTGAGCTGGGAGTGCTCTGCAATGAGGGTGATGTGCACGGTTCCTGTGTGCCCAGCCCTGCCAGGGTAACTGCAAGGGTAGCTCTGTATCCTGGGAGGGGCCTGACCACGAGAGCCCCGTGGTCTGGGGTAGGGGTAGGGTACCTGCGCAGGTGATCTCCATATCCTGGGACTGGCCTGATCTCGAGAGCCCCATGGGCTGCTGGAGTCCTGGTAAAGGATGTCAGGACAGTCAGTGAAGCCACCGAGGATATACCTCCAGTAGTTCCTAAATCCTACACCCTGCTGGTCATTCTACCAACCACCAGGACATGGTATTCTGTATTAGTCTTCAATGATGCCTTCTTTTGTATTCCATTAGTGTCAGAGTCACAAGAAATTTTGGCTTGTGAGTGGCAGGACTCAACATACAACTAAAACAATACTTCTGGGCCGTGTTGCCCCAAGGGTTCAAAAATTCCCACACCATCTTTGGGGAAAGCTCAGCTAAAGACCTAAAAGTTCTACCACTGGAAAAGGAAACACTCCTTCAATATGCAGACGACATTCTGATCGCCAGCCCTACTAAGGAGACCTCTGAACTACCAAGCCAATAAAGGATACAAGTTGTCCAAGAAAAAGCTCAAATATCACAGACTACGGCGACCTGCCTGGGCTTCATTCTCACAGAAGGTCGGAGAAGCCCATCCCAGGAAAGGGAAGAAACAATTTACAGCCTTACCCATATCTAAAACTAGAAGACAGCTTAGGGGTTCCTGGGGAGGCCAGGGTTTGCTGCTTCTGGATCCCTAACTACAGTCTACTAGCTGGGCCTCTATATGAAACACTGAAAGGAAAAGATGATGATCCTTTTGAATAGAATCCAGAAGTGGCCTTTCAAGAATGGAAAGAGCAGTCAATTCAGACCCTTGCCCTGGAACTCCCTAATTTAGCTAAACCCTTTGATCTTTACATTCCTGGTGAAAAGTGAATCGCCATTGGAGTATTAGTGCAAAAACTGGGACCACTTGAAATGGAACAATGCAAGAATGCCATCCAGGTAGGATAAACTACAGTCACCAAGGGGCTTGGTCCACTGCCACATCTGGCCAAGATACTGGCGGTATCTAAAAACCTGGAAATCAGCAGCCCAAAAGGCCACCTCCCTCCTAAGGGAAAAGGACCCCACGTGGTGATCCTAAGCCCCAACCATGCCCTGAAGTTGCAGGGTTTGCTCCGTGGGCACACTGACCTCGAGTGAGGAGGCCCTCCAACTGCAACCTCCAGAGAGATAACCGGGGTAAAGGGGCACCATGACGACTCATGTGACCATCACTTGACCTGGAGTTTCTCTCATAAAACAACAAGAGTGTGTCCCAAAAGAGTAGACTACTGCTTGCAGGACTTACTGCACCCAGAGCGGACCTAATAATCTTGGCGGGGGAACCGTATATCACGCTGTCACCATAGAAAGGACTACAGACACTGTGATAATGGTGGCCAATAAGACCGGCTGGACTCCTGTTTACTTCAAAAGGCTGTTGACTCAGTGGCCATCATGGTCCTTCATCACCAGTGACCCTGGATTGTCTGGGAGTTGAGCGGACAGGGTCCTGACACCTGGTGCTGTTTTTACGTTAATTCAGGGGCCTAATTGAAGAGAGCGCAGACTACTGGTGAGCATCTAGGCTGGCAGAAACGGTCAGCATAAGGTGGCCGAACAAATGCGGGGCGGGGTGAAACTGGACCTCACAGCGTCACTGCACATCTACTTCCTGGACCCTTAAAGGTCATTAGAATCAATAACACTTCCAATACTGGTGCTCAGGCGGACGAGCAGGGAGGCAGGAGGCCTGGGGACAATCAACGTCACCTGGAGGCTGCTGGGGAGAAGTTCTGACCCTCGCCCACGGGTATGAGGGCTCCTAACTCAGCACTCAGCAGTTACAGAAGAAGGGTCTGCACACTCAGCACTCCAAGAATGAGGAAGGGGACAAAAGGCAGAAGAGGGGTTTGTCCCAGGCAAAGCCCCTTAAAAATCCCTGGGAGATAAAAATAGAATCTGGGCAATAAAACAAAGTCTAACCTTTTTTATCCTTTGTGCTTTGTCTAATTTCACGTGCTCCTAGGTCCCGCATACAGAGGTTCCACACCCGGCACTTCAGACCAGATTTCCTAGTGCAGAATGGCTGGGTCGACACCTCAGCTCCTGGGGCACAGTGCACACTCCGCGATATAGAGCCTGAGCTGCAGCCAACCGGGCCCTCGAGAGCTCCGCCCCCTCCCTCCCACTGACTCTGACAGGATCTCTACACAGCAGCCCAGCCCACAGCCCACGGGGTAGCACATGCTCTCACCTCTCCATTCTCTGATCAAAATATAAAGTTTCCTTTGCTTCTGAACCAAACTCAGTCTCAATCTGTTGGCTCCAATGACACTGGGCAGGGGGACACTTGTTGGGGTCCACTCTGGAGGATCAGTAACAGAAATTGAGAACATTGTAACTTCAATGAACAGATGTTTGAGCCAAACTGTAATTTACATAGAACAGTGTATAAGGCTCGGGTAAAATAAGATGTTTCTAACACTCCCATTTGATATTTCCATCACTTTATTAGAAGCAAGTTCAGTGAAAAGGTTTGTCTTATTTGTCAGGTCAATATTAGAGAAACGAAGTGATTTCTTTCCAAGGATGTACATCTAATAATCTTGGTTAAAGCTTCAATCTTGTTTTAAATGCTTTTCCATTGAAAATGATACCTCTCTTTCAGCTCCCCCAATTCTGAGAAGTATAAAGTCTTATAATTTATTATTACCAAAGGGGAAAGGTGAGAGGAGGGATAAATTAACAGTTTGGGATTAACACATACACACTGCTATGTATAAAATCGATCATCAACAAGGAACTGCTGTATAGCACAGGGAACTACACTCAATATTTTGCAATAACCTATAAGGGGAAATAATCTGAAAAAGAATAGATATTTTTATTGACATCATCTATCAATGACAGTTAAAATGGAACCTAAGGGAAGCCGGTGGTGAGTGCTTCTGACCCTGAAGACTTCAATCATCTAAAGTTTGGACTCTGCCTACTTCCCAAGGCCCTTAATGAACATATGTGTAGCCGTAGCTTAAAAAATTCCCCAGTTTGGGTTGCGGAGAGACACTGATTTTGAAAAAGCCCTGGTGTTCTCCTCACATGAATGGGACCCTTCCTACGGCTAAAGCATGCCTGTCACACCCAGAGGATGGTATACCGTCTGATCGGGAAGAGTTTGGAAAAGGCATCTCATCTCCTCATCTCCTGGTGCTCAGGTTCACCCCTCCAGTGTCTTTACTAACAGTCTCCCCACTTGGAGATGTCAGCACTGTCAACATCCTGTTGCAGACAGTTTGGAATTTGTCCAGAGGATGAAGCAGAAGGAGGAGGAACAATGAGAGACATGTTCTAGGTGTTCGGACAGGCACATGTCACTCTAATTTCCAATCAGGAAGACGAATTGACCAAAGGCTAGGGTTGCCCATGGAAACAGAATAGGGCTTGAGGAAATCCCGCTGCTTTGTGGCCAGTTCCCATAAACACAAGTTGAGAAATGGAGCTCAGTGGCACTAAATTCACAAAACTGCAGAGTTGCAAATATCTATCACTGAAAAATGTTCTGAGGAAAGTCAGAGAAAAGGACTTGTAAGCAACAGAGAATGGCAGGAAAGGGATTGGAAGAGGTAGAAAGGACTCGCCATTAAGCACAAGAAAAAGGGCTGAACATTGCCAACATTGCAGTTGGCCAAAAAGGGTGTATGCGTCTTTTTCTGTATATATTCAAGAAAAGGGCATACACTTTTTTAGCCAACCAAACAGGTGGGCACTGGAAATCAATACTACAAAACATATCACGTCGCATCAGTCAAAAGAGCCGTCCTCATAAAGCATAAACACCAGAAATGCAGGACAGGGCAAGGAGAAAAGGGAGCCCTGTGAGGCTTATACTGGAAATGTATATTGCCAAAGGTCACTCTGGAGAAGTGTATTGTGTTTACTAAAGCATCTAAAAAATGAGCTACAGAGCACAGGGCACTTGCACTCATGGACGTATATCTTGGGAAAGACAAAAATCGAGAGGACACAGGCACCCCAATGTATACCGCCTCACTGTTTAAAATATCCTCGATTAGGATATAACTTAAATGTCTCTGCAGGGAAAAAATGGATACAGATGTGGTGCTTATGTAGAGTGGAATATGACTCAGCCTGGAAATCAATGCAATATGGCCACTTGTAACAACTCCAGAGGAGTTACATATGATCATTCAAAGTCACAGAATTCAAAAAGAAAAAGACATACTATATCACTAATACATGGAATGTAAACTTGGCTACACATGAACTGAATTACAAAACAGAACAGGGTCTCAAATATAGAAAACCAAATTAGTTTTGCTTAAGGTTAAAGGTGACTTGGGGTGCTGCATAAAACCAGAGATTGAAATTAGCACAGATACTGTTCCATAAGCCAAATATGTAATAGTCAAGACCTACTGCTTGCTCAACAAAATGGACTCAACACCCCATATTTAATGCCTAGGATTATACCTGACTAGTAAGAATCTTCAAACCCATGGGTTTATATGTCTCCGTAAGAGAATCAAGCGTGTGTACAGCGGCATGAACACAGCAGTGAAAATACGATAAATCCCATTATCAAAATAAATTACAGAAACAAAAAACACAATGACAGTGAAATAGAGAACAATTCTTACATAATTCATTCACGGCCTGTGATGCAACCTGGATTTACCACATCTACACCCAGAGCTGAGTGAGACATAAGGCTGGACACCAGGCTGATAGCATTGGTGAGGTTCAGTGAGCAAATGCAGACCCCTTGAACTACCCATTCCATGGGTCCCAACTCTCCAGGTTTAAGGGATTCTTCCTTCAGCTAAAACATGCCTGGGAAACCCACAGTATGGTGCACCATGTGACTGAGAAACGTTTTCTTATGCATCTCAGGTTTCGTCCCCTTTTACATGGGTTCAACATTCAAGGCGCTTTACTAACACTCTCCCCCCTTGGAGAGTCAGTGCCTATAACCTCCTGTTTGGCACAGTTTGCAATTTCTGCGCAAGATGAACAGGAATAGGGAGAACCAATGAGAGACTAGCTGTAGGTGTCTGCACGGGCAAATGTAATGCTCATTTCCCACCAGGAAGAGGAATTAACGAAAGGCTCAGCATGCCATGCTGGTACCAGATTAGGGCCTGAAGCAATCCTGCGGTTTTGGGGCCAGCTCACAAGAAAGCGAGTTGAAGAAAGGAGCTCAGGGGCACTGTAATTCACAAAACTGCAGAGTTATGAATGACAGCTATCGTCCAAAAATGTATTGAAGTAAGTCTTCGAAGAGGACTTGAAAGCGGGGCAGAATTTCAGGAAAACGATTTCATGGGGTAGACTGGAATTGCACTTAAAGCATAGGAAAAGAGGCAGAATGTCCACAATGATGCACTTGGCCAAAAAGGGCGTATGCTTTTTTTCCTGTATATATTCAGGAAAAAATGCATACGCCCTTTTTGGCCAACCAAGCAAGCGTGTAAAGGAAATCTGCACTACATTGAAGTCTCACTGCCCCCCGGTCAAAAGGGCCATCTGAAACAAGTGTAAAATCCAGAAAGGCAGGACAGGTCATGGAGAACAGGGAGCCTTGTTATGCTGATGGGCGGGATGTAAATTGCCAACTGCCACTGTGGAGAACTGTACCGTGTTCCCTGAAACACTTAGGAAACAACGCAACACAGCCTATGGCACTTCCACTTATGGTCCTATAGCTTAGGGAAATTAAAATCAAAAACACACAGCCACCACAAAGTTTGGGATGGCTCTGTTTACAAGAACCTCATGTACGGTACAAGTTAAATATCCGAGAAAGCAAAAAATGGATAAAGAAGTTGTGGTACGTACAATAGAATATCACTCAGCAATGAGATCTACGTCATCAGGCCCGTAGCGGCATAATGAGTGGATTCAGGTACGACGATTCTACGAGAAATAAGTCACACAGAAAAAGAAACATCGTAAGATATCACTAATACATGGAACGTAAACTTGGCTACACATGAACTGAATTACAAAACAGAACAGGGTCTCAAATTTAGAAAACCAACTTAGGCTTGCTTACGGGGAAAGGTGAGTTTGGGTGCTGCATCAAACCAGAGATTGAAATTAGCACAGATACCATTCCATAAGCCAAATATATCATAGAAAAGACCTACTCCTTGCTCAACGAAATGGACTCAACACCCCATATTCAACGCCTGGGAATATACCTGACAAGTAAGAATCTTAAGACCCATGGATTTATATGTCTCCATAAGGAAATCAAGCGTGTGTACAGCGGCCTAAACGCAGCAGTGAAAATCCGATAAATCCCATTATCAAAATAAATTTCAAAAACAAAACACAATGACAGTGAAATAGAGAGCAATTCTTAAATTATTCATTCAGGGCTTGTGATGCAACCTGGATTTACCACATCTACACCCAGAGCTGGGTGAGACATAAGGCTGGACACTTCGGGCTGATAGCATTGGTGAGGTTCGGTGAGCAAACGCAGACCCTTTGAAGTCATACTGCATGGTAGCCATTCCATGGGTCCCAACTCTCCAGGTTTAAGGGATACTTCCTTCAGCTAAAACATGCATGGGAAACCCAGAGTATGGTCCACCTTGTGATTGGGAAACGTTTTCAAATGCATCTCAGGTTTCGTCCCCTGGTACTCGGGGTCACCATTCCAGACGCTTTACTAACACTCTCCCCACTTGGAGAGTCAGTGCCTTTAACCTCCTTTTGGCACAGTTTGCAATTTCTGCGCAAGATGAACAGGAATAGGGAGAACCAATGAGAGACTAGCTGTAGGTGTCTGCACGGGCAAATGGAACGCTCATTTCCCACCAGGAAGAGGAATTAAGCAAAGGCTCAGCATGCCCTGCCGGAACCAGATGAGGGCCTGAAGCAATCCTGCGGTTTTGCGGCCAGCTCCCAGGAAAGCGAGTTGAAGAAAGGAGCTCAGGGGCACTGTAATTCACAAACCTGCAGAGTTATGAATGACAGCTATCGTCCAAAAATATATTGAAGTAAGTCTTCGAAGAGGACCTGAAAGCGGGGCAGAATTTGAGGAAAACGATTTCGGGAGTAGACTGGAATTGCACTTAAAGCATAGGAAAAGAGGCAGAATGTCAACAATGATGCACTTGGCCAAAAAGGGCGTATGCGTTTTTTCCTGAATATATCCAGGAAAAAACGCATACGCCCTTTTTGGCCAACCAAGCAAGCGTTTAAAGGAAATGTGCACTATAATGAAGTCTCACTGCCCCCCGGTCCAAACGGCCATCTGAAACAAGTGTAAAATCCAGAAAGGCAGGACAGCTCATGGAAAGAGGGAGCCTTGTTATGCTGATGGGCGGGATGTAAATTGCCAACAGCCACTCTGGAGAAGTGTATGGTGTTTCCTGAAACACGTAGGAAACAAAGCAACACAGCCTATGGCACTTCCACTTAGGGTACTATAGCTTAGGTAAATTAAAATCAAAAACACACAGCCACCACAAAGTTTGGGACGGCTCTTTTTACAAGAACCTCATCTACGGTACAAGTTAAATATCCAAGAAAGCAAAAAATGGATAAAGAAGTTGTGGTACGCACGTACAATGGAATATCACTCAGCCATGAGATCTACGTCATCTGGCCTGTAGCGTCATAAGGTGTGCATTCAGGTACGACGATTCTACGAGAAATAAGACACACAGAAAAAGAAACATCATAAGATATCACTAATACACGGAACGTAAACTTGGCTACACATGAACTGAATTACAAAACAGAACAGGGTCTCAAATTTAGAAAACCAACTTATGCTTGCTTATGGGGAAAGATGAGTTGGGGTGCTGCATCAAACCAGAGATTGAAATTAGCACAGATACCGTTCCATAAGCCAAATATATAATAGACAAGACCTACTCCTTGCTCAACGAAATGGACTCAACACCCCATATTCAACGCCTGGGAATATACCTGACAAGTAAGAATCTTAAGACCCATGGATTTATATGTCTCCATAACGAAATCAAGCGTGTGTACAGCGGCCTAAACGCAGCAGTGAAAATCCGATAAATCCCATTATCAAAATAAATTTCACAAACAAAACAAAATGACAGTGAAATAGAGAGCAATTCTTAAATAATTCATTCAGGGCTTGTGATGCAACCTGGATTTACCACACCTACACCCAGAGCTGGGTGAGACATAAGGCTGGACACTTCGGGCTGATAGCATTGGTGAGGTTCAGTGAGCAAACGCAGACCCTTTGAAGTCATACTGCATGGTAGCCATTCCATGGGTCCCAACTCTCAAGGTTTAAGGGATTCTTCCTTCAGCTAAAACATGCATGGGAAACCCAGAGTATGGTCCACCTTGTGATTGGGAAACGTTTTCAAATGCATCTAAGGTTTCGTCCCCTGGTCCTCGGGGTCACCGTTCCAGACGCTTTACTAACACTCTCCCCACTTGGAGAGTCAGTGCCTTTAACCTCCTGTTTGGCACAGTTTGCAATTTCTGCGCAAGATGAACAGGAATAGGGAGAACCAATGAGAGACTAGTTCTAGGTGTCTGCACGGGCAAATGGAACGCTCATTTCCTACCAGGAAGAGGAATTAAGCAAAAGCTCAGCGTGCCCTGCCGGAACCAGATGAGGTCCTGAAGCAATCCTGCAGTTTTGCGGCCAGCTCACAAGAAAGCGAGTTGAAGAAATGAGCTCAGGGGCACTGTAATTCACACACCTGCAGAGTTATGAATGACAGCTATCGTCCAAAAATGTATTGAAGTAAGTCTTCGAAGAGGACCTGAAAGCGGGGCAGAATTTGAGGAAAACGATTTCGGGAGTAGACTGGAATGGCACTTAAAGCATATGAAAAGAGGCCGAATGTCGACAATGATGCACTTGGCCAAAAAGGGCGTATGCATTTTTTCCTGAATATATTCAGGAAAAAACGCATACGCCCTTTTTGGCCAACCAAGCAAGTGTGTAAAGGAAATCTGCACTACAATGAAGTCTGACTGCCCCCCGGTCAAAAGGGCCATCTGAAACAAGTGTAAAATCCAGAAAGGCAGGACAGGTCATGGAGAACAGGGAGCCTTGTTATGCTGATGGGCGGGATGTAAATTGCCAACAGCCACTCTGGAGAAGTGTATGGTGTTTCCTGAAACACGTAGGAAACAAAGCAACACAGCCTATGGCACTTCCACTTAGGGTCCTATAGCTTAGGGAAATTAAAATCAAAAACACACAGCCACCCCAAAGTTTGGGACGGCTCTGTTTAC
Source organism: Delphinapterus leucas (assembly GCF_059928025.1). Classification (NCBI taxonomy): domain Eukaryota; kingdom Metazoa; phylum Chordata; class Mammalia; order Artiodactyla; family Monodontidae; genus Delphinapterus; species Delphinapterus leucas. The sequence goes on from NW_028322238.1 coordinate 14,895,314, forward strand.
AAGAACCTCGTCTACGGTACAAGTTAAATATCCGAGAAAGCAAAAAATGGATAAAGATGTTGTGGTACGTACGTACAATAGAATATCACTCAGCCATGAGATCTATGTCATCAGGCCCGTAGCGGCATAATGAGTGCGTTCAGGTACGACGATTCTACGAGAAATAAGTCACACAGAAAAAGAAACATCATAAGATATCACTAATACACGGAACGTAAACTTGGCTACACATGAACTGAATTACAAAACAGAACAGGGTCTCAAATTTAGAAAACCAACTTATGCTTGCTTATGGGGAAAGGTGAGTTGGGGTGCTGCATCAAACCAGAGATTGAAATTAGCACAGATACCGTTCCATAAGCCAAATATATCATAGACAAGACCTACTCCTTGCTCAACGAAATGGACTCAACACCCCATATTCAACGCCTGGGAATATACCTGACAAATAAGAATCTTAAGACCCATGGATTTATAGGTCTCCATAAGGAAATCAAGCGTGTGTACAGCGGCCTAAACGCAGCAGTGAAAATCCGATAAATCCCATTATCAAAATAAATTTCACAAACAAAACACAATGACAGTGAAATAGAGAGCAATTCTTAAATAATTCATTCAGGGCTTGTGATGCAACCTGGATTTACCACATCTACACCCAGAGCTGGGTGAGACATAAGGCTGGACACTTCGGGCTGATAGCATTGGTGAGGTTCGGTGAGGAAACGCAGACCCTTTGAAGTCATACTGCATGGTAGCCATTCCATGGGTCCCAACTCTCCAGGTTTAAGGGATTCTTCCTTCAGCTAAAACATGCATGGGAAACCCAGAGTATGGTCCACCGTGTGATTGGGAAACGTTTTCAAATGCATCTCAGCTTTCGACCCCTGGTACTCAGGTGCACCGTTCCAGACGCTTTACTAACACTCTCCCCACTTGGAGAGTCAGTGCCTTTAACCTCCTGTTTGGCACAGTTTGCAATTTCTGCACAAGATGAACAGGAATAGGGAGAACCAATGAGAGACTAGCTGTAGGTGTCTGCACGGGCAAATGGAACGCTCATTTCCCACCAGGAAGAGGAATTAACCAAAGGCTCAGCATGCCCTGCTGGAACCAGATTAGGGCCTAAAACAATCCAGCAGTTTTGCGGCCAGCTCACCAGAAAGCGAGTTGAAGAAAGGAGCTCAGGGGCACTGTAATTCACAATCCTGCAGAGTTATGAATGACAGCTATCGTCCAAAAATGTATTGAAGTAAATCTTCGAAGTGGACTTGAAAGCGGGGCAGAATTTCAGGAAAACGATTTCAGGGGGTAGTCTGGAATTGCACTTAAAGCATAGGAGAAGAGGCCGATGGTCGACAATGCTGCACTTGGCCAAAAAGGGCGTACCCGTTTTTTCCTGAATATATTCAGGAAAAAACGAATACGCCCTTTTTGGCCAACCAAGCAAGCCTGTCAAGGAAATCTGCATTACAATGAAGTCTCACTGCTCCCCGGTCAAAAGGGCCATCTGAAACAAGTGTAAAATCCAGAAAGGCAGGACAGGTCATGGAGAACAGGGAGCCTTGTTATGCTGATGGGCGGGATGTAAATTGCCAACAGCCACTCTGGAGAAGTGTATGGTGTTTCCTGAAACACGTAGGAAACAAAGCAACACAGCCTATGGCACTTCCACTTAGGGTCCTATAGCTTAGGGAAATTAAAATCAAAAACACACAGCCACCCCAAAGTTTGGGACGGCTCTGTTTACAAGAACCTCGTCTACGGTACAAGTTAAATATCCAAGAAAGCAAAAAATGGATAAAGAAGTTGTGGTACGCACGTACAATGGAATATCACTCAGCCATGAGATCTACGTCATCTGGCCTGTAGCGTCATAAGGAGTGCATTCAGGTACGACGATTCTACGAGAAATAAGTCACACAGAAAAAGAAACATCATAAGATATCACTAATACACGGAACGTAAACTTGGCTACACATGAACTGAATTACAAAACAGAACAGGGTCTCAAATTTAGAAAACCAACTTATGCTTGCTTATGGGGAAAGGTGAGTTGGGGTGCTGCATCAAACCAGAGATTGAAATTAGCACAGATACCGTTCCATAAACCAAATATATAATAGACAAGACCTACTCCTTGCTCAACAAAATGGACTCAACACCCCATATTCAACGCCTGGGAATATACCTGACAAGTAAGAATCTTAAGACCCATGGATTTATATGTCTCCATAAGGAAATCAAGCGTGTGTACAGCGGCTTAAGCGCAGCAGTGAAAATCCGATAAATCCAATTATCAAAATAAATTTCAAAAACAAAACCCAATGACAGTGAAATAGAGAGCAATTCTTAAATAATTCATTCAGGGCTTGTGATGCAACCTGGATTTACCACATCTACACCCAGAGCTGGGTGAGACATAAGGCTGGACACTTCGGGCTGATAGCATTGGTGAGGTTCGGTGAGCAAATGCAGACCCTTTGAAGTCATACTGCATGGTAGCCATTCCATGGGTCCCAACTCTCCAGGTTTAAGGGATTCTTCCTTCAGCTAAAACATGCATGGGAAACCCAGAGTATGGTCCACCTTGTGATTGGGAAACGTTTTCAAATGCATCTCAGGTTTCATCCCCTGGTACTCGGGGTCACCGTTCCAGACGCTTTACTAACACTCTCCCCACTTGGAGAGTCAGTGCCTTTAACCTCCTGTTTGGCACAGTTTGCAATTTCTGCGCAAGATGAACAGGAATAGGGAGAACCAATGAGAGACTAGTTCTAGGTGTCTGCACGGGCAAATGGAACGCTCATTTCCTACCAGGAAGAGGAATTAAGCAAAGGCTCAGCGTGCCCTGCCGGAACCAGATGAGGTCCTGAAGCAATCCTGCAGTTTTGCGGCCAGCTCACAAGAAAGCGAGTTGAAGAAATGAGCTCAGGGGCACTGTAATTCACACACCTGCAGAGTTATGAATGACAGCTATCGTCCAAAAATGTATTGAAGTAAGTCTTCGAAGAGGACCTGAAAGCGGGGCAGAATTTGAGGAAAACGATTTCGGGAGTAGACTGGAATAGCACTTAAAGCATATGAAAAGAGGCCGAATGTCGACAATGATGCACTTGGCCAAAAAGGGCGTATGCATTTTTTCCTGAATATATTCAGGAAAAAACGCATACGCCCTTTTTGGCCAACCAAGCAAGTGTGTAAAGGAAATCTGCACTACAATGAAGTCTCACTGCCCCCCGGTCAAAAGGGCCATCTGAAACAAGTGTAAAATCCAGAAAGGCAGGACAGGTCATGGAGAACAGGGAGCCTTGTTATGCTGATGGGCGGGATGTAAATTGCCAACAGCCACTCTGGAGAAGTGTATGGTGTTTCCTGAAACACGTAGGAAACAAAGCAACACAGCCTATGGCACTTCCACTTAGGGTCCTATAGCTTAGGGAAATTCAAATCAAAAACACACAGCCACCCCAAAGTTTGGGACGGCTCTGTTTACAAGAACCTCGTCTACGGTACAAGTTAAATATCCGAGAAAGCAAAAAATGGATAAAGATGTTGTGGTACGAACGTACAATAGAATATCACTCAGCCATGAGATCTACGTCATCAGGCCCGTAGCGGCATAATGAGTGCATCCATGTACGACGATTCTACGAGAAATAAGTCACACAGAAAAAGAAATATCATAAGATATCACTAATACATGGAACGTAAACTTGGCTACACATGAACTGAATTACAAAACAGAACAGGGTCTCAAATTTAGAAAACCAACTTATGCTTGCTTATGGGGAAAGGTGAGTTGGGGTGCTGCATCAAACCAGAGATTGAAATTAGCACAGATACCGTTCCATAAGCCAAATATATAATAGACAAGACCTACTCCTTGCTCAACAAAATGGACTCAACACCCCATATTCAACGCCTGGGAATATACCTGACAAGTAAGAATCTTAAGACCCATGGATTTATATGTCTCCATAAGGAAATCAAGCGTGTGTACAGCGGCTTAAGCGCAGCAGTGAAAATCCGATAAATCCCATTATCAAAATAAATTTCAAAAACAAAACACAATGACAGTGAAATAGAGAGCAATTCTTAAATAATTCATTCAGGGCTTGTGATGCAACCTGGATTTACCACATCTACACCCAGAGCTGGGTGAGACATAAGGCTGGACACTTCGGGCTGATAGCATTGGTGAGGTTCGGTGAGCAAACGCAGACCCTTTGAAGTCATACTGCATGGTAGCCATTCCATGGGTCCCAACTCTCCAGGTTTAAGGGATTCTTCCTTCAGCTAAAACATGCATGGGAAACCCAGAGTATGGTCCACCTTGTGATTGGGAAACGTTTTCAAATGCATCTCAGGTTTCATCCCCTGGTACTCGGGGTCACCGTTCCAGACGCTTTACTAACACTCTCCCCACTTGGAGAGTCAGTGCCTTTAACCTCCTGTTTGGCACAGTTTGCAATTTCTGCGCAAGATGAACAGGAATAGGGAGAACCAATGAGAGACCAGCTGTAGGTGTCTGCACGGGCAAATGGAACGCTCATTTCCCACCAGGAAGAGGAATTAAGCAAAGGCTCAGCGTGCCCTGCCGGAAACAGATGAGGGCCTGAAGCAATCCTGCGGTTTTGCGGCCAGCTCACAGGAAAGCGAGTTGAAGAAAGGAGCTCAGGGGCACTGTAATTCACAAACCTGCAGAGTTATGAATGACAGCTATCCTCCAAAAATATATTGAAGTAAGTCTTCGAAGAGGACCTGAAAGCGGGGCAGAATTTGAGGAAAACGATTTCGGAAGTAGACTGGAATTGCACTTAAAGCATAGGAAAAGAGGCAGAATGTCGACAATGATGCACTTGGCCAAAAAGGGCGTATGCGTTTTTTCCTGAATATATCCAGGAAAAAACGCATACACACTTTTTGGCCAACCAAGCAAGCGTTTAAAGGAAATGTGCACTATAATGAAGTCTCACTGCCCCCCGGTCCAAACGGCCATCTGAAACAAGTGTAAAATCCAGAAAGGCAGGACAGCTCATGGAAAGAGGGAGCCTTGTTATGCTGATGGGCGGGATGTAAATTGCCAACAGCCACTCTGGAGAAGTGTATGGTGTTTCCTGAAACACGTAGTAAACAAAGCAACACAGCCTATGGCACTTCCACTTAGGGTACTATAGCTTAGGGAAATTAAAATCAAAAACACACAGCCACCACAAAGTTTGGGACGGCTCTGTTTACAAGAACCTCATCTACGGTACAAGTTAAATATCCGAGAATGCACAAAATGGATAAAGAAGTTGTGGTACGTACGTACAATGGAATATCACTCAGCAATGAGATCTACGTCATCAGGCCCGTAGCGGCATAATGAGTGCATTCAGGTACGACGATTCTACGAGAAATAAGTCACACAGAAAAAGAAACATCATAAGATATCACTAATACACGGAACGTAAACTTGGCTACACATGAACTGAATTACAAAACAAAACAGGGACTCAAATATAGAAAACCAACTTATGCTTGCTTATGGGGAAAGGTGAGTTGGGGTGCTGCATAAAACCAGAGATTGAAATTAGCACAGATACCGTTCCATAAGCCAAATATATAATAGACAAGACCTACTCCTTGCTCAACGAAATGGACTCAACCCCCCATATTCAACGCCTGGGAATATACCTGACAAGTAAGAATCTTAAGACCCATGGATTTATATGTCTCCATAAGGAAATCAAGCGTGTGTACAGCGGCCTAAACGCAGCAGTGAAAATCCGATAAATCCCATTATCAAAATAAATTTCAAAAAGAAAACACAATGACAGTGAAATAGAGAACAATTCTTAAATAATTCATTCAGGGCTTGTGATGCAACCTGGATTTACCACATCTACACCCAGAGCTGGGTGAGACATAAGGCTAGACACTTCGGGCTGATAGAATTGGTGAGGTATGGTGAGCAAACGCAGACCCTTTGAAGTCATACTGCATGGTACCCATTCCATGGGTCCCAACTCTCCAGGTTTAAGGGATTCTTCCTTCAGCTAAAACATGCATGGGAAACCCAGAGTATGGTCCACCGTGTGATTGGGAAACGTTTTCAAATTCATCTCAGGTTTCGACCCCTGGTACTCGGGTTCACCGTTCCAGGCGCTTTACTAACACTCTCCGCACTTGGAGAGTCAGTGCCTTTCACTTCCTGTTTGGCACAGTTTGCAATTTCTGCGCAAGATGAACAGGAATAGGGAGAACCAATGAGAGACTAGCTGTAGGTGTCTGCACGGGCAAATGGAACACTCATTTCCCACCAGGAAGTGGAATTAACCAAAGCTTAGCATGCCCTGCTGGAACCAGATTAGGGCCTAAAGCAATACAGCAGTTTTGCGGCCAGCTCACAAGAAAGCGAGTTGAAGAAAGGAGTTCAGGGCCACTGTAATTCACAAACCTGCAGAGTTATGAATGACAGCTATCGTCCAAAAATGTATTGAAGTAAGTCTTCGAAGTGGATTTGAAAGCGGGGCAGAATTTCAGGAGAACGATTTCAGGGGGTAGACTGGAATTGCACTTAAAGTATAGGAAAAGAGGCCGAATGTCGACAATGATGCACTTGGCCAAAAAGGGCGTATACATTTTTTCCTGAATATATTCAGGAAAAAACGCATACGCCCTTTTTGGCCAACCAAGCAAGCGTGTAAAGGAAATCTGCACTACAATGAAGTCTCACTGCCCCCCGGTCAAAAGGGCCATCTGAAACAAGTGTAAAATCCAGAAAGGCAGGACAGGTCATGGAGAACAGGGAGCCTTGTTATGCTGATGGGCGGGATGTAAATTGCCAACAGCCACTCTGGAGAAGTGTATGGTGTTTCCTGAAACACGTAGGAAACAAAGCAACACAGCCTATGGCACTTCCACTTAGGGTCCTATAGCTTAGGGAAATTAAAATCAAAAACACACAGCCACCCCAAAGTTTGGGACGGCTCTGTATACAAGAACCTCGTCTACTGTACAAGTTAAATATCTGAGAAAGCAAAAAATGGATAAAGAAGTTGTGGTACGTACGTACAATGGAATATCACTCAGCCATGAGATCTACGTCATCAGGCCCGTAGCGGCATAATGAGTGCATTCATGTACGACGATTCTACGAGAAATAAGTCACACAGAAAAAGAAACATCATAAGTTATCACTAATACATGGAACGTAAACTTGGCTACACATGAACTGAATTACAAAACAGAAGAGGGTCTCAAATTTAGAAAACCAACTTATGCTTGCTTATGGGGAAAGGTGAGTTGGGGTGCTGCATCAAACCAGAGATTGAAATTAGCACAGATACCGTTCCATAAGCCAAATATATAATAGACAAGACCTACTCCTTGCTCAACGAAATGGACTCAACACCCCATATTCAACGCCTGGGAATATACCTGACAAGTAAGAATCTTAAAACCCATGGATTTATATGTCTCCATAAGGAAATCAAGCGTGTGTACAACGGCCTAAATGCAGCAGTGAGAATCCGATAAATCCCATTATCAAAATAAATTTGAAAAACAGAACACAATGACAGTGAAATAGAGAGCAATTCTTAAATAATTCATTCAGGGCTTGTGATGCAACCTGGATTTACCACATCTACACCCAGAGCTGGGTGAGACATAAGGCTGGACACTTCGGGCTGATAGCATTGGTGAGGTTCGGTGAGCAAACGCAGACCCTTTGAAGTCATACTGCATGGTACCCATTCCATGGGTCCCAACTCTCCAAGTTTAAGGGATTCTTCCTTCAGCTAAAACATGCATGGGAAACCCAGAGTATGGTCCACCGTGTGATTGGGAAACGTTTTCAAATGCATCTCAGGTTTCGACCCCTGGTACTCGGGTGCACCGTTCCAGACGCTTTACTAACACTCTCCCCACTTGGAGAGTCAGTGCCTTTAACCTCCTGTTTGGCACAGTTTGCAATTTCTGCACAGGATGAACAGGAATAGGGAGAACCAATGAGAGACTAGCTGTAGGTGTCTGCACGGGCAAATGGAACGCTCATTTCCCACCAGGAAGAGGAATTAACCAAAGGCTCAGCATGCCCTGCTGGAACCAGATTAGGGCCTAAAGCAATCCAGCAGTTTTGCGGCCAACTCACAAGAAAGCGAGTTGAAGAAAGGAGCTCAGGGGCACTGTAATTCACAAACCTGCAGAGTTATGAATGACAGCTATCGTCCAAAAATGTATTGAAGTAAGTCTTCGAAGTGGACTTGAAAGCGGGGCAGAATTTCAGGAAAACGATTTCAGGGGGTAGACTGGAATTGCACTTAAAGCATAGGAAAAGAGGCCGAATGTCGACAATGATGCACTTGGCCAAAAAGGGCGTATGCGTTTTTTCCTGAATATATTCAGGAAAAAACGCATACGCCCTTTTTGGCCAACCAAGCAAGCGTGTCAAGGAAATCTGCATTACAATGAAGTCTCACTGCCCCCCGGTCAAAAGGGCCATCTGAAACAAGTGTAAAATCCAGAAAGGCAGGACAGGTCATGGAGAACAGGGAGCCTTGTTATGCTGATGGGAGGGATGTAAATTGCCAACAGCCACACTGGAGAAGTGTATGGTGTTTCCTGAAACACGTAGGAAACAAAGCAACACAGCCTATGGCACTTCCACTTATGGTCCCATAGCTTAGGGAAATTAAAATCAAAAACACACAGCCACCCCAAAGTTTGGGACGGCTCTGTTTACAAGAACCTCGTCTACGGTACAAGTTAAATATCCGAGAAAGCAAAAAATGGATAAAGAAGTTGTGGTACGCACGTACAATGGCATATCACTCAGCCATGAGATCTACGTCATCTGGCCCGTAGCGGCATAATGAGTGCATTCAGGTACGACGATTCTACGAGAAATAAGTCACACAGAAAAAGAAACATCATAAGATATCACTAATACACGGAACGTAAACTTGGCTACACATGAACTGAATTACAAAACAGAACAGGGTCTCAAATTTAGAAAACCAACTTATGCTTGCTTAAGGGGAAAGGTGAGTTGGGGTGCTGCATCAAACCAGAGATTGAAATTAGCACAGATACCGTTCCATAAGCCAAATATATAATAGACAAGACCTACTCCTTGCTCAACGAAATGGACTCAACACCCCATATTCAACGCCTGGGAATATACCTGACAAGTAAGAATCTTAAGACCCATGGATTTATATGTCTCCATAAGGAAATCAAGCGTGTGTACAGCGGCCTAAACGCAGCAGTGAAAATCCGATAAATCCCATTATCAAAATAAATTTCACAAACAAAACACAATGACAGTGAAATAGAGAGCAATTCTTAAATAATTGATTGAGTGCTTGTGATGCAACCTGGATTTACCACACCTACACCCAGAGCTGGGTGAGACATAAGGCTAGACACTTCGGGCTGATAGCATTGGTGAGGTTCGGTGAGCAAACGCAGACCCTTTGAAGTCATACTGCATGGTAACCATTCCATGGGTCCCAACTCTCCAGGTTTAAGGGATTCTTCCTTCAGCTAAAACATGCATGGGAAACCCAGAGTATGGTCCACCTTGTGATTGGGAAACGTTTTCAAATGCATCTCAGGTTTCGTCCCCTGGTACTCGGGGTCACCGTTCCAGACGCTTTACTAACACTCTCCCCACTTGGAGAGTCAGTGCCTTTAACCTCCTGTTTGGCACAGTTTGCAATTTCTGCGCAAGATGAACAGGAATAGGGAGAACCAATGAGAGACTAGCTCTAGGTGTCTGCACGGGCAAATGGAACGCTCATTTCCCACCAGGAAGAGGAAATAAGCAAAGGCTCAGCGTGCGCTGCCGGAACCAGATGAGGGCCTGAAGCAATCCTGCGGTTTTGCGGCCAGCTCACAAGAAAGCGAGTGGAAGAAATGAGCTCAGGGGCACTGTAATTCACACACCTGCAGTGTTATGAATGACAGCTATCGTCCAAAAATATATTGAAGTAAGTCTTCGAAGAGGACCTGAAAGCGGGGCAGAATTTGAGGAAAACGATTTCGGGAGTAGACTGGAATTGCACTTAAAGCATAGGAAAAGAGGCAGAATGTCGACAATGATGCACTTGGCCAAAAAGGGCGTATGCGTTTTTTCCTGAATATATCCAGGAAAAAACGCATACGCCCTTTTTGGCCAACCAAGAAAGCGTTTAAAGGAAATGTGCACTATAATGAAGTCTCACTGCCCCCCGGTCCAAACGGCCATCTGAAACAAGTGTAAAATCCAGAAAGGCAGGACAGCTCATGGAAAGAGGGAGCCTTGTTATGCTGATGGGCGGGATGTAAATTGCCAACAGCCACTCTGGAGAAGTGTATGGTGTTTCCTGAAACACGTAGGAAACAAAGCAACACAGCCTATGGCACTTCCACTTAGGGTCCTATAGCTTAGGGAAATTAAAATCAAAAACACACAGCCACCCCAAATTTTGGGACGGCTCTGTTTACAAGAACCTCGTCTACGGTACAAGTTAAATATCCGAGAAAGCATAAAATGGATAAAGAAGTTGTGGTACGCACGTACAATGGAATATCACTCAGCCATGAGATCTACGTCATCTGGCCCGTAGCGGCATAATGAGTGCATTCAGGTACGACGATTCTACGAGAAATAAGTCACACAGAAAAAGAAACATCATAAGATATCACTAATACACGGAACGTAAACTTGGCTACACATGAACTGAATTACAAAACAGAACAGGGTCTCAAATTTAGAAAACCAACTTATGCTTGCTTATGGGGAAAGGTGAGTTGGGGCGCTGCATCAAACCAGAGATTGAAATTAGCACAGATACCGTTCCATAAGCCAAATATATAATAGACAAGACCTACTCCTTGCTCAACGAAATGGACTCAACACCCCATATTCAACGCCTGGGAATATACCTGTCAAGTAAGAATCTTAAGACCCATGGATTTATATGTCTCCATAAGGAAATCAAGCGTGTGTACAGCGGCCTAAACGCAGCAGTGAAAATCCGATAAATCCCATTATCAAAATAAATTTCACAAACAAACACAATGACAGTGAAATAGAGAGCAATTCTTAAATAATTCATTCAGGGCTTGTGATGCAACCTGGATTTACCACACCTACACCCAGAGCTGGGTGAGACATAAGGCTGGACACTTTGGGCTGATAACAGTGGTGAGGATCTTAGAGCAAATACAGACCCTTTGAAGTCATACTGCATGGTACCCATTCTATGGGTCCCAACTCTCCAGGTTTAAGGGATTCTTCCTTCAGATAAAAGATGCATGAGAATCCCACAGTATGGTCCACCGTGTGACCGGGAAGTATTTTTAAATGCATCTCAGTTTTCGTCCCCTGGTGCTCGGGTTCACCATTCCAGAAGCTTTACTAACACTCTTCCCACTTGGAGAGTCAGTGCCTTTACCCTCCTGTTTGGCACACTTTGCGATTTCTGCGCAAGATGAAGAGCAATAGGGAGAACCCATGAGAGACTAGCTGTAGATTTCTGCACGGGCAAATTTAACGCTCATTTTCCACTAGGAAGAGGAATTAAACAAAGCTCAGCATGCCGTGCCGAATCCAGATTAGTGCCTGAAGCAAACCTGCGGTTTTGCGGCCAGCTCACAAGAAAGCGAGTTGAAGAAAGGAGCTCAGGGGCACTGTAATTCACAAACCTGCAGAGTTATAAATGACAGTTATCGTCCAAAAATATACTGAAGTAAGGCTGTGAAGAGGACTTGAGAGCGGGGCAGAATTGCAGGAAAACGATTTCAGGGGATAGACTGGAATTGCATTTAAAGCATAGGAAAAGAGGCAGAACGTCGACAATGATGCACTTGGCCAAAAAGGGCATATGCTTTTATTCCTGAATATATTCAGGAAAAAAACGCATACGCAATTTTTGGCCCTCAAGCAAGCATGTAAATGAAATCTGCACTAAAATGAAGTCTCACTGCCCCCCGGTCAAAAGGGCCTTCTGATAAAAGGGTAAACTCCTGAAACACAGCACAGGCCATGGAGAACTGGGAGCCTTGTTATGCTTATGGGCGGGATGTATATGGCCAACAGCCACTCTGGAGAAGTGTACGGTGTTTCCAGAAACACCTAAAAAACTAAGCAACGGAGCCTACGGCACTTCCACTTATGGCCCTATAACTTAGGGAAATTAAAATAAAAAACACACAGCCACCCCAAAGTTTTGGACAGCTCTGTTTACAAGAACCTCGTCTACAGTACAAGTTAAATATCCCAGAATGCGAAAAATGGATAAAGAAGTTGTGGTACATACGTACAATGGAATATCAATCAGCAATGAAATCTATGACATCAGGCCCATTGCGGCATAATGAGTGGATTCAGATACGATGATTCTAAGTGAAATAAGTCACACAGAAAAAGAAACATTAAGATATCACTAATACACCGAATGTGAACTTGGCTACACATGAACTGAATTACAAAACAGAACAGTGTCTCAAATTTGGAAAACCAACTTATGCTTGCTTAAGGGGAAAGGTGAGTTGGGGTGCTGCATAAAACCAGAGATTGAGATTAGAATAGATATCGTTACATAAGCCAAATATTTAATAGTCAAGACCTACTCCTTGCTCAACGAAATGGACTTAACACCCCATATTCAACGCCTGGGGATATACCTGACAAGTAAGAATCTTAAGACCCATGGATTTATATGTCTCCATAAGGAAGTCAAGCGTGTGTACAGGGGCCTAAACGCAGCAGTGAAAATCCGATAAATCCCATTATCAAAATAAATTTAACAAACACAACACAATGACAGTGAAATAGAGAGCAATTCTTAAATAATTCAACCAGGGCTTGTGATGCAACCTGGATTTAACATATCTACACCCAGAGCTGGGTGAGACATAATGCTGGACACTTCGGGCTGATAACATTTGTGAGGTTGGTTGAGCAAACGCAGATCCTTTGAAGTCATACTGCATGGTACCCATTCCATGGGTCCCAACTCTCCAGGTTTAAGGGATTCTTCCTTCAGCTAAAACATGCATGGGAAACCCAGAGTATGGTCCACCGTGTGATTGGGAAACGTTTTCAAATACATCTCAGGTTTCGTCCCCTGGTACTCGGGTTCACCATTCCAAACGCTTTACTAACACTCTCCCCTCTTGGAAAGTCAGTGCCTTTAACCTCCTGTTTGGCACAGTTTGCAATTTCTGCGCAAGATGAACAGGAATAGGGAGAAGCAATGAGAGACTAGCTGTAGGTGTCTGCACGGGCAAATGGCACGCTCATTTCCCGCCAGGAAGAGGAATTAACCAAAGGCTCAGCATGCCTTGCCGGAACCAGATTAGGGCCTGAAGCAATCCTGCGGTTTTGCGGCCTGCTCACAAGAAAGCGAGTTGAAGAAAGGAGTTCAGGGGCACTGTAATTCACAATCCTGCAGAGTTATGAATGACAGCTATCGTCCAAAAATGTATTGAAGTAAGTTTTCGAAGAGGACTTGAAAGCGGAGCAGAATTTCAGGAAAACGATTTCAGGAGGTAGACTGGAATTGCACTTAAAGCATAGGAAAAGAGGCCGAATGTCGACAATGATGCACTTGGGCAAAAAGGGCGTATGCGTTTTTTCCTGAATATATTCAGGAAAAAACGCATACGCCCTTTTTGGCCAACCAAGCAAGCGTGTAAACGAAATCTGCACTACAATGAAGTCTCACTGCCCCCGGTCCAAAGGGCCATGTGAAAAAAGTGTAAAATCCAGAAAGGCAGGACAGGTCATGGAGAACAGGGAGCCTTGTTATGCTGATGGGCGGGATGTAAATTGCCAACAGCCACTCTGGCGAAGTGTATGGTGTTTCCTGAAACACATAGGAAACAACGCAACACAGCCTATGGCACTTCCACTTATGGTCCTATAGCTTAGGGAAATTAAAATCAAAAACACACAGCCACCCCAAAGTTTGGGACGGCTCTGTATACAAGAACCTCGTCTACGGTACAAGTTAAATATCCGAGAAATCAAAAAATGGATAAAGAAATTGTGGTACGTACGTACAATGGAATATCACTCAGCAATCAGATCTACGTCATCAGGCCCATAGCGGCATAATGAGTGGATTCAGGTACGACGATTCTACGAGAAATAAGTCACACAGAAAAAGAAACATCATAAGATATCACTAATACACGTAACGTAAACTTGGCTACACATGAACTGAATTACAAAACAGAACAGGGTCTCAAATTTAGAAAACCAACTTATGCTTGCTTATGGGGAAAGGTGAGTTGGGGTGCTGCATAAAACCAGAGATTGAAATTAGCACAGATACTGCTCCATAAGCCAAATATATAATAGACAAGACCTACTCCTTGCTCAACGAAATGGACTCAGCACCCCATATTAAACGCCTGGGAATATAGCTGACAAGTAAGAATCTTAAGACCCATGGATTTATATGTCTCCATAAGGAAATCAAGCATGTGTACAGCGGCCTAAACGAAGCAGTGAAAATCCGATAAATCCCATTATCAAAATAAATTTCACAAACACAACACAATGACAGTGAAATAGAGAGCAATTCTTAAATAATTCATTCAGGGCTTCTGATGCAACCTGGATTTAACACATCTACACCCAGAGCTGGGTGAGACATAATGCTGGACACTTCGGGCTGATAGCATTGGTGAGGTTGGTTGAGCAAAGGCAGATCCTTTGAAGTCATACTGCATGGTAGCCATTCCATGGGTCCCAACTCTCCAGGTTTAAGGGATTCCTCCTTCAGCTAAAACATGCATGGGAAACCCAGAGTATGGTCGACCGTGGGATTGGGAAACGTTTTCAAATACATCTCAGGTTTCGTCCCCTGGTACTCGGGTTCACCATTCCAAACGCTTTACTAACATTCTCCCCTCTTGGAAAGTCAGTGCCTTTAACCTCCTGTTTGGCACAGTTTGCAATTTCTGCGCAAGATGAACAGGAATAGGGAGAAGCAATGAGAGACTAGCTGTAGGTGTCTGCACGGGCAAATGGAACGCTCATTTCCCGCCAGGAAGAGGAATTAACCAAAGGCTCAGCATGCCCTGCCGGAACCAGATTAGGGCGTGAAGCAATCCTGCAGTTTTGCGGCCAGCTCACAAGAAAGCGAGTTGAAGAAAGGAGTTCAGGGGCACTGTAATTCACAATCCTGCAGAGTTATGAATGACACCTATCGTCCAAAAATGTATTGAAGTAAGTTTTCGAAGAGGACTTGAAAGCGGAGCAGAATTTCAGGAAAACGATTTCAGGAGGTAGACTGGAATTGCACTTAAAGCATAGGAAAAGAGGTAGAATGTCGACAATGATGCACTTGGGCAAAAAGGGCGTATGCGTTTTTTCCTAAATATATTCAGGAAAAAACGCATACACACTTTTTGGACAACCAAGCAAGCGTGTAAAGGAAATCTGAACTACAATGAAGTCTCACTGCCCCCGGTCAAAATGGCCATCTGAAAAAAGTGTAAAATCCAGAAAGGCAGGACAGGCCATGGAGAACAGGGAGCCTTGTTATGCTGATGCGCGGGATGTAAATTGCCAACAGCCACTCTGGAGAAGTGTATGGTGTTTCATGAAACACGTAGGAAACAAAGCAACACAGCCTATGGCATTTCCACTTATGTTTCTATAGCTTAAGGAAATTAAAATGTAAAACACACAGCCACCCCAAAGTTTGGAATGGCTCTGTTTACAAGAACCTCGTCTACGGTACAAGTTAAATATCCGAGAAAGCAAAAAATGGATAAAGAAGTTGTGGTACGTACGTACAATGGAATATCACTCAGCAATGAGATCTACGTCATCAGGCCTGTAGCGGTATAATGAGAGGATTCAGGTACGACGATTCTACGAGAAATAAGTCACACAGAAAAAGAAACATCATAAGTTATCACTAATAGACGGAATGTAAACTTGGCTACACATGAACTGAATTACAAAACAGAACAGGGTCTCAAATTTAGAAAACCAACTTATACTTGCTTATGGGGTAAGGTGAGTTGGGGTGCTGCATCAAACCAGAGATTGAAATTAGCACAGATACCGTTCCATAAGCCAAATATATAATAGACAAGACCTACTCCTTGCTCAACGAAATGGACCCAACACCCCATATTCAACGCCTGGGAATATACCTGACAAGTCAGAATCTTAAGACCCATGGATTTATATGTCTCCATAAGGAAATCAAGCGTGTGTACATTGGCCTAAATGCAGCAGTGAAAATCCGATAAATCCCATTATCAAAAAAATTTCACAAACAAAACACAATGACAGTGAAATAGAGAGCATTTCTCTAAGTAATTCATTAAGGGCTTGTGATGCAACCTGATTTACCACATCTACACCCAGAGCTGGGTGAGACATAAGGCTGGACACTTCAGGCTGATAGCATTGGTGAGGTTCGGTGAGCAAATGCAGGCCTTTTGAAGTAATACTGCATGGTAGCCATTCCATGGGTCCCAACTCTCCAGGTTTAAAGGATTCTTCCTTCAGCTAAAACATGCATGGGAAACACAGAGTATGGTCCACCGTGTGATTGGGAAACGTTTTCAAATGCATCTCAGGTTTCGTCCCCTGGTACTCGGGTTCACCGTTCCATACGCTTTACTAACACTCTCCCCACTTGGAGAGTCAGTGCCTTTTACCTCCTGTTTGGCACAGTTTGCAATTTCTGCGCAAGATGAACAGGAATAGGGAGAAGCAATGAGAGACTAGCTGTAGGTGTCTGCACGGGCAAATGGAACGCTCATTTCCCACCAGGAAGAGCAATTAACCATAGGCTCTGCGTGCCCTGGTGGAACCAGATTAGGTCCTGAAGCAATCCTTCGGTTTTGCGGCCAGCTCACAAGAAAGCGAGTTAAAGAAAGGAGCTCAGGGGCACTATAATTCACAAACCTGCAGAGTTATGAATGACAGCTATCGTCCAAAAATGTATTGAAGTAAGTCTTCGAAGAGGACTTGAAAGCGGGGCAGAATTTCAGGAAAACGATCTCAGGGTGTAGACTGGAATTGCACTTAAAGCATAAAAAAAGGGGCACAATGTCCACAATGATGCACTTGGCCAAAAAGGGCGTATGCGTTTTTTCCTGAATATATGGCCCTTTTTGGCCAACCAAGCAAGCGTGTAAAGGAAATCTGCACTACAATGAAGTCTCACTGCCCCCCGGTCAAAAGGGGCATCTGAAAAAAGTGTAAAATCCAGAAAGGCAGGACAGGTCATGGAGAACAGGGAGCCTTGTTATGCTGATGGGCGGGATGTAAATTGCCAACAGCCACTCTGGAGAAGAGTATGGGGTTTCCTGAAACACGTAGGAAACAAAGCAACACAGCCTATGGCACTTCCACTTATGGTCCTATAGCTTAGGGAAATTAAAATCAAAAACACACAGCCACCCCAAAGTTTGGGACGGCTCTGTTTAAAAGAACCTCGTTTACGGTACAAGTTAAATATCCGAGATAGCAAAAAATGGATAAAGAATTCGTGGTACGCACGTACAATTGAATATCACTCAGCAATGAAATCTACTTCATCAGGCCCGTAGCGGCATAATGAGTGGATTCAGGTACGATGATTCTACGAAAAATATGTCACACAGAAAAAGAAACATCATAAGATATCACTAATACACGGAACGTAATCTTGGCTACACATGAACTGAATTACAAAACAGAACAGGGTCTCAAATTTAGAAAACCATCTTATGCTTGCTTATGGGGAAAGGTGAGTTGGGGTGCTGCATAAAACAAGACATGGAAATTAGCACAGATACCGTTCCATAAGCCAAATATATAATAGACAAGACATACTCCTTGCTCAACGAAATGGACT
This sequence comes from Delphinapterus leucas, assembly GCF_059928025.1. Taxonomy (NCBI): domain Eukaryota; kingdom Metazoa; phylum Chordata; class Mammalia; order Artiodactyla; family Monodontidae; genus Delphinapterus; species Delphinapterus leucas. Next base: position 14,913,163 of record NW_028322238.1, read on the forward strand.
CAACACCCCATATTCAACGCCTGGGAATATACCTGACAAGTAATAATCTTAAAACCCATGGATTTATATTTCTTCCTAAGGAAATCAAGCGTGTGTACAGCGGCCTAAATGCAGCAGTGAAAATCCGATAAATCCCATTATCAAAATAAATTTCAAATACAAAACACAATGATAGTGAAACAGAGAGCAATTCTTAAATAATTCATTCAGGCCTTGTGATGCAACCTGGATTTACCACATCTACACCCAGAGCTGGGTGAGTCATAAGGCTGGACACTTCGGACTGATAGCATTGGTGAGATTCGGTGAGCAAACGCAGACCCTTTGAAGTCATACTCCATGGTACCCATTCCATGGGTCCCAACTCTCCAGGGTTAAGGGATCCTTCCTTCAGCTAAAACATGCATGGGAAACCCAGAGTATGGTCCACCGTGTGATTGGGAAACGTTTTCAAATGCATCTCAGTTTTCGAACCCTGATACTCGGGTTCACCATTCCAGACGCTTTACTAACACTCTCCCCACTTGGAGAGTCAGTGCCTTTAACCTCCTGTTTGGCACACTTTGCAATTTCTGCGCACGATGAACAGGAATAGGGAGAACCAATGAGAGACTAGCTGTAGGTGTCTGCACGGGCAAATGGAACGCTCATTTCCCACCAGGAAGAGGAATTAACCAAAGTTTCAGCATACCCTGCCGGAAACAGATTAGGGCCTGAAGCAATCCTGCGTTTTTGTCGCTGCTCACAAGAAAGCGAGTTGAAGAAAGGAGCTCAGGGGCACTGTAATTCACAAACCTGCAGAGTTATGAATGACAGCTATTGTCCAAAAATGTACTGAAGTAAGTCTTCGAAGAGGACTTGAAAGCGGGGCAGAATTTCAGGAAAACGATTTCAGGGGGTAGACTGGAATTGCACTAAAAGCATAGGAAAAGAGGCAGAATGTCGACAATGATGCACTTGGCCAAAAAGCGCGTATGCGTTTTTTCCTGAATATATTCAGGAAAAGACGCATACGCTCTTTTTGGCCAACCAAGCAAGCGTGTAATGGAAATCTGCACTACAATGAAGTCTCACTGCTGCCCGGTCAAAAGGGCCATCTGAAACAAGTGTAAAATCCAGAAAGGCAGGACAGGTCATGGAGAACAGGGAGCCTTGTTATGCTGATGTGCGGGATGTAAATTGCCAACAGCCACTCTGGAGAAGTGTATTGTGTTTCCTGAAACACGTAGGAAACAAAGCAACACAGCCTATGGCACTTCCACTTAGGGTCCTATAGCTTAGGGAAATTAAAATCAAAAACACACAGCCACCCCAAAGTTTGGGATGGCTCTGTTTACAAGAACTTCGTCTACGGTACAAGTTACATATCGGAGAAAGCTAAAAATGGATAAAGAAGTTATGGTACGCACGTAAAATGGAATATCACACATCAATGAAATCTATGTCATCAGGCCCGTAGCGGCATAATGAGTGGATTCAGGTACGATGATTCTACGAGAAAGAAGTCACACAGAAAAAGAAACATCATAAGATATCACTAATACACGGAATGTAAATTTGGCGACACATGAACTGAATTACAAAACAGAACAGGGTCTCAAATTTTGAAAACCAGCTTATGCTTGCTTATGGGGAAAGTTGAGTTGGGGTGCTGCATAAAACCAGAGATTGAAATTAGCACAGATACCGTTCCATAAGCCAAATATATAATAGACAAGACCTACTCCTTGCTCAACGAAATGGACTCAACACCCCATATTCAACGCCTGGGAAGATACCTGACAAGTAAGAATCTTAAAACCCATGGATTTATATGTTTCCATAAGGAAATCATGCATGTGAACAGCGGCCTAAACGCAGCAGTGAAAATCCGATAAATCCCATTATCAAAATAAGTTTCAAAAACAAAACACAATGACAGTGAAATAGAGAGCAATTCTTAAATAATTCATTCAGGGCTTGTGATGCAACCGGGATTTACCACATCTACACCCAGAGCTGGGTGAGACATAAGGCTGGACACTTCGGGCTGATAGCATTGGTGAGGTTCGGTGAGCAAACGCAGACCCTTTGAAGTCATACTGCATGGTACCCATTCCATGGGTCCCAACTCTCCAGGTTTAAGGGATTCTTCCTTCAGCTAAAACATGCATGGGAAACCCAGAGTATGGTCCACTGTGTGATTGGGAAACGTTTTCAAACGCATCTCAGTTTTCGTCCCATGGTACTCGGGTTCACCATCAAAGATGCTTTAGTAACACTCTCCCCACTTGGAGAGTCAGTGCCTATAACCTCCTGTTTGGCACAGTTTGAAATTTCTGCGCAAGATGAATAGGGAGAACCAATGAGAGACTAGCTGTAGGTGTCTGCACGGGCAAATGGAACGCTCATTTCCCACCAGGAAGAAGAATTAACCCTAGGCTCAGCGTGCTTTCCAGAAACAGATTAGGTACTGAGGCAATCCGGTGGTTTTTCGGCCAGCTCACAAGAAAGCGAGTTGAAGAAAGGAGCTCAGGGGCACTGTAATTCACAAACCTGCAGAGTTATGAATGACAGCTATCGTCCAAAAATGTATTGAAGTAAGTCTTCGAAGAGGACTTGATAGCGGGGCAGAATTTCAGGAAAACGATTTCAGGGGTAGACTGGAATTGCACTTAAAGCATAGGAAAAGAGGCAGAATGTCGACAATGATGCACTTGGCCAAAAAGGGCGTATGCGTTTTTTCCTGAATATATTCAGGAAAAAACACATACGCCCTTTTTGGCCAACCAAGCAAGCGTGTAAATGAAATCTGCACTACAATGAAGTCTCACTGCCCCCCGGTCTAAAGGGCCATCTGAAAAAAGCATAAAATCCAGAAAGGCAGGACAGGTCATGGAGATCAGGGAGCCTTGTTATGCTGATGGGCGGGATGTAAATAGCCAACAGCCATTCTGTAGAAGTGTATGGTGTTTCCTGAAACATGTAGGAAAGAAAGCAACACAGAATATGGCATTTCCACTTATGGTCCTATAGCTTAGGGAAATTAAAATCAAAAACACACAGCAACCCCAAAGTTTGGGACGGCTCTGTTTACAAGAACCTCGTCTACAGTACAAGTTAAATATCCGAGAAAGCAAAAAATGGATAAAGAAGTTGTGGTACGCACGTACAATGGAATATCACTCAGCAATGAAATCTACGTCATCAGGCCTGTAGCGGCATAATGAATGGATTCAGGTACGATGAATCTACGAGAAATAAGTCCCAGAGAAAAAGAAACATCATAAGATATCACTAATACACGGAATGTAAACTTGGCTACACATGAACTGAATTACAAAACAGAACAGGGTCTCAAATTTAGAAAACCATCTTATGCTTGCTTATGGGGAAAGGTGAGTTGGGGTGCTGCATCAAACCAGAGATTGAAATTAGCACAGATACCATTCCATAAGCCAAATATATAATAGACAAGACCTACTCCTTGCTCAACGAAATGGACTCAACACCCCATATTCAACGCCTGGAAGATACCTGAGAAGTAAGAATCTTAAAACCCATGGATTTATATGTCTCCTTAAGGAAATCAAGCGTGTGAACAGAGGCCTAAATGCAGCAGTGAAAATCCGATAAATCCGATTAACAAAATATATTTCAAAAACAAAACACAATGATAGTGAAATAGAGAGCAATTCTTAAATAATTCATTCAGGGCTTGTGAAACAACCTGGATTTACCACATCTACACCCAGACCTGGGTGAGTCATAAGGCTGGACACTTCGGGCTGAGAGTATTGGCGAGGTATGGTGAGCAAACGCAGACCCTTTGAAGTCATACTGCATGGTTCCCATTCCATGGGTCCCAACTCTCCAGGTTTAAGGGATTCTTCCTTCAGCTAAAATATGCATGGGAAACCCAGAGTATGGTCCACCGTGTGATTGGGAAACATTTTCAAATGCATCTCAGTTTTCGTCCCCTGATACTCGGGTTCACCATTCCAGACGTTTAACTAACAATCTCCCCACTTGGAGAGTCAGTGCCTTTAACCTCCTGTTTGGCACAGTTTGCAATTTCTGCGGAAGATGAACAGGAATAGGGAGAACCAATGAGAGACTAGCTGTAGGTATCTGCACGGGCAAATGGAACGCTCATTTCCCACCAGGAAGAGGAATTAACCAAAGGCTCAGCGTGCCCTGCCGGAAACAGATTAGGGCCTGAAGCAATCCTGCGGTTTTGCGGCCAGCTCACAAGAAAGCGAGTTGAAGAAAGGAGTTCAGGGGCACTGTAATTCACAAACCTGCAGAGTTATGAATGACAGCTATCGTCCAAAAATGTACTGAAGTAAGTCTTCGAAGAGGACTTGAAAGCGGGGCAGAATTTCAGGAAAACGATTTCAGGGGGTAGACTGGAACTGCACTTAAAGCATAGGAAAAGAGGCAGAATGTCCACAATGATGCACTTGGACAAAAAGGGCGTATGAGTTTTTTCCTGAATATATTCAGGAAAAAACGCATACGCACTTTTTGGCCAACCAAGCATGGGTGTAAAGGAAATCTGCCCTACAATGAAGTCTCACTGCGCCCCGGTCAAACGGGTCATCTGAATAAAGTGTAAAATCCAGAAAGGCAGGACAGGTCATGGAGAACAGGGAGCCTTGTTATGCTGATGGGCGGGCTGTAAATTGCCAACAGCCACTCTGGAGAAGTGTATGGTGTTTCCTGAAACACGTAGGAAACAAAGCAACACAGCCTATGGCACTTCCACTTATGGTCCTATAGCTTAGGGAAATTAAAATCAAAAACACACAGCCACCCCAATGTTTGGGACGGCTCTGTTTACAAGAACCTCGTCTACGGTACAAGTTAAATATCCGAAAAAACAAAAATGGATAAAGAAATTGTGGTACGCATGTACAATGGAATATCACACAACAATGAAATCTATGTCATCAGGCCCATAGCGGCATAATGAGTGGATTCAGGTACGATGATTCTACGAGAAATAAGTCACACAGAGAAAGAAACATCATAAGATATCACTAATACACGGAATGTAAACTTGGCTACACATGTACTGAATTACAAAACAGAACAGGGTCTCAAATTTAGAAATCCAACTTATGCTTGCTTATGGGGAAAGGTGAGTTGGGGTGCTGCATAAATCCAGAGATTGAAATTAGCACAGATACCATTCCATAAGCCAAATATATAATAGACACGACCTACTCCTTGCTCAACGAGATGGACTCAACAACACATATTCAATGCCAGGGAATATACCTGACAAGTAAGAATCTTAAGACCCATGGATTTATATGTCTCCATAAGGAAATCAAGCGTGTGTACAGCGGCCTAAACCCAGCAGTGAAAATCCGAAAAATCCCATTATCAAAATATATTTCAAAAACAAAAGACAATGACAGTGAAATAGAGAGCAATTCTTAAATAATTCATTCAGGGCTTGTGATGCATCCTGGATTTACCACATCTACAACCAGAGCTGGGTGAGACATAAGGCTGGACACTTCGTGTTGATAGCATTGGTGAGGTTCGGTGAGCAAACGCAGACCCTTTGAAGTCATACTGCATGGTACCCATTCCATGGGTCCCAACTATCCAGGTTTAAGGGATTCTTCCATCAGCTAAAACATGCATGGGAAACCCAGAGTATGGTCCACCGTGTGATTGGGAAACATTTTCAAATGCATCTCAGGTTTCGTCCCCTGGTACTCAGGTTCACCATTCCAGACGCTTTACTAACACTCTCCCCACTTGGAGAGTCAGTGCCTTTAACCTCCGTTTTGGCACAGTTTGCAATTTCTGCGCAAGATGAACAGGAATAGGGAGAACCAATGAGAGACTAGCTGTAGGTGTCTGCACGGGCAAATGGAACGCTCATTTCCCACCAGGAACAGGAATTAACCAAAGGCTCAGCGTGCCCTGCTGGAAGCAGATTAGGGCCTGAAGCAATCCTGCGGTATTGCGGCCAGCTCACAAGAAAGCGAGTTGTAGAAAGGAGCTCAGGGGCACTGTAATTCACAAACCTGCAGAGTTATGAATGACAGCTATCGTCCAAAAATGTATTGAAGTAAGTCTTCGAAGAGGACTTGAAAGCGGGGCAGAATTTCAGGAAAACGATTTAAGGGGGTAGACTGGAATTGCACTTAAAGCATAGGAAAAGAGGTAGAATGTCCACAATGATGCACTTGGCCAAAAAGGGCGTATGCGTTTTTTCCTGAATATATTCAGGATAAAACGCATACGCACTTTTTGGCCAACCAAGCAAGCGTGTAATGGAAATCTGCACTACAATGAAGTCTCACTGCCCCCCGGTCCAAAGGGCCATCGGAAACAAGTGTAAAATCCAGAAAGGCAGGACAGGTCATGGAGAACAGGGAGCCTTGTTATGCTGATGGGCGGGATGTAAATTGCCAACAGCCACTCTGGAGAAGTGTATGGTGTTTCCTGAAACACGTAGGAAAGAAAGCAACACAGCCTATGGCACATCCACTTATGGTCCTATAGCTTAGGTAAATTAAAATCAAAAATACACAGCCACCCCAAAGTTGTGGACGGCTCTCTTTAAAAGAACCCCGTCTACGGTACAAGTTAAATATCCGAGAAAGCAAAAAATGGATAAAGAAGTTGTGGTACGTACGTACAATGGAATATCACTCAGCAATGAGATCTACGTCATCAGGCCCGTAGCGGCATAATGAGTGGATTCAGGTACGACGATTCTACGAGAAATAAGTCACACAGAAAAAGAAACATCATAAGATATCACTAATACACGGAACGTAAACTTGGCTACACATGAACTGAATTACAAAACAGAACAGGTTCTCAAATTTACAAAACCAACTTATGCTTGCTTATGGGGAAAGGGGAGCTGGGGTGCTGCATAAAACCAGAGATTGAAATTAGCACAGATACCGTTCCATAAGCCAAATATATAATAGACAAGACCTACTCCTTGCTCAACGAAATGGACTCAACACCCCATATTCAACGCCTGGGAATATACCTGACAAGTAAGAATCTTAAGACCCATGGATTTATATGTCTCCATTAGGAAATCAAGCGTGTGTACAGCGGCCTAAACGCAGCAGTGAAAATCCGATAAATCCCATTATCAAAATAAATTTCACAAACACAACACAATGACAGTGAAATAGAGAGCAATTCTTAAATAATTCATTCAGGGCTTGTGATGCAACCGGGATTTACCACATCTACACCCAGAGCTGGGTGAGACATAAGGCTGGACACTTCGGGCTGATAGCATTGGTGAGGTTCGGTGAGCAAACTCAGACCCTTTGAAGACATAGTGCATGGTAGCCATTCCATGGTTCCCAACTCTCCAGGTTTAAGGGATTCTTCCTTCAGCTAAAACATGCATGGGAAACCCTGAGTATGGTCCACCGTGTGATTGGGAAACGTTTTCAAATGCATCTCAGGTTTCGACCCCTGGTACTCGGGTTCACCGTTCCAGACGCTTTACTAACACTCTCCCCACTTGGAGAGTCAGTGCCTTTAACCTCCTGGTTGGCACAGTTTGCAATTTCTGCGCAAGATGAACAGGAATAGGGAGAACCAATGAGAGACTAGCTGTAGGTGTCTGCACGGGCAAATGGAACGCTCATTTCCCACTAGGAAGAGGAATTAACCAAAGGCTCAGCGTACCCTGCCAGAACCAGATTAAGGCCTGAAGCAATCCAGCGCTTTTGTGGGCAGCTCACAAGAAAGCGAGTTGAAGAAAGGAGCTCAGGGGCACTGTAATTCAAAAACCTGCACAGTTATGAATGACAGCTATCGTCCAAAAATGTATTGAAGTAAGTCTTCGAAGAGGACTTGAAAGCGGGGCAGAATTTCAGGAAAACGATTTCATGGGGTAGACAGGAATTGCACTTAAAGCATAGGAAACGAGGCAGAATGTCGACAATGAGGCACTTGGCCAAAAAGGGCGTATGCGTTTTTTCCTGAATATATTCAGGATAAAACGCATACGCCCTTTTTGGCCAACCAAGCAAGCATGAAAAGGAAATCTGCACTACAATGAAGTCTCACTGCCCCCCGGTCGAAACGGACATCTGAAACATGTGTAAAATCCAGAAAGTCAGGACAGGTCATGGAGAAGAGGGAGCCTTGTTATGCTGATGGGCGGGATGTAAATTGCCAACAGCCACTCTGGAGAAGTGTATGGTGTTTCCTGAAACACGTAGGAAACAAAGCAACACAGCCTATGGCAATTCCACTTAGGGTCCTATAGCTTAGGGAAATTAAAATCAAAAACACACAGCCACCCCAAAGTTTGGGACGACTCTGTTTACAAGAACCTCGTCTACGGTACAAGTTATATATCCGAGAAAGCAAAAAATGGATAAAGAAATTGTGGTACGTACGTACAATGGAATATCACTCAGCAATGAGATCTACGTCATCAGGCCCGTAGCGGCATAATGAGTGGATTCCGGTACGACGATTCTACGAGAAATAAGTCACACAGAAAAAGAAACATCATAAGATATCACTAATACACGGAACGTAAACTTGGCTACACATGAACTGAAATAGAAAACAGAACAGGGTCTCAAATTTAGAAAACCAACTTATGCTTGCTTATGGGGAAAGGTGAGTTGGGGTGCTGCATAAAACCAGAGATTGAAATTAGTACAGATACCGTTCCATAAGCCAAATATATAATACACAAGACCTACTCCTTGCTCAACGAATTGGACTCAACACCCCTTATTCAACGCCTGGGAATATACCTGACAAGTCAGAATCTTAAAACCCATGGATTTATATGTCTCCATAAGGAAATCAAGCATGTGTACAGCGGCCTAAACACAACAGTGAAAATCCGATAAATCCCATTATCAAAATAAATTTCAAAAACAAAACACAATGACAGTGAAATAGAGAGCAATTCTTAAATAATTCATTCAGGGCTTGTGATGCAACCTGGATTTACCACATCTACACCCAGAGCTGGGTGAATCATAAGGCCGGACACATTGGGCTGATAGCATTGGTGAGGTTCGGTGAGCAAACGCAGATCCTTTGAAGTCATACTGCATGGTCCCCATTCCATGGGTCCCAACTCTCCAGGTTTAAGGGATTCTTCCTTCAGCTAAAACTTGCATGGGAAACCCAGAGTATGGTCCACCGTGTGATTGGGAAATGTTTTCAAATGCATCTCAGGTTTCGTCCCCTGATACTCGGGTTCACCGTTCCAGACGCTTTACTAACACTCTCCCCACATGGAGAGTCAGTGCCTTTAACTTCCTGTTTGGCACAGTTTGCAATTTCTGCACAAGATGTACAGGAATAGGGAGAACCATTGAGAGACTAGCTGTAGGTGCCTGCACGGGCAAATGGAACGCTCGTTTCCCACAAGGAAGGGGAATTAGCCAAAGGCTCAGTGTGCCCTGCCAGAACAAGATTAGGGCCTGAAGCAATCCTGCAGTTTTGCGGCCAGCTCACCAGAAAGCGAGTTGAAGAAAGGAGCTCAGGGGCACTGTAATTCACAAACCTGCAGAGTTATAAATGACAGCTATCATCCAAAAATATATTGAAGTAAGGCTACAAAGAGGACTTGAACGTGGGGCAGAATTCCAGGACTACGATTTCAGGAGGTAGACGGGAAATCCTCTGAAAGTATAGGAAAGGAGTCAGAATGTCGACAATGATGCACTTGGTCAAAAAGGGCATATGCATTTTTTCCAGGGCCCTCATTAAAGAGGGTTGGAGGCTCCCAGTATGCTTCAGTGGCCAACAGAAGTCCCACGTCGCCAAGGCGACGTGAGCCAGCCATGCAGGAGTGACCTCACATCAGAGGGCCCACCTCACAGAAGGGTAAGGAACCCAGGAATGATCAGACCCTCACCAGAGTGCCCACAACAGCAAGGGGCTGGGAACCAGGCAGGAGTGTCCTCACACCCGTGGGACCACATCATCGAAATTTGAGGTACCCAGCACATGTGGCCTCAAACCAGAGGACCCACATCACCATGGGTCTCGGAGCGAGGCAGGCAGGATTAACCTCCCAACACATGGCCCATTGTATAAAAAAGGTGAGGAATCCAGCCGTTGGAACATCCCAGCAGGCGGCCCAGATCACCGAGGCTATGGGATCCAGGCAGTGATGAACTCACAACAGAGGGCCCTCATCGTGATACTGTAAGCAACCCAGCCGTTGTGACCTCAGAGCACAAGGCCCACATCCCCATGGGGGAGGGAACCAAGCAGGAGTGTCATCGCACCAGTGGGCACACATCAGAAAATGTGGGGAGCCCAGCAGTTAGGGCCAGACGCCAGAGGGCCCTCATCACTGAGGAGAGGAGGCTCCCAGCAAGCTCCAACTGCTACCAGAGGGCTGACGTCGCCAATGCGGTGTGTGCCAGCCAGGCAGGAGTGACCTCAGAGCAGAGGGCCAACCACACAAAAGTGTGAGGAACCCAAAGAGGATCAGACTCTCACCAGAGGGCCCACATCACCAAGGGAATGGAAACCAGGCAGGAGTGTCCTCACACCAGTGGGGCCACATCACCGAAATGTGATGGACCCAGCACACGTGGCCTCAAACTAGAGGACACACATCACCAAGGGGCTGGGAGTGAGGCAGGCAGGAGGAGCCTCAAAACAGAGGGCCCATAGAATAAAAAAGGTGAGGAATCCCGCAGTTGGAACATCCCAGCAGGCGGCCAGGAGCAGCGAGGATATGGGATCCAGGCCTGACTGAACACAAAACAGCGGGCCCTCATCATGAAACTGTGAGCAACCCAGCCGTTGGGGCCTCAGAGCAGAAGGCCCACATTCCCATGTGGTTGGGAACCTGGCAGGAGTGTACTCGCACCACAGGGCGCACATCAGAGAATATTGGGAGCCCAGAAGTTAGGGCCTGACGCCAGAGGGCCCTCATCACCGAGGAGAGGAAGCTCCCAGCAGGCTCCAACTGCCACAAGAGGGCCAACGTTGCCAAGGCGGGGTGTGCCAGCCAGGCAAGAGTGACCTCACAGCAGAGAGTCCACCTCACAGAATGGTGAGGAACCCAGCCAGGATCAGACTCTCACCAGAGGGCCCACATCACCAAGGGGATAGGAACCAGGCAGGAGTGTCCTCACACCAGTGGGGCCACATAATCGAAAGGTGAGGGACCCAGCACACGTAGCCTCAAACCAGAGGACACACATCACCAAGGGGCTGGGAGTCAGGCAGGCAGGAGGAGTCTCAAAACAGAGGGCCCATAGAAGAAAAAAGTGAGGAATCCCACAGTTGGAACCTCCCCGCAGGCAGCCAGGAGCAGCGAGGCTATTGGATCCAGGGCGGAGTGAACTCACACCAGAGGACCCTCATCATGAAACTGAGCAACCCACCGTTGGGACCTCAGAGCAGAAGGCCCACATTCCCATGGGGTTGGGAACCTGGCAGGAGTGTAGTCGCACCACAGGGCGCACAGCAGAAAGTTTTGGGAGCCCAGGAGTTAGGGTCTGATGCCAGAGGGCCCTCATTACCGAGGGGTGGAGATCCCCAGCAGGCACCAACTCCCAACTGAGGGCCCACGTCGCCAAGGTGATGTGTGCCAGCCAGGCAGGAGTGACCTCACAGCAGAGGGTCTACCTCACAGAAGGGTGAGGAAACCAGCCAGGATAAGACTCTCACCAGAGAGCCCACATCACCAAGGGGATCGGAAAAAGGCAGGAGTGTCCTCACACCAATGTGGCCACATTATAGAAAGGTGAGGAACCCAGCACATGTGGCCTAAACCAGAGGACCCACATTTCCAAGGTGCTCCAAGTGAGGCAAGCAGGAGTAGCCTAACAACACAGGGCCCACAGAATAAAAAATGTGAGGAATCCAGCAGTTTGAACCTCCCAGCAGGTGGCCCAGAGCACGGAGTCTATGGGATCCAGGCCACAGTGAACTCACAGCAGAGGGCCCACATCATGAAACTGTGAGCAACCCAGCCAGTGGAACCTCACAGCAGAAGGCCCACATCCCCATGGGGATAGGAACCTCGCAGGAGTGTCCTCGCACAACTTAACACGTATCAGAAAATGTGGGAACCCAGCAGTTAGGGCCTGACGCCAGAGGGCCCTCATCACCGAGGAGAGGAGGCTACCAGCAGGCTCCAAATGCCACCAGAGGGCCGACGTCACCAAGGCAATGGGAGAAAGCCAGGCAGGAGTTACCTCACAGAAGAGGGCCCACCTCACAGAAGTGTGAGGAACCCAACCAGGATCAGACTCTAACCAGAGGGCCCACATCACCAAGGGGATGGAAACCAGGCAGGAGTGTCCTCACACCAGTGGGGCCACATCAGCCAAAGGTGAGGAACACAGCACATGTGGCCTCAAATAAGGGGACACACATCACGAAAGGGCTGGGAGTGAGGCATGCAGGAGGAGACTCACAACAGAGGGCCCATAGAATAAAAAGGTGAGGAACCCCGCAGTTGGAAGCTCCAAGCAGGTGGCCCAGAGCACTGAGGCTATGGGATCCATGCCGGAGTGAACTCACAGTAGACGGCCCACATTCTGACACTGTGAGAAACCCAGCCGTTGGGAGCCCAGAGCAGAAAGCCAACATCCCCATGGGGATGGGACCCTGGCAGGAGTGTACTCGCACGACAGGGCGCACATCAGAAAATTTTGGGAGCCCATGAGTTAGGGCCTGACGCCAGAGGGTCCTCATTACCGAGGGGAGGAGACTCCCAGCAGGCACCAACTCCCAAATGAGGGCCCACATCGCCAAGGTGACGTGTGCCAGCCAGGCAGGAGTGACCTCACAGCAGAGGGTCTACCTCACAGAAGGGTGAGGAATCCAGCCAGGATCAGACTCTCACCAGAGGACCCCCATCACCAAGTGGATGGGAACCAGGCAGGAGTGTCCTCACACCAGTGGGGCCACATCAATAAAGGTGAGGAAACCAGCACATGTGGCCTCAAACCAGAGGACCTACATCACAAAGGGGCTGGGAGTGAGTCAGGAAGGAGGAGCATGAAAACACAGGACCCAAAGAATAGAAAAGGTAAGGAATCCAGCAGTAGGAACCTCCCAGCAGGTGGCTCAGAGCACAGAGTCTATGGGATCTAGGCCTGAGTGAACTAACACCAGAGAGCCAACATCATGAAACGGTGAACAACACAGGTGTTGGGACCTTAGAGCAGAAGGCCCACATGCCCATGGGGATGGGAACCTGGCAGGAGTGCCCTCGCACCAGTTAGCACGTATCAGAAAATGTGGGAACCCAGCAGTTAGGGCCTGATGCCAGAGGGCCTCATCACCGAGGGGAGGAGGCTCCCAGCAGGCTCCAACTGCCACCAGAGGTCCGACGTCACCAAGGAGGGGTGTGCTAGCCAGGCAGGAGTGACCTCAGAGAAGAGGGCCCACCTCACAGAAGTGTGAGGAACCCAACCAGGATCAGACTCTCGCCGGAGGGACCACATCACCAAGGGGATGGGAAGCAGGCAGGAGTGTCCTCACACGAGTGGGGCCACATCATCAAAAGATGAGGAACCCATCACATGTGGCCTCAAACCAGAGGACGCACATCACCAAGGGGCTGGGAGTGAGGCAGGTGTCTGGAGGGGCACATTTAACTCTAATTTCCCACCAGTAAGAGGAATTAACCAAAGGCTCAGAGTGCTGTGCCACACCCTGATTACGGCCTGAAGCAAACCTGCGGTTTTCTGGCCAGCTTTCAAGGAAACGAGTTAAGAAAGGAAATCACGGGCACTGTAATTCACAAACCTGCAGAGTTATAAATCACAGCTATTGGCAAAAATATATTGAAATAAGTCTGCAAAGAGGACTTGAAAACGAGGCAGAATTGCAGGAATCATATTTCAGGAGGTAGATTGGAATTGCATTTAAAGCATGTGAAAAGCGGCAGATCTTTGACAGTGATGCACTTGGACAAACAGTGCGTATACATTTTTTCCTGAATATATTCAGGAAAAAACGCATATGCCCTTTTTGGCCAACCAAGCACTCGAGCAATGGAAATCCGTACTACAATGAAGTCTCATTTCCCATTCGTCAAAAGGGCCATTTGAAAAAAGTGAAAAAACCAGAAACACAGGACAGGCCATGGAGAACAGGGAGCCTTGTTATGCTGATGGGTGGGATGTAAATTGTCAACAGACACTCTGGAGATGTTTATGGTGTATCCTGAAACATCTGAAAAACAAAGCTACAGAGACTAGGGCACTTCCACTTGTGGCCCTATAGCTTAGGAAAATTAAAATCAACAAGACACAGCCAACACAAAATTTAGGGCTGCTGTGTTTACAAGAACCTCGAATCCAGTACAAATTTAATATCCCAGAAAGAAAAAAATGGATAAAGGAGTTGTGCTACTTACGTACAACGGAATATCACTCAGCAATGAAATCAATGTCATCAGGCCTGTAGCAGCAAATTGAGTGGATTTAAGTATGATGATTCTAAGAGAAATATGTCACACAGAGAAAGATAATTATCATAAGATATCACTAATAGAGGGAGTGTAAACTTGGCTACACATAAACTGAATTACAAAACCGAACAGTCTCACATTTAGATAAAAACTTATGCTTGCTTAAGGGGAAAGTTGAGTTGGGGTGCTGTATAAAACCAGAGATTGAAATTAGCACACATACCATTCCATAAGCCAAATATGTAATAGACAAGACCTACTCTTTGCTCAACGAAATAGACTCATCCATGGTGTATCACCTCACACCTGTTAGAATGGGCATCATCAGAAAATCTACAAACAACAAATGCTGGAAAGGGTGTGGAGATAAGGAACCCTCTTCCACTATTGTTGGGAATGTAAATTGATACAGTCACTGTGGAGAACATTATGGAGTTTCTTATAAAACTAAGAATAGAATTACCATATGATCCAGCAATCCCACTACTGGGCATATACCCAGGCAAAACCATAAATCAAAAAGAGACATTCACCTCAATGTTCATTGCATCACTATTTACAATATCCAGGTAATGGAAGCAACCTAAATGCCCACAGACAGACGAATGCATAAAGATGTGGTACAAATATAAAATGGAATATTACTAAGCCATAAAAAGGAATGAAATTGGGTCATTTGTAGAGACGTTGATGGATCTAGAGACTGTCATACAGAGTGAAGTAAGTCAGAAATAGAAAAACAAATCTTGTATATTAATGCATATATGTGGAACCTAGAAAAATTATACAGATGAACCGTTTTTTAAGGCAGAAATAGAGCAACAGATGTAGACAACAAACGTATGGACACCAAGGGGGGAAAGCTGTTGGGGGGTGGTGGTGGGAGGATTGAGAGATTGGGATTGGCATGTATACATTTATATGTATAAAATAGATAACCAAAAAGAACCTGCTGTATAAAAAAATAAAATAAAATTCAAAATTACAAAAAGTAAAACAGAAAAAATATTCTTCCCTTCACATACATGTATTTATATGAATAAATTATTTCCATGCTTATATCTGTAAATACAAAAAAGAGGAATAAAATCTACCTTGAACCAAAAATGAAAAAAAGAAAAAAAAAACAGAACCCACCAGTTACACAGAGGAAAACCGTATCAGGGCACTTGCTCCAGTTGTAAACAATTCTGTAGTTGGCCAGTGGTGGGGAATCATCTCCCATTCAGCCAGCAGGCCCCACGCAACAAGCGTCCTCATTGCAAAGCTGGGGGACCGTGCCAAGGCATCTGTGAGTAAATGTGGGCCGAGCCCCAGGCCAGCTGCTGCTGAAATGTTCCCACCCTTCCCAGGTAAAACACCTGAATATGTACAAGGACTTGAAAGCCTAGAGGAAGGGCCATGGAGCCACATGAGCGACAGCATGCCAGCCGATTTGGTGCCTGCAGGCCAGCCAGGATGGTCCTGGCCCTGGGTACTCTTCTGGAAGCTTTCCATTTCCCTGCCTGAGATACCCCTGCTGTCCGGGCCCCCACTGCTTTCTTCCTCACTCACCTCTGCCCAGGGAGAAATTCCAGAGGCAGGTATGGGTGACACATCCTCTTCTTTAGCAGGCGGCATCTTGGTAACTGCTGCAGAAAGTCCAGCAGAGCCCCACTCACACTGGGCCACCCACAAAGCCGTGGCCTCTCACTCCCTCCCACCAGTCCAGCCCCGAGGCTGCTGACAGGGCAGAGAAAATGGCGTCAGGCACAGCTGCAGGGGCTCTTGCTGCCTGGAGCGGTGTTTATATTGATCTCAAACAGGCACACCTGGGGAGGGCTGGCCGGCATGGTCAGGCTTCCCAGGCCAGCCAATAATCACCCCTCAGGCGCTCACAGTTGCAGAAACTGGAACTTGCTGAATCGGCCAGGTCCAAGGAACAGGTGTGGGCTCCTGAGAGTCAGGATAGACAAGGGGTTGCAGCTCTGGCTTGTTTTCTAATTATATTATCTGGCCCATGAGTGGGAGACAACTTCAAGAAAACCCTCTCCTAATGAGAGGAACCCAGGAGTCAGGGAGAGGAGGGGTGGGTGGTGGGTGGAGACAGAGGCCTGGTGCCCCGGGTGCAGTGGAAGTCTCTGGAAGACCAGGTGGAGGGAGGCCACACAGAGTGATGCCCAGGGTCACAGACCTGTTGGAGCTGCTGTTTCTTAGTTCAAGTCCTGCTCTGAGGTGCTCTGTGTCAGATCTGAGTGACAGGTGAGCTGGAAGTGCTCTGCAATGAGGGCGATGTGCACGGTACCTGTGTGCCCAGCCCTGCCAGGGTAACTGAAAGGGTAGCTCTGTATCCTGGGAGGGGCCTGACCATGAGAGCCCCATGGGCTGCAGGGGAACCTGCCCAGGGAACCCCATATCCTGGGAGGGGCCTGAACAGGAGAGCACCGTGGGCTGCGGTGGGGGTGGGGTACCTGCCCAGGTGAGCTCCATATCCTGGGATTGGCCTGACCTCGAGAGCCCCATGGGCTGCTGGAGTCCTGGTAAAGGATGTCAGGACAGTCAGTGAAGCCACCGAGGATATACCTCCAGTAGTTCCTAAATCCTACACCCTGCTGGTCATTCTACCAACCACCGGGACATGGTATTCTGTATTAGTCTTCAATGATGCCTTCTTTTGTATTCTATTAGTCCCAGAGTCACAAGAAATTTTGGCTTGTGAGTGGCAGGACTCAACATACAACTAAAACAATACTTCTGGACCGTGTTGCCCCAAGGGTTCAAAAATTCCCACACCATCTTTGGGGAAAGCTCAGCTAAAGACCTAAAAGTTCTACCTCTGGAAAAGGAAACACCCCTTCAATATGCAGATGACATTCTGATCGCCAGCCCTACTAAGGAGACCTCTGAACTACCAAGCCAATAAAGGATAGAAGTTGTCAAATAAAAAGCTCAAATATCACAGACTACGGTGACCTGCCTGGGCTTCATTCTCACAGAAGGTCGGAGAAGCCCATCTCAGGAAAGGGAAGAAACAATTTACAGCCTTACCCATTTCTAAAACTAGAAGACAGCTTAGGGGTTCCTGGGGAGGCCAGGGTTGGTGCTTCTGGATCCCTAACTACAGTCTACTAGCTGGGCCTCTATATGAAACACTGAAAGGAAAAGATGATGATCCTTTTGAATAGAATCCAGAAGTGGCCTTTCAAGAATGGAAAGAGCAGTCAATTCAGACCCTTGCCCTGGAACTCCCTAATTTAGCTAAACCCTTTGACCTTTACATTCCTGGTGAATGGTGAATCGCTATTGGAGTATTAGTGCAAAAACTGGGACCACTTGAAATGGAACAATGCAAGAATGCCATCCCGGTAGGACAAACTACGGTCACCAATGGGCTTGGCCCACCGCCACATCTGGCCAAGATACTGGCGGTATCTGAAAACCTGGAAATCAGCAGCACAAAAGGCCACCTCCCTCCTAAGGGAAAAGGACCCCACGTGGTGATCCTAAGCCCCAACCATGCCCTGAAGTTGCAGGGTTTGCTCCGTAGGCACACTGACCTCGAGTGAGGAGGCCCTCCAACTCCAAACTCCAGAGAGATAACCGGGGTAAAGGTGCACCATGACGACTCATGTGACCATCACTTGACCTGGAGTTTCTCTCATAAAACAACAAGAGTGTGTCCCAAAAGAGTAGACTACTGCTTGCAGGACTTACTGCACCCAGAGCGGACCTAATAATCTTGGCGGGGGAAACGTATATCACGCTGTCACCATAGAAGAGCCTACAGACACTGTGATGATGGTGGCCAATAAGACCGGCTGGACTCCTGTTTACTTCAAAAGGCTGTTGACTCAGTGGCCATCATGGTCCTTCATCACCACTGACCCTGGGCTGTCTGGGAGTTGAGCAGGCAGGGTCCTGACACCTGGTGCTCTTTTTACGTTAATTCAGGGGCCTAATTGAAGAAAGCACAGACTACTGGTCAGAGCATCTAGGCTGTCAGAAACGGTCAGCCTAAGGTGGCCGAACAAATGCGGGGCGGGGTGAAACTGGACCTCACAGCGTCACTGCACATCTCCTTCCTGGAAACTTAAAGGTCATTAGAATCTATAACACTTCCAATACTGGTGCTCAGGCGGACGAGCAGGGAGGCAGGAGGCCTGTGGGCAATCAACGTCACCTGGAGGCTGCTGGGGAGAAGTTCTGACCCTCGCCCACAGGTATGAGAGCTCCTAACTCAGCACTCAGCAGTTAGAGAAGAAGGGTCTGCACCCTCAGCACTCTAAGAATGAGGAAGGGGAAAAAAGGCAGAAGAGGGCTTTTTCCCAGGCAAAGCCCCTTAAAAATCCCTGGGAGATAAAAATAGAATCTGGGCAATAAAATAAAGTCTAACCTTTTTTATCCTTTGTGCTTTGTCTAATTTCACATGCTCCTAGGGTCCCGCATACAGAGGTTCAACAGCTGGCACTTCAGACCAGATTTCCTAGTGCGGAATGGCTGGGTCGACACATCAGCTCCTGGGGCACAGTGCACACTCCGCGATATAGAGCCTGAGCTGCAGCCAACCGGGCCCTCGAGAGCTCCGCCCCCTCCCTCCCACTGACTCTGACAGGATCTCTACACAGCAGCCCAGCCCACAGCCCACGGGGTAGCACATGCTCTCACCTCTCCATTCTCTGATCAAAATATAAAGTTTCCTTTGCTTCTGAACCAAACTCAGTCTCAATCTGTTGGCTCCAATGACACTGGGCAGGGGGACACTTGTTGGGGTCCACTCTGGAGGATCAGTAACAGAAATTGAGAACATTGTAACTTCAATGAACAGATGTGTGAGCCAAACCTTAATTAACATAGAACCGTGTATAAGGCTCGGGTAAAATAAGATGTTTCTAACACTCCCATTTGATATTTCCATCACTTTATTATAAGCAAGTTCAGTGAAAAGGTTTGTCTTATTTGTCAGGTCAATATTAGAGAAACGAAGTGATTTCTTTCCAAGGATGTACATCTAATAATCTTGGTTAAATCTTCAATCTTGTTTTAAATGCTTTTCCATTGAAAATGATACCTCTCTTTCAGCTCCCCCAATTCTGAGAAGTATAAAATCTTATAATTTATTATTACCAAAGGGGAAAGGTGGGAGGAGGGATAAATTACAGTTTGGGATTAACACATACACACTGCTATGTATAAAATCGATCATCAACAAGGAACTACTGTATAGCACAGGGAACTACACTCAATATTTTACAATAACCTATAAGGGGAAATCATCTGAAAAAGAATAGATATTTTTATTGACATCATCTATTAATGACAGTTAAAATGGAACGTAAGGGAAGCCGGTGGTGAGTGCTTCTGACCCTGAAGACTTCAATCATCTAAAGTTTGGACTCTGCCTACTTCCCAAGGCCCTTAATGAACATATGTGCAGCCGTAGCTTAAAAAATTCCCCAGTTTGGGTTGTGGAGAGACACTGATTTTGTAAAAGCCCTGGTGTTCTCCTCACATGAATGGGACCCTTCCTACAGCTAAAACATGCCTGTCACACCCAGAGGATGGTATACCGTCTGATCGGGAAGAGTTTGGAAAAGACATCTCATCTCCTCATCTCCTGGTGCTCGGGTTCACCCCTCCAGCGTCTTTACGAACAGTCTCCCCACTTGGAGATGTCAGCACTGTCAACATCCTGTTGCAGACAGTTTGGAATTTGTCCAGAGGATGAAGCAGAAGGAGGAGGAACAATGAGAGACAAGTCCTAGGTGTTCGGACAGGCACATGTCACTCTTATTTCCAATCAGGAAGACGAATTGACCAAAGGCTAGGGTTGCCCATGGAAACAGAATAGGGCTTGAGGTAATTCTGCTGCTTTGTGGCCAGTTCCCATAAACACAAGTTGAAAAATGGAACTCAGGGACACTAACATTCACGAAACTGCAGAGTTGAAAATATCTATCACTGAAAAATGTCTTGAGGAAAGTCAGAGAAAAGGACTTGTAAGCAATGGAGAATGGCAGGAAAGGGATTGGAAGAGGTAGAAAGGACTCGCCATTAAGCACAGGAAAAGAGGCTGAACATTGCCAACATTGCAGTTGGCTAAAAAGGGTGTATGCGTCTTTTTCTGTATGTATTCAAGAAAAGGGCATACACTTTTTTAGCCAACCAAACAGGTGGGCACTGGAAATCAATACTACAAAACATATCACTTCGCATCAGTCAGAAGAGCCTTCCTCATAAAGTGTAAACACCAGAAATGCAGGACAGGGCAAGGAGAAAAGGGAGCCCTGTGAGGCTTATACTGGAAATGTATATTGCCAACGGTCACTCTGGAGAAGTGTATTGTGTTTACTAAAGCATCTAAAAAATGAGCTACAGAGCACAGGGCACTTGCACTCATGGACGTATATCTTGGGAAAAACAAAAATCGAGAGGACACAGGCACCCCAATGTTTACCGCCTCTATGTTTAAAAGATCCTCGACTAGGATATAATTTATATGTCTCTGGAGGGAAAAAATGGATAGAGATGTGGCACTTATGTAGAGTGGAATATTACTCAGCCTGGAAATCAATGAAATATGGCCAGTTGTAACAACCCCAGAGGAGTTACGTATGATCATTCGAAGTCACCTAATTCAAAAAGAAAAAGACATACGATATTACTAATACATGGAATGTAAACGTGGCTACAAATGAACTGAATTACAAAACAGAACGGGGTCTCAAATTTAGAAAACCAACATATGCTTGCTTAAGGATAAAGAAGAGTTGGGGTGCTGCATATAACCAGAGATAGAAATTAGCACAGATAACTTTCCATAAGCCAAATATGTAATAGACAAGACCTACCACTTGCTCAACGAAATGGACTAAACACCCCATATTCAACGCCTAGGAATACACCTGACTAGTAAGAATCTTCAAACCCATGGATTTATATGTCTCCGTAAGAGAATCAAGCGTGTGTATAGATTTATGAATGCAGCAGAGAAAATCCGATAAACCCAATTATCAAAATGAATTACAAAAACAAAACACAATGACAGTGAAATAGAGAGCTATTCTGAAATAATTCATTCAGAGCTTGTGATGCAACCTGCATTAACCACATCTGCACCAAGAGCTGAGTGAGACATAAGGTTGGACACTTCGGGCGGATAGCATTGGTGAGGTACAATGAGCAAATGCAGAACCTTTGAAGTCATACTCAATGGTACCCATTCCATGGGTCCCAACTCTCCAGGTTTAAGAGATCCTTCGTTCAGCTAAAACATGCATGGGAAACCAAAAGTATGGTCCACCATGTGACTGGGAAGCGTTTTCAAATGCATCTCAGTTTTCGTCCCCATTTACTCGTGTTCACCATTCCAGACCCTTTACTAACACTCTCTCCACATGGAGAGTCAGTGCCTTTAACGTCCTGTTTGACACAGTTTGTAAATTCTGCGCAAGGTGAACAGGAATAGAGAGAACCAATGAGAGACTAGCTGTAGGTGTCTGCACATGCAAATTTAACGCTCATTTCCCACCAGGAAGAGGAATTAACCAAAGGCTCAGCATGCCGTGCCGGAACCAGATTAGGGCCTGAAGCAATCCTGTGGCTTTGCGGCCAGCTCACAAGAGAGCGAGTTGAAGAAAGGAGCTCAGGGGCACTGTAATTCACAAACCTGCAGAGATATAAATGACAGCTATCATCCAAAAATGTATTGAAGGAAGGCTGCGAAGAGGACTTGAAAGCGGGGCAGAATTGCAGGAAAACGATTTCAGGGGGTAGACTGGATTTGCATTTAAAGCACAGGAAAAGAGGGGGAACGTCGACAATGATGCACTTGGCCAAAAAGTGCGTATGCGTTTTTTCCTGAATATCCCAGGAAAAAACGCATACGCACTTTTTGGCCAACGAAGCAAGCATGTTAAAGAAATCTGCACTACAATGAAGTCTCACTGCCCCCCGGTCAAAAGGGCCATCTGAAAAAAGTGTAAAATCCAGAAAGGCAGGACAGGTCATGGCGAACAGGGAGCCTTGTTCTGCTGATGGGCGGGATGTAAATTGCCAACAGCCACTCTGGAGAAGTGTATGGTGTTTCATGAAACACGTAGGAAACAAAGCAACACAGCCTATGGCACTTCCACTTAGGGTCCTATAGCTTAGGGAAATTAAAATCAAAAACACACAGCCACCCCAAAGTTTGGGACGGCTCTGTTTACAAGAACCTCGTCTACGGTACAAGTTAAATATCCGAGAAAGCAAAAAATGGATAAAGAAGTTGTGGTATGTACGTACAATGGAATATCACTCAGCCATGAGATCTACGTCATCAGCCCCTTAGCGGCATAATGAGTGCATTCAGGTACGACGATTCTACGAGAAATAAGTCACACAGAAAAAGAAACCTCATAAGATATCACTAATACATGGAACGTAAACTTGGCTACACATGAAATGAATTACAAAACAGAACAGGGTCTCAAATTTAGAAAACCAACTTATGCTTGCTTATGTGGAAAGGTGAGTTGGGGTGCTGCATCAAACCAGAGATTGAAATTAGCACAGATACCGTTCCATAAGCCAAATATATAGGAGACAAGACCTACTCCTTGCTCAACGAAATGGACTCAACACCCCATATTCAAGGCCTGGGGATATACCTGACAAGTAAGAATCTTAAGACCCATGGATTTATATGTCTCCATAAGGAAATCAAGCGTGTGTACAGCGGCCTAAACGCAGCAGTGAAAATCCGATAAATCCCATTATCAAAATAAAATTCACAAACAAAACACAATGACAGTGAAATAGAGAGCAATTCTTAAATAATTCATTCAGGGCATGTGATGCAACCTGGATTTCCCACATCTACACCTAGAGCTGGGTGAGACATAAGGCTAGACACTTCGCGCTGATAGCATTGGTGAGGTACATTGAGCAAACGCAGACCCTTTGAAGTCATACTGCATGGTACCCATTCCATGGGTCCCAACTCTCCAGGTTTAAGGGATTCTTCCTTCAGCTGAAACATTCATGGGAAACACAGAGTATGGTCCACCGTGTGATTGGGAAACGTTTTCAAATGCATCTCAGGTTTCGACCCCTTGTACTCGGGTGCACCGTTCCAGACGCTTTACTAACACTCTCCCCACTTGGAGAGTCAGTGCCTTTAACCTCCTGTTTGGCACAGTTTGCAATTTCTGCGCAAGATGAACAGGAATAGGGAGAACCAATGAGAGACTAGCTGTAGGTGTCTGCACGGGCAAATGGAACGCTCATTTCCCACCAGGAAGAAGAATTAACCAAAGGCTCAGCATGCCCTGCCGGAACCAGATTAGGGCCTAAAGCAATCCAGCAGTTTTGCGGCCAGCTCAGAAGAAAGCGAGTTGAAGAAAGGAGCTCAGGGGCACTGTAATTCACAAACCTGCTGAGTTATGAATGACAGCTATCGTCCAAAAATGTATTGAAGTAAGTCTTCGAAGTGGATTTGAAAGCGGGGCAGAATTTCAGGAAAACGATTTCAGGGGGTAGACTGGAATTGCACTTAAAGCATAGGAAAAGAGGCCGAATGTCGACAATGATGCACTTGGCCAAAAAGGGCGTATGCGTTTTTTCCTGAATATATTCAGGAAAAAACGCATACGCACTTTTTGGCCAACCAAGCAAGCGTGTCAAGGAAATCTGCACTACAATGAAGTCTCACTGCCCCCCGGTCAAAAGGGCCATCTGAAACAAGTGTAAAATCCAGAAAGGCAGGACAGGTCATGGAGAACAGGGAGCCTTGTTATGCTGATGGGCGGGATGTAAATTGCCAACAGCCACTCTGGAGAAGTGTATGGTGTTTCCTGAAACACGTAGGAAACAAAGCAACACAGCCTATGGCACTTCCACTTAGGGTCCTATAGCTTAGGGAAATTAAAATCAAAAACACACAGCCACCCCAAAGTTTGGGACGGCTCTGTTTACAAGAACCTCGTCTACGGTACAAGTTAAATATCCGAGAAAGCAAAAAATGGATAAAGAAGTTGTGGTACGTACGTATAATGGAATATCACTCAGCAATGAGATCTACGTCATCTGGCCCATAGAGGAATAATGAGTGCATTCAGGTACGACGATTCTACGAGAAATAAGTCACACAGAAAAAGAAACATCATAAGATATCACTAATACACGGAACGTAAACTTGGCTACACATGAACTGAATTACAAAACAGAACAGGGTCTCAAATTTAGAAAACTAACTTATGCTTGCTTATGGGGAAAGGTGAGTTGGGGTGCTGCATCAAACCAGAGATTGAAATTAGCACAGATACCGTTCCATAAGCCAAATATATAATAGACAAGACCTACTCCTTGCTCAACGAAATGGACTCAACACCCCATATTCAACGCCTGGGAATATACCTGAAAAGTAAGAATCTTAAGACCCATGGATTTATATGTCTCCATAAGGAAATCAAGCGTGTGTACAGCGGCCTAAACGCAGCAGTGAAAATCCGATAAATCCCATTATCAAAATAAGTTTCACAAACAAAACACAATGACAGTGAAATAGAGAGCAATTCTTAAATAATTCATTCAGGGCTTGTGATGCAACCTGGATTTACCACACCTACACCCAGAGCTGGGTGAGACATAAGGCTGGACACTTCGGGCTGATAGCATTGGTGAGGTTCGGTGAGCAAACGCAGACCCTTTGAAGTCATACTGCATGGTAGCCATTCCATGGGTCCCAACTCTCCAGGTTTAAGGGATTCTTCCTTCAGCTAAAACATGCATGGGAAACCCAGAGTATGGTCCACCGTGTGATTGGGAAACGTTTTCAAATGCATCTCAGGTTTCGACCCCTGGTACTCGGGTGCACCATTCCAGACGCTTTACTAACACTCTCCCCACTTGGAGAGTCAGTGCCTTTAACCTCCTGTTTGGCACAGTTTGCAATTTCTGCACAAGATGAAGAGGAATAGGGAGAACCAATGAGAGACTAGATGTAGGTGTCTGCACGGGCTAATGGAACACTCATTTCCCACCAGGAAGTGGAATTAACCAAAGCTCAGCGTGCCCTGCTGGAACCAGATTAGGGCCTAAAGCAATCCAGCAGTTTTGCGGCCAGCTCACAAGAAAGCGAGTTGAAGAAAGGAGCTCAGGGGCACTGTAATTCACAAACCTGCAGAGTTATGAATGACAGCTATCGTCCAAAAATGTATTGAAGTAAGTCTTCGAAGTGGACTTGAAAGCGGGGCAGAATTTCAGGAAAACGATTTCAGGGGGTAGACTGGAATTGCACTTAAAGCATAGGAAAAGAGGCAGAATGTCGACAATGATGCACTTGGCCAAAAAGGGCGTATGCGTTTTTTCCTGAATATATTCAGGAAAAAACGCATACGCCCTTTTTGGCCAACCAAGCAAGCGTTTAAAGGAAATGTGCACTACAATGAAGTCTCACTGCCCCCCGGTCCAAACGGCCATCTGAAACAAGTGTAAAATCCAGAAAGGCAGGACAGCTCATGGAAAGAGGGAGCCTTGTTATGCTGATGGGCGGGATGTAAATTGCCAACAGCCACTCTGGAGAAGTGTATGGTGTTTCCTGAAACACGTAGGAAACAAAGCAACACAGCCTATGGCACTTCCACTTAGGGTACTATAGCTTAGGGAAATTAAAATCAAAAACACACAGCCACCCCAAAGTTTGGGACGGCTCTTTTTACAAGAACCTCGTCTACGGTACAAGTTAAATATCCGAGAAAGCAAAAAATGGATAAAGAAGTTGTGGTACGTACGTACAATGGAATATCACTCAGCAATGAGATCTACGTCATCTGGCCCATAGCGGAATAATGAGTGCATTCAGGTACGACGATTCTACGAGAAATAAGTCACACAGAAAAAGAAACATCATAAGATATCACTAATACACGGAACGTAAACTTGGCTACACATGAACTGAATTACAAAACAGAACAGGGTCTCAAATTTAGAAAACCAACTTATGCTTGCTTATGGGGAAAGGTGAGTTGGGGTGCTGCATCAAACCAGAGATTGAAATTAGCACAGATACCGTTCCATAAGCCAAATATATAATAGACAAGACCTACTCCTTGCTCAACGAAATGGACTCAACACCCCATATTCAACGCCTGGGAATATACCTGTCAAGTAAGAATCTTAAGACCCATGGATTTATATGTCTCCATAAGGAAATCAAGCGTGTGTACAGCGGCCTAAACGCAGCAGTGAAAATCCGATAAATCCCATTATCAAAATAAATTTCAAATAGAAAACACAATGACAGTGAAATAGAGAGCAATTCTTAAATAATTCATTCAGGGCTTGTGATGCAACCTGGATTTACCACATCTACACCCAGAGCTGGGTGAGACATAAGGCTGGACACTTCGGGCTGATAGCTTTGGTGAGGTTCGGTGAGCAAACGCAGACCCTTTGAAGTCATACTGCATGGTAGCCATTCCATGGGTCCCAACTCTCCAGGTTTAAGGGATTCTTCCTTCAGCTAAAACATGCATGGGAAACCCAGAGTATGGTCCACCTTGTGATTGGGAAACGTTTTCAAATGCATCTCAGGTTTCGACCCCTAGTATTCGGGTGCACCGTTCCAGACGCGTTACTAACACTCTCCCCACTTGGAGAGTCAGTGCCTTTAACCTCCTGTTTGGCACAGTTTGCAATTTCTGCACAAGATGAACAGGAATAGGGAGAACCAATGAGAGACTAGCTGTAGGTGTCTGCACGGGCAAATGGAACGCTCATTTCCCACCAGGAAGAGGAATTAACCAAAGGCTCAGCATGCCCTGCTGGAACCAGATTAGGGCCTAAAGCAATCCAGCAGTTTTGCGGCCAGCTCAGAAGAAAGCGAGTTGAAGAAAGGAGCTAAGGGGCACTGTAATTCACAAACCTGCAGAGTTATGAATGACAGCTATCGTCCAAAAATGTATTGAAGTAAGTCGTCCAAGTGGACTTGAAAGCGGGGCAGAATTTCAGGAAAACGATTTCAGGGGGTAGACTGAAATTGCACTTAAAGCATAGGAAAAGAGGCCGAATGTCGACAATGATGCACTTGGCCAAAAAGGGCGTATGCGTTTTTTCCTGAATATATTCAGGAAAAAACGCATACGCCCTTTTTGGCCAACCAAGCAAGCGTGTCAAGGAAATCTGCACTACAATGAAGTCTCACCGCCCCCCGGTCAAAAGGGCCATCTGAAACAAGTGTAAAATCCAGAAAGGCATAACAGGTCATGGAGAACAGGGAGCCTTGTTATGCTGATGGGCGGGATGTAAATTGCCAACAGCCACTCTGGAGAAGTGTATGGTGTTTCCTGAAACACGTAGGAAACAAAGCAACACAGCCTATGGCACTTCCACTTAGGGTCCTATAGCTTAGGGAAATTAAAATCAAAAACACACAGCCACCCCAAAGTTTGGGACGGCTCTGTTTACAAGAACCTCGTCTACGGTACAAGTTAAATATCCGAGACAGCAAAAAATGGATAAAGAAGTTGTGGTACGCACGTACAATGGCATATCACTCAGCCATGAGATCTACGTCATCTAGCCCGTAGCGGCATAATGAGTGCATTCAGGTACGACGATTCTACGAGAAATAAGTCACACAGAAAAAGAAACATCATAAGATATCACTAATACATGGAACGTAAACTTGGCTACACATGAACTGAATTACAAAACAGAAGAGGGTCTCAAATTTAGAAAACCAACTTATGCTTGCTTATGGGGAAAGGTGAGTTGGGGTGCTGCATCAAACCAGAGATTGAAATTAGCACAGATACCGTTCCATAAGCCAAATATATAATAGACAAGACCTACTCCTTGCTCAACGAAATGGACTCAACACCCCATATTCAACGCCTGGGAATATACCTGACAAGTAAGAATCTTAAGACCCATGGATTTATATGTCTCCATAAGGAAATCAAGCGTGTGTACAACGGCCTAAATGCAGCAGTGAGAATCCGATAAATCCCATTATCAAAATAAATTTGAAAAACAGAACACAATGACAGTGAAATAGAGAGCAATTCTTAAATAATTCATTCAGGGCTTGTGATGCAACCTGGATTTACCACATCTACACCGAGAGCTGGGTGAGACATAAGGCTGGACACTTCGGGCTGATAGCATTGGTGAGGTTCGGTGAGCAAACGCAGACCCTTTGAAGTCATACTGCATGGTACCCATTCCATGGGTCCCAACTCTCCAAGTTTAAGGGATTCTTCCTTCAGCTAAAACATGCATGGGAAACCCAGAGTATGGTCCACCATGTGATTGGGAAACGTTTTCAAATGCATCTCAGGTTTCGACCCCTGGTACTCGGGTGCACCGTTCCAGACGCTTTACTAACACTCTCCCCACTTGGAGAGTCAGTGCCTTTAACCTCCTGTTTGGCACAGTTTGCAATTTCTGAACAGGATGAACAGGAATAGGGAGAACCAATGAGAGACTAGCTGTAGGTGTCTGCACGGGCAAATGGAACGCTCATTTCCCACCAGGAAGAGGAATTAACCAAAGGCTCAGCATGCCCTGCTGGAACCAGATTAGGTCCTAAAGCAATCCAGCAGTTTTGCGGCCAACTCACAAGAAAGCGAGTTGAAGAAAGGAGCTCAGGGGCACTGTAATTCACAAACCTGCAGAGTTATGAATGACATCTATCGTCCAAAAATGTATTGAAGTAAGTCTTCGAAGTGGACTTGAAAGCGGGGCAGAATTTCAGGAAAACGATTTCAGGGGGTAGACTGGAATTGCACTTAAAGCATAGGAAAAGAGGCCGAATGTCGACAATGATGCACTTGGCCAAAAAGGGCGTATGCGTTTTTTCCTGAATATATTCAGGAAAAAACGCATACGCCCTTTTTGGCCAACCAAGCAAGCATGTCAAGGAAATCTGCATTACAATGAAGTCTCACTGCCCCCCGGTCAAAAGGGCCATCTGAAACAAGTGTAAAATCCAGAAAGGCAGGACAGGTCATGGAGAACAGGGAGCCTTGTTATGCTGATGGGAGGGATGTAAATTGCCAACAGCCACTCTGGAGAAGTGTATGGTGTTTCCTGAAACACGTAGGAAACAAAGCAACACAGCCTATGGCACTTCCACTTATGGTCCCATAGCTTAGGGAAATTAAAATCAAAAACACACAGCCACCCCAAAGTTTGGGACGGCTCTGTTTACAAGAACCTCGTCTACGGTACAAGTTAAATATCCAAGAAAGCAAAAAATGGATAAAGAAGTTGTGGTACGCACGTACAATGGCATATCACTCAGCCATGAGATCTACGTCATCTGGCCCGTAGCGGCATAATGAGTGCATTCAGGTACGACGATTCTACGAGAAATAAGTCAGACAGAAAAAGAAACATCATAAGATATCACTAATACACGGAACGTAAACTTGGCTACACATGAACTGAATTACAAAACAGAACAGGGTCTCAAATTTAGAAAACCAACTTATGCTTGCTTATGGGGAAAGGTGAGTTGGGGTGCTGCATCAAACCAGAGATTGAAATTAGCACAGATACCGTTCCATAAGCCAAATATATAATAGACAAGACCTACTCCTTGCTCAACGAAATGGACTCAACACCCCATATTCAACGCCTGGGAATATACCTGACAAGTAAGAATCTTAAGACCCATGGATTTATATGTCTCCATAAGGAAATCAAGCGTGTGTACAGCGGCCTAAACGCAGCAGTGAAAATCCGATAAATCCCATTATCAAAATAAATTTGAAAAACAAAACACAATGACAGTGAAATAGAGAGCAATTCTTAAATAATTGATTCAGGGCTTGTGATGCAACCTGGATTTACCACACCTACACCCAGAGCTGGGTGAGGCATAAGGCTAGACACTTCGGGCTGATAGCATTGGTGAGGTTCGGTGAGCAAACGCAGACCCTTTGAAGTCATACTGCATGGTAACCATTCCATGGGTCCCAACTCTCCAGGTTTAAGGGATTCTTCCTTCAGCTAAAACATGCATGGGAAACCCAGAGTATGGTCCACCTTGTGATTGGGAAACGTTTTCAAATGCATCTCAGGTTTCGTACCCTGGTACTCGGGGTCACCGTTCCAGACGCTTTACTAACACTCTCCCCACTTGGAGAGTCAGTGCCTTTAACCTCCTGTTTGGCACAGTTTGCAATTTCTGCGCAAGATGAACAGGAATAGGGAGAACCAATGAGAGACTAGCTCTAGGTGTCTGCACGGGCAAATGGAACGCTCATTTCCCACCAGGAAGAGGAAATAAGCAAAGGCTCAGCGTGCGCTGCCGGAACCAGATGAGGGCCTGAAGCAATCCTGCGGTTTTGCGGCCAGCTCACAAGAAAGCGAGTGGAAGAAATGAGCTCAGGGGCACTGTAATTCACACACCTGCAGTGTTATGAATGACAGCTATCGTCCAAAAATATATTGAAGTAAGTCTTCGAAGAGGACCTGAAAGCGGGGCAGAATTTGAGGAAAACGATTTCGGGAGTAGACTGGAATTGCACTTAAAGCATAGGAAAAGAGGCAGAATGTCGACAATGATGCACTTGGCCAAAAAGGGCGTATGCGTTTTTTCCTGAATATATCCAGGAAAAAACGCATACGCCCTTTTTGGCCAACCAAGAAAGCGTTTAAAGGAAATGTGCACTATAATGAAGTCTCACTGCCCCCCGGTCCAAACGGCCATCTGAAACAAGTGTAAAATCCAGAAAGGCAGGACAGCTCATGGAAAGAGGGAGCCTTGTTATGCTGATGGGCGGGATGTAAATTGCCAACAGCCACTCTGGAGAAGTGTATGGTGTTTCCTGAAACACGTAGGAAACAAAGCAACACAGCCTATGGCACTTCCACTTAGGGTCCTATAGCTTAGGGAAATTAAAATCAAAAACACACAGCCACCCCAAATTTTGGGACGGCTCTGTTTACAAGAACCTCGTCTACGGTACAAGTTAAATATCCGAGAAAGCATAAAATGGATAAAGAAGTTGTGGTACGCACGTACAATGGAATATCACTCAGCCATGAGATCTACGTCATCTGGCCCGTAGCGGCATAATGAGTGCATTCAGGTACGACGATTCTACGAGAAATAAGTCACACAGAAAAAGAAACATCATAAGATATCACTAATACACGGAACGTAAACTTGGCTACACATGAACTGAATTACAAAACAGAACAGGGTCTCAAATTTAGAAAACCAACTTATGCTTGCTTATGGGGAAAGGTGAGTTGGGGCGCTGCATCAAACCAGAGATTGAAATTAGCACAGATACCGTTCCATAAGCCAAATATATAATAGACAAGACCTACTCCTTGCTCAACGAAATGGACTCAACACCCCATATTCAACGCCTGGGAATATACCTGTCAAGTAAGAATCTTAAGACCCATGGATTTATATGTCTCCATAAGGAAATCAAGCGTGTGTACAGCGGCCTAAACGCAGCAGTGAAAATCCGATAAATCCCATTATCAAAATAAATTTCACAAACAAA
Organism: Delphinapterus leucas; assembly: GCF_059928025.1. Classification (NCBI taxonomy): domain Eukaryota; kingdom Metazoa; phylum Chordata; class Mammalia; order Artiodactyla; family Monodontidae; genus Delphinapterus; species Delphinapterus leucas. Next base: position 14,945,059 of record NW_028322238.1, read on the forward strand.
CACAATGACAGTGAAATAGAGAGCAATTCTTAAATAATTCATTCAGGGCTTGTGATGCAACCTGGATTTACCACACCTACACCCAGAGCTGGGTGAGACATAAGGCTGGACACTTTGGGCTGATAACAGTGGTGAGGATCTTAGAGCAAATACAGACCCTTTGAAGTCATACTGCATGGTACCCATTCTATGGGTCCCAACTCTCCAGGTTTAAGGGATTCTTCCTTCAGATAAAAGATGCATGAGAATCCCACAGTATGGTCCACCGTGTGACCGGGAAGTATTTTTAAATGCATCTCAGTTTTCGTCCCCTGGTGCTCGGGTTCACCATTCCAGAAGCTTTACTAACACTCTTCCCACTTGGAGAGTCAGTGCCTTTACCCTCCTGTTTGGCACACTTTGCGATTTCTGCGCAAGATGAAGAGCAATAGGGAGAACCCATGAGAGACTAGCTGTAGATTTCTGCACGGGCAAATTTAACGCTCATTTTCCACTAGGAAGAGGAATTAAACAAAGCTCAGCATGCCGTGCCGAATCCAGATTAGGGCCTGAAGCAAACCTGCGGTTTTGCGGCCAGCTCACAAGAAAGCGAGTTGAAGAAAGGAGCTCAGGGGCACTGTAATTCACAAACCTGCAGAGTTATAAATGACAGTTATCGTCCAAAAATATACTGAAGTAAGGCTGTGAAGAGGACTTGAGAGCGGGGCAGAATTGCAGGAAAACGATTTCAGGGGATAGACTGGAATTGCATTTAAAGCATAGGAAAAGAGGCAGAACGTCGACAATGATGCACTTGGCCAAAAAGGGCATATGCTTTTATTCCTGAATATATTCAGGAAAAAAACGCATACGCAATTTTTGGCCCCCAAGCAAGCATGTAAATGAAATCTGCACTAAAATGAAGTCTCACTGCCCCCCGGTCAAAAGGGCCTTCTGATAAAAGGGTAAACTCCTGAAACACAGCACAGGCTATGGAGAACTGGGAGCCTTGTTATGCTTATGGGCGGGATGTATATTGCCAACAGCCACTCTGGAGAAGTGTACGGTGTTTCCTGAAACACCTAAAAAACTAAGCAATGGAGCCTACGGCACTTCCACTTATGGCCCTATAACTTAGGGAAATTAAAATAAAAAACACACAGCCACCCCAAAGTTTTGGACGGCTCTGTTTACAAGAACCTCGTCTACAGTACAAGTTAAATATCCCAGAATGCGAAAAATGGATAAAGAAGTTGTGGTACATACGTACAATGGAATATCAATCAGCAATGAAATCTATGACATCAGGCCCGTTGCGGCATAATGAGTGGATTCAGATACGATGATTCTAAGTGAAATAAGTCACACAGAAAAAGAAACATTAAGATATCACTAATACACCGAATGTGAACTTGGCTACACATGAACTGAATTACAAAACAGAACAGGGTCTCAAATTTGGAAAACCAACTTATGCTTGCTTAAGGGGAAAGGTGAGTTGGGGTGCTGCATAAAACCAGAGATTGAGATTAGAATAGATATCGTTACATAAGCCAAATATTTAATAGCCAAGACCTACTCCTTGCTCAACGAAATGGACTTAACACCCCATATTCAACGCCTGGGGATATACCTGACAAGTAAGAATCTTAAGACCCATGGATTTATATGTCTCCATAAGGAAGTCAAGCGTGTGTACAGGGGCCTAAACGCAGCAGTGAAAATCCGATAAATCCCATTATCAAAATAAATTTAACAAACACAACACAATGACAGTGAAATAGAGAGCAATTCTTAAATAATTCAATCAGGGCTTGTGATGCAACCTGGATTTAACACATCTACACCCAGAGCTGGGTGAGACATAATGCTGGACACTTCGGGCTGATAACATTTGTGAGGTTGGTTGAGCAAACGCAGATCCTTTGAAGTCATACTGCATGGTACCCATTCCATGGGTCCCAACTCTCCAGGTTTAAGGGATTCTTCCTTCAGCTAAAACATGCATGGGAAACCCAGAGTATGGTCCACCGTGTGATTGGGAAACGTTTTCAAATACATCTCAGGTTTCGTCCCCTGGTACTCGGGTTCACCATTCCAAACGCTTTACTAACACTCTCCCCTCTTGGAAAGTCAGTGCCTTTAACCTCCTGTTTGGCACAGTTTGCAATTTCTGCGCAAGATGAACAGGAATAGGGAGAAGCAATGAGAGACTAGCTGTAGGTGTCTGCACGGGCAAATGGAACGCTCATTTCCCGCCAGGAAGAGGAATTAACCAAAGGCTCAGCATGCCCTGCCGGAACCAGATTAGGGCCTGAAGCAATCCTGCGGTTTTGCGGCCAGTTCACAAGAAAGCGAGTTGAAGAAAGGAGTTCAGGGGCACTGTAATTCACAATCCTGCAGAGTTATGAATGACAGCTATCGTCCAAAAATGTATTGAAGTAAGTTTTCGAAGAGGACTTGAAAGCGGAGCAGAATTTCAGGAAAACGATTTCAGGAGGTAGACTGGAATTGCACTTAAAGCATAGGAAAAGAGGCAGAATGTCGACAATGATGCACTTGGGCAAAAAGGGCGTATGCGTTTTTTCCTGAATATATTCAGGAAAAAACGCATACGCCCTTTTTGGCCAACCAAGCAAGCGTGTAAACGAAATCTGCACTACAATGAAGTCTCACTGCCCCCCGGTCAAAAGGGCCATGTGAAAAAAGTGTAAAATCCAGAAAGGCAGGACAGGTCATGGAGAACAGGGAGCCTTGTTATGCTGATGGGCGGGATGTAAATTGCCAACAGCCACTCTGGCGAAGTGTATGGTGTTTCCTGAAACACATAGGAAACAACGCAACACAGCCTATGGCACTTCCACTTATGGTCCTATAGCTTAGGGAAATTAAAATCAAAAACACACAGCCACCCCAAAGTTTGGGACGGCTCTGTATACAAGAACCTCGTCTACGGTACAAGTTAAATATCCGAGAAATCAAAAAATGGATAAAGAAGTTGTGGTACGTACGTACAATGGAATATCACTCAGCAATCAGATCTACGTCATCAGGCCCATAGCGGCATAATGAGTGGATTCAGGTACGACGATTCTATGAGAAATAAGTCACACAGAAAAAGAAACATCATAAGATATCACTAATACACGGAACGTAAACTTGGCTACACATGAACTGAATTACAAAACAGAACAGGGTCTCAAATTTAGAAAACCAACTTATGCTTGCTTATGGGGAAAGGTGAGTTGGGGTGCTGCATAAAACCAGAGATTGAAATTAGCACAGATACTGCTCCATAAGCCAAATATATAATAGACAAGACCTACTCCTTGCTCAACGAAATGGACTCAGCACCCCATATTAAACGCCTGGGAATATAGCTGACAAGTAAGAATCTTAAGACCCATGGATTTATATGTCTCCATAAGGAAATCAAGCATGTGTACAGGGGCCTAAACGAAGCAGTGAAAATCCGATAAATCCCATTATCAAAATAAATTTCACAAACACAACACAATGACAGTGAAATAGAGAGCAATTCTTAAATAATTCATTCAGGGCTTCTGATGCAACCTGGATTTAACACATCTACACCCAGAGCTGGGTGAGACATAATCCTGGACACTTCGGGCTGATAGCATTGGTGAGGTTGGTTGAGCAAAGGCAGATCCTTTGAAGTCATACTGCATGGTAGCCATTCCATGGGTCCCAACTCTCCAGGTTTAAGGGATTCTTCCTTCAGCTAAAACATGCATGGGAAACCCAGAGTATGGTCGACCGTGGGATTGGGAAACGTTTTCAAATACATCTCAGGTTTCGTCCCCTGGTACTCGGGTTCACCATTCCAAACGCTTTACTAACATTCTCCCCTCTTGGAGAGTCAGTGCCTTTAACCTCCTGTTTGGCACAGTTTGCAATTTCTGCGCAAGATGAACAGGAATAGGGAGAAGCAATGAGAGACTAGCTGTAGGTGTCTGCACGGGCAAATGGAACGCTCATTTCCCGCCAGGAAGAGGAATTAACCAAAGGCTCAGCATGCCCTGCCGGAACCAGATTAGGGCGTGAAGCAATCCTGCGGTTTTGCGGCCAGCTCACAAGAAAGCGAGTTGAAGAAAGGAGTTCAGGGACACTGTAATTCACAATCCTGCAGAGTTATGAATGACAGCTATCGTCCAAAAATGTATTGAAGTAAGTTTTCGAAGAGGACTTGAAAGCGGAGCAGAATTTCAGGAAAACGATTTCAGGAGGTAGACTGGAATTGCACTTAAAGCATAGGAAAAGAGGTAGAATGTCGACAATGATGCACTTGGGCAAAAAGGGCGTATGCGTTTTTTCCTAAATATATTCAGGAAAAAACGCATACACCCTTATTGGACAACCAAGCAAGCGTGTAAAGGAAATCTGAACTACAATGAAGTCTCACTGCCCCCGGTCAAAATGGCCATCTGAAAAAAGTGTAAAATCCAGAAAGGCAGGACAGGCCATGGAGAACAGGGAGCCTTGTTATGCTGATGGGCGGGATGTAAATTGCCAACAGCCACTCTGGAGAAGTGTATGGTGTTTCATGAAACACGTAGGAAACAAAGCAACAGAGCCTATGGCATTTCCACTTATGTTTCTATAGCTTAGGGAAATTAAAATGTAAAACACACAGCCACACCAAAGTTTGGAATGGCTCTGTTTACAAGAACCTCGTCTACAGTACAAGTTAAATATCCGAGAAAGCAAAAAATGGATAAAGAAGTTGTGGTACGTACGTACAATGGAATATCACTCAGCAATGAGATCTACGTCATCAGGCCTGTAGCGGTATAATGAGAGGATTCAGGTACGACGATTCTACGAGAAATAAGTCACACAGAAAAAGAAACATCATAAGTTATCACTAATAGACGGAATGTAAACTTGGCTACACATGAACTGAATTACAAAACAGAACAGGGTCTCAAATTTAGAAAACCAACTTATGCTTGCTTATGGGGAAAGGTGAGTTGGGGTGCTGCATCAAACCAGAGATTGAAATTAGCACAGATACCATTCCATAAGCCAAATATATAATAGACAAGACCTACTCCTTGCTCAACGAAATGGACTCAACACCCCATATTCAACGCCTGGGAATATACCTGACAAGTAAGAATCTTAAGACCCATGGATTTATATGTCTCCATAAGGAAATCAAGCGTGTGTACAGCGGCCTAAACGCAGCAGTGAAAATCCGATAAATCCCATTATCAAAATAAATTTGAAAAACAAAACACAATGACAGTGAAATAGAGAGCAATTCTTAAATAATTGATTCAGGGCTTGTGATGCAACCTGGATTTACCACACCTACACCCAGAGCTGGGTGAGACATAAGGCTAGACACTTTGGGCTGATAGCATTGGTGAGGTTCGGTGAGCAAACGCAGACCCTTTGAAGTCATACTGCATGGTAACCATTCCATGGGTCCCAACTCTCCAGGTTTAAGGGATTCTTCCTTCAGCTAAAACATGCATGGGAAACCCAGAGTATGGTCCACCTTGTGATTGGGAAACGTTTTCAAATGCATCTCAGGTTTCGTACCCTGGTACTCGGGGTCACCGTTCCAGACGCTTTACTAACACTCTCCCCACTTGGAGAGTCAGTGTCTTTAACCTCCTGTTTGGCACAGTTTGCAATTTCTGCGCAAGATGAACAGGAATAGGGAGAACCAATGAGAGACTAGCTCTAGGTGTCTGCACGGGCAAATGGAACGCTCATTTCCCACCAGGAAGAGGAAATAAGCAAAGGCTCAGCGTGCGCTGCCGGAACCAGATGAGGGCCTGAAGCAATCCTGCGGTTTTGCGGCCAGCTCACAAGAAAGCGAGTGGAAGAAATGAGCTCAGGGGCACTGTAATTCACACACCTGCAGTGTTATGAATGACAGCTATCGTCCAAAAATATATTGAAGTAAGTCTTCGAAGAGGACCTGAAAGCGGGGCAGAATTTGAGGAAAACGATTTCGGGAGTAGACTGGAATTGCACTTAAAGCATAGGAAAAGAGGCAGAATGTCGACAATGATGCACTTGGCCAAAAAGGGCGTATGCGTTTTTTCCTGAATATATCCAGGAAAAAACGCATACGCCCTTTTTGGCCAACCAAGCAAGCGTTTAAAGGAAATGTGCACTATAATGAAGTCTCACTGCCCCCCGGTCCAAACGGCCATCTGAAACAAGTGTAAAATCCAGAAAGGCAGGACAGCTCATGGAAAGAGGGAGCCTTGTTATGCTGATGGGCGGGATGTAAATTGCCAACAGCCACTCTGGAGAAGTGTATGGTGTTTCCTGAAACACGTAGGAAACAAAGCAACACAGCCTATGGCACTTCCACTTAGGGTCCTATAGCTTAGGGAAATTAAAATCAAAAACACACAGCCACCCCAAATTTTGGGACGGCTCTGTTTACAAGAACCTCGTCTACGGTACAAGTTAAATATCCGAGAAAGCATAAAATGGATAAAGAAGTTGTGGTACGCACGTACAATGGAATATCACTCAGCCATGAGATCTACGTCATCTGGCCCATAGCGGCATAATGAGTGCATTCAGGTACGACGATTCTACGAGAAATAAGTCACACAGAAAAAGAAACATCATAAGATATCACTAATACACGGAACGTAAACTTGGCTACACATGAACTGAATTACAAAACAGAACAGGGTCTCAAATTTAGAAAACCAACTTATGCTTGCTTATGGGGAAAGGTGAGTTGGGGCGCTGCATCAAACCAGAGATTGAAATTAGCACAGATACCGTTCCATAAGCCAAATATATAATAGACAAGACCTACTCCTTGCTCAACGAAATGGACTCAACACCCCATATTCAACGCCTGGGAATATACCTGTCAAGTAAGAATCTTAAGACCCATGGATTTATATGTCTCCATAAGGAAATCAAGCGTGTGTACAGCGGCCTAAACGCAGCAGTGAAAATCCGATAAATCCCATTATCAAAATAAATTTCACAAACAAACACAATGACAGTGAAATAGAGAGCAATTCTTAAATAATTCATTCAGGGCTTGTGATGCAACCTGGATTTACCACACCTACACCCAGAGCTGGGTGAGACATAAGGCTGGACACTTTGGGCTGATAACAGTGGTGAGGATCTTAGAGCAAATACAGACCCTTTGAAGTCATACTGCATGGTACCCATTCTATGGGTCCCAACTCTCCAGGTTTAAGGGATTCTTCCTTCAGATAAAAGATGCATGAGAATCCCACAGTATGGTCCACCGTGTGACCGGGAAGTATTTTTAAATGCATCTCAGTTTTCGTCCCCTGGTGCTCGGGTTCACCATTCCAGAAGCTTTACTAACACTCTTCCCACTTGGAGAGTCAGTGCCTTTACCCTCCTGTTTGGCACACTTTGCGATTTCTGCGCAAGATGAAGAGCAATAGGGAGAACCCATGAGAGACTAGCTGTAGATTTCTGCACGGGCAAATTTAACGCTCATTTTCCACTAGGAAGAGGAATTAAACAAAGCTCAGCATGCCGTGCCGAATCCAGATTAGGGCCTGAAGCAAACCTGCGGTTTTGCGGCCAGCTCACAAGAAAGCGAGTTGAAGAAAGGAGCTCAGGGGCACTGTAATTCACAAACCTGCAGAGTTATAAATGACAGTTATCGTCCAAAAATATACTGAAGTAAGGCTGTGAAGAGGACTTGAGAGCGGGGCAGAATTGCAGGAAAACGATTTCAGGGGATAGACTGGAATTGCATTTAAAGCATAGGAAAAGAGGCAGAACGTCGACAATGATGCACTTGGCCAAAAAGGGCATATGCTTTTATTCCTGAATATATTCAGGAAAAAAACGCATACGCAATTTTTGGCCCCCAAGCAAGCATGTAAATGAAATCTGCACTAAAATGAAGTCTCACTGCCCCCCGGTCAAAAGGGCCTTCTGATAAAAGGGTAAACTCCTGAAACACAGCACAGGCTATGGAGAACTGGGAGCCTTGTTATGCTTATGGGCGGGATGTATATTGCCAACAGCCACTCTGGAGAAGTGTACGGTGTTTCCTGAAACACCTAAAAAACTAAGCAATGGAGCCTACGGCACTTCCACTTAGGGTCCTATAATTTAGGGAAATTAAAATAAAAAACACACAGCCACCCCAAAGTTTTGGACGGCTCTGTTTACAAGAACCTCGTCTACAGTACAAGTTAAATATCCCAGAATGCGAAAAATGGATAAAGAAGTTGTGGTACATACGTACAATGGAATATCAATCAGCAATGAAATCTATGACATCAGGCCCGTTGCGGCATAATGAGTGGATTCAGATACGATGATTCTAAGTGAAATAAGTCACACAGAAAAAGAAACATTAAGATATCACTAATACACCGAATGTGAACTTGGCTACACATGAACTGAATTACAAAACAGAACAGGGTCTCAAATTTGGAAAACCAACTTATGCTTGCTTAAGGGGAAAGGTGAGTTGGGGTGCTGCATAAAACCAGAGATTGAGATTAGAATAGATATCGTTACATAAGCCAAATATTTAATAGTCAAGACCTACTCCTTGCTCAACGAAATGGACTTAACACCCCATATTCAACGCCTGGGGATATACCTGACAAGTAAGAATCTTAAGACCCATGGATTTATATGTCTCCATAAGGAAGTCAAGCGTGTGTACAGGGGCCTAAACGCAGCAGTGAAAATCCGATAAATCCCATTATCAAAATAAATTTAACAAACACAACACAATGACAGTGAAATAGAGAGCAATTCTTAAATAATTCAATCAGGGCTTGTGATGCAACCTGGATTTACCACATCTACACCCAGAGCTGGGTGAGACATAATGCTGGACACTTCGGGCTGATAACATTTGTGAGGTTGGTTGAGCAAACGCTGATCCTTTGAAGTCATACTGCATGGTACCCATTCCATGGGTCCCAACTCTCCAGGTTTAAGGGATTCTTCCTTCAGCTAAAACATGCATGGGAATCCCAGAGTATGGTCCACTGTGTGATTGGGAAACATTTTCAAATGTATCTCAGGTTTCGTCCCCTGGTACTCGGGGTCACCGTTCCAGACGCTTTACTAACACTCTCCACACTTGGAGAGTCAGTGCCTTTAACCTCCTGTTTGTCACAGTTTCTAATTTCTGCGCAAGATGAACAGGAATAGGGAGAACCAATGAGAGACTAGCTGTAGGTGTCTGCACGGGCAAATGGAACGCTCATTTCCCACCAGGAAGAGGGATTAACCAAAGGCTCAGCGTGCCCTGCTGGAACCAGATTAGGGCCTGAAGCAATCATGCGGTTTTGCGGCCAGCTCACAAGAAAGCGAGTTGAAGAAAGGAGCTCAGGGGCACTGTAATTCACAAACCTGCAGAGTTATGAATGACAGCTATCATCCAAAAATGTATTGAAGTAAGTCTTCGAAGAGGACTTGAAAGCGGGGCAGAATTTCAGGAAAACGATTTCAGGGGGTAGACTGGAATTGCACTTAAAGCATAGGAAAAGAGGCGGAATGTCGACAATGATGCACTTGGCCAAAAAGGGCGTATGGGTTTTTTCCTGAATATATTCAGGAAAAAACGCATACGCCCTTTTTGACCAACCAAGCAAGCGTGTAAAGGAAATCTGCACTACAATGAAGTCTCACTGCCCCCCGGTCAAAAGGGTCATCTGAAACAAGTGTAAAATCCAGAAAGGCAGGACAGCTCATGGAAAGAGGGAGCCTTGTTATGCTGATGGGCGGGATGTAAATTGCCAACAGCCACTCTGGAGAAGTGTATGGTGTTTCCTGAAACACGTAGGAAACAAAGCAACACAGCCTATGGCACTTCCACTTAGGGTCCTATAGCTTAGGGAAATTAAAATCAAAAACACACAGCCACCCCAAAGTTTGGGATGGCTCTGTTTACAAGAACCTCGTCTACGGTACAAGTTAAGTATCCGAGAAAGCAAAAAATGGATAAAGAAGTTGTGGTACGTACGTACAATGGAATATCACTCAGCAATGAGATCTACGTCATCAGGCCCGTAGCGGCATAATGAGTGCATTCAGGTACGACGATTCTACGAGAAATAAGCCACACAGAAAAAGAAACATCATAAGATATCACTAATACACGGAACGTAAACTTGGCTACACATGAACAGAATTACAAAACAGAACAGGGTCTCAAATTTAGAAAACCAACTTATGCTTGCTTATGGGGAAAGGTGAGTTTTTGGTGCTGCATCAAACCAGAGATTGAAATTAGCACAGATACCGTTCCATAAGCCAAATATATAATAGACAAGACGTACTCCTTGCTCAACGAAATGGACTCAACACCCCATATTCAACGCCTGGGAATATAACTGACAAGTAAGAATTTTAAGACCCATGGATTTATATGTCTCCATAAGGAAATCAAGCGTGTGTACAGCGGCCTAAACGCAGCAGTGAAAATCCGATAAATCCCATTATCAAAATAAATTTCACAAACAAAACACAATGACAGTGAAATAGAGAGCAATTCTTAAATAATTCATTCAGGGCTTGTGATGCAACCTGGATTTACCACATCTACACCCAGAGCTGGGTGAGACATAAGGCTGGACACTTCGGGCTGATAGCATTGGTGAGGTTCGGTGAGGAAACGCAGACCCTTTGAAGTCATACTGCATGGTAGCCATTCCATGGGTCCCAACTCTCCAGGTTTAAGGGATTCTTCCTTCAGCTAAAACATGCATGGGAAACCCAGAGTATGGTCCACCGTGTGATTGGGAAACGTTTTCAAATGCATCTCAGGTTTCGTCCCTGGTTCACCGTTCCAGACGCTTTACTAACACTCTCCCCACTTGGAGAGTCAGTGCCTTTAACCTCCTGTTTGGCACAGTTTGCAATTTCTGCGCGAGATGAACAGGAATTCGGAGAACCAATGAGAGACTAGCTGTAGGTGTCTGCACGGGCAAATGGAACGCTCATTTCTCACCAGGAAGAGGGATTAACCAAAGGCTCAGCGTGCCCTGCTGGAACCAGATTAGGGCCTGAAGCAATCCTGCGGTTTTCCGGCCAGCTCACAAGAAAGCGAGTTGTAGAAAGGAGCTCAGGGGCACTGTAATTCACAAACCTGCAGAGTTATGAATGACAGCTATCGTCCAAAAATGTATTGAAGTAAGTCTTCGAAGAGGACTTGAAAGCGGGGCAGAATTTCAGGAAAACGATTTCAGGGGGTAGACTGGAATTGCACTTAAAGCATAGGAAAAGAGGCAGAATGTCGACAATGATGCACCTGGCCAAAAAGGGCGTATGGGTTTTTTCCTGAATATATTCAGGAAAAAACGCATACGCACTTTTTGGCCAACCAAGAAAGCGTGTCAAGGAAATCTGCACTACAATGAAGTCTCACTGCCCCCCGGTCCAAATGGCCATCTGAAACAAGTGTAAAATCCAGAAAGGCAGGACAGCTCATGGAAAGAGGGAGCCTTGTTATGCTGATGGGCGGGATGTAAATGGCCAACAGCCACTCTGGAGAAGTGTATGGTGTTTCCTGAAACACGTAGGAAACAAAGCAACACAGCCTATGGCACTTCCACTTAGGGTCCTATAGCTTAGGGAAATTAAAATCAAAAACACACAGCCACCCCAAAGTTTGGGACGGCTCTGTTTACAAGAACCTCGTCTACGGTACAAGTTAAATATCCGAGAAAGCAAAAAATGGATAAAGAAGTTGTGGTACGTACGTACAATGGAATATCACTCAGCCATGAGATCTACATCAACAGGCCCGTAGCGGCATAATAAGTGCATTCAGGTACGACGATTCTACGAGAAATAAGTCACACAGAAAAAGAAACATCATAAGATATCACTAATACACGGAACGTAAACTTGGCTACACATGAACTGAATTACAAAACAGAACAGGGTCTCAAATTTAGAAAACCATCTTATGCTTGCTTATGGGGAAAGGTGAGTTGGGGTGCTGCATCAAACCAGAGATTGAAATTAGCACAGATACCGTTCCATAAGCCAAATATATAATAGACAAGACCTACTCCTTGCTCAACGAAATGGACTCAACACCCCATATTCAACGCCTGGGAATATACCTGACAAGTAAGAATCTTAAGACCCATGGATTTATATGTCTCCATAAGGAAATCAAGCGTGTGTACAGCGGCCTAAACACAGCAGTGAAAATCCGATAAATCCCATTATCAAAATAAATTTCAAAAACTAATCACCATGACAGTGAAATAGAGAGCAATTCTTAAATAATTCATTCAGGGCTTGTGATGCAACCTGGATTTACCACATCTACACCCAGAGCTGGGTGAGACATAAGGCTGGACACTTCGGGCTGATAGCATTGGAGAGGTTCGTTGAGCAAATGCAGACCATTTGAAGTCATACTGCATGGTACCCATTCCAAGGGTCCCAACTCTCCAGGCTTAAGGGATTCTTCCTTCAGCTAAAACATGCATGGGAAACCCAGAGTATGGTCCACTGTGTGATTGGGAAACGTTTTCAAATGCATCTCAGGTTTCGTCCCTGGTTCACTGTTCCAGACGCTTTACTAACACTCTCCCCACTTGGAGAGTCAGTGCCTTTAACCTCCTGTTTGGCACAGTTTGCAATTTCTGCGCGAGATGAACAGGAATTCGGAGAACCAATGAGAGACTAGCTGTAGGTGTCTGCACGGGCAAATGGAACGCTCATTTCCCACCAGGAAGAGGGATTAACCAAGGGCTCAGCGTGCCCTGCTGGAACCAGATTAGGGCCTGAAGCAATCCTGCGGTTTTGCGGCCAGCTCACAAGAAAGCGAGTTGAAGAAAGGAGCTCAGGGGCACTGTAATTCACAAACCTGCAGAGTTATGAATGACAGCTATCGTCCAAAAATGTATTGAAGTAAGTCTTCGAAGAGGACTTGAAAGCGGGGCAGAATTTCAGGAAAACGATTTCAGGGGGTAGACTGGAATTGCACTTAAAGCATAGGAAAAGAGGCGGAATGTCGACAATGATGCACCTGGCCAAAAAGGGCGTATGCGTTTTTTCCTGAATATATTCAGGAAAAAACGCATACGCTCTTTTTGGCCAACCAAGAAAGCGTGTCAAGGAAATCTGCACTACAATGAAGTCTCACTGCCCCCCGGTCCAAACGGCCATCTGAAACAAGTGTAAAATCCAGAAAGGCAGGACAGCTCATGGAAAGAGGGAGCCTTGTTATGCTGATGGGCGGGATGTAAATTGCCAACAGCCACTCTGGAGAAGTGTATGGTGTTTCCTGAAACACGTAGGAAACAAAGCAACACAGCCTATGGCACTTCCACTTATGGTCCTATAGCTTAGGGAAATTACAATCAAAAACACACAGCCACCCCAAAGTTTGGGACGGCTCTGTTTACAAGAACCTCGTCTACGGTACAAGTTAAGTATCCGAGAAAGCAAAAAATGGATAAAGAAGTTGTGGTACGTACGTACAATGGAATATCACTCAGCAATGAGATCTACGTCATCAGGCCCGTAGCGGCATAATGAGTGCATTCAGGTACGACGATTCTACGAGAAATAAGCCACACAGAAAAAGAAACATCATAAGATATCACTAATACACGGAACGTAAACTTGGCTACACATGAACAGAATTACAAAACAGAACAGGGTCTCAAATTTAGAAAACCAACTTATGCTTGCTTATGGGGAAAGGTGAGTTTTTGGTGCTGCATCAAACCAGAGATTGAAATTAGCACAGATACCGTTCCATAAGCCAAATATATAATAGACAAGACCTACTCCTTGCTCAACGAAATGGACTCAACACCCCATATTCAACGCCTGGGAATATACCTGACAAGTAAGAATCTTAAGACCCATGGATTTATATGTCTCCATAAGGAAATCAAGCGTGTGTACAGCGGCCTAAACGCAGCAGTGAAAATCCGATAAATCCCATTATCAAAATAAGTTTCACAAACAAAACACAATGACAGTGAAATAGAGAGCAATTCTTAAATAATTCATTCAGGGCTTGTGATGCAACCTGGATTTACCACATCTACACCCAGAGCTGGGTGAGACATAAGGCTGGACACTTCGGGCTGATAGCATTGGTGAGGTTCGGTGAGCAAACGCAGACCCTTTGAAGTCATACTGCATGGTAGCCATTCCATGGGTCCCAACTCTCCAGGTTTAAGGGATTCTTCCTTCAGCTAAAACATGCATGGGAATCCCAGAGTATGGTCCACTGTGTGATTGGGAAACATTTTCAAATGTATCTCAGGTTTCGTCCCCTGGTACTCGGGGTCACCGTTCCAGACGCTTTACTAACACTCTCCACACTTGGAGAGTCAGTGCCTTTAACCTCCTGTTTGTCACAGTTTCTAATTTCTGCGCAAGATGAACAGGAATAGGGAGAACCAATGAGAGACTAGCTGTAGGTGTCTGCACGGGCAAATGGAACGCTCATTTCCCACCAGGAAGAGGGATTAACCAAAGGCTCAGCGTGCCCTGCTGGAACCAGATTAGGGCCTGAAGCAATCATGCGGTTTTGCGGCCAGCTCACAAGAAAGCGAGTTGAAGAAAGGAGCTCAGGGGCACTGTAATTCACAAACCTGCAGAGTTATGAATGACAGCTATCATCCAAAAATGTATTGAAGTAAGTCTTCGAAGAGGAATTGAAAGCGGGGCAGAATTTCAGGAAAACGATTTCAGGGGGTAGACTGGAATTGCACTTAAAGCATAGGAAAAGAGGCGGAATGTCGACAATGATGCACTTGGCCAAAAAGGGCGTATGGGTTTTTTCCTGAATATATTCAGGAAAAAACGCATACGCCCTTTTTGACCAACCAAGCAAGCGTGTAAAGGAAATCTGCACTACAATGAAGTCTCACTGCCCCCTGGGCCAAACGGCCATCTGAAACAAGTGTAAAATCCAGAAAGGCAGGACAGCTCATGGAAAGAGGGAGCCTTGTTATGCTGATGGGCGGGATGTAAATTGCCAACAGCCACTCTGGAGAAGTGTATGGTGTTTCCTGAAACACGTAGGAAACAAAGCAACACAGCCTATGGCACTTCCACTTAGGGTCCTATAGCTTAGGGAAATTAAAATCAAAAACACACAGCCACCCCAAAGTTTGGGATGGCTCTGTTTACAAGAACCTCGTCTATGGTACAAGTTAAGTATCCGAGAAAGCAAAAAATGGATAAAGAAGTTGTGGTACGTACGTACAATGGAATATCACTCAGCAATGAGATCTACGTCATCAGGCCCGTAGCGGCATAATGAGTGCATTCAGGTACGACGATTCTACGAGAAATAAGCCACACAGAAAAAGAAACATCATAAGATATCACTAATACACGGAACGTAAACTTGGCTACACATGAACAGAATTACAAAACAGAACAGGGTCTCAAATTTAGAAAACCAACTTATGCTTGCTTATGGGGAAAGGTGAGTTTTTGGTGCTGCATCAAACCAGAGATTGAAATTAGCACAGATACCGTTCCATAAGCCAAATATATAATAGACAAGACCTACTCCTTGCTCAACGAAATGGACTCAACACCCCATATTCAACGCCTGGGAATATAACTGACAAGTAAGAATTTTAAGACCCATGGATTTATATGTCTCCATAAGGAAATCAAGCGTGTGTACAGCGGCCTAAACGCAGCAGTGAAAATCCGATAAATCCCATTATCAAAATAAATTTCACAAACAAAACACAATGACAGTGAAATAGAGAGCAATTCTTAAATAATTCATTCAGGGCTTGTGATGCAACCTGGATTTACCACATCTACACCCAGAGCTGGGTGAGACATAAGGCTGGACACTTCGGGCTGATAGCATTGGTGAGGTTCGGTGAGGAAACGCAGACCCTTTGAAGTCATACTGCATGGTAGCCATTCCATGGGTCCCAACTCTCCTGGTTTAAGGGATTCTTCCTTCAGCTAAAACATGCATGGGAAACCCAGAGTATGGTCCACCGTGTGATTGGGAAACGTTTCCAAATGCATCTCAGGTTTCGTCCCTGGTTCACCGTTCCAGACGCTTTACTAACACTCTCCCCACTTGGAGAGTCAGTGCCTTTAACCTCCTGTTTGGCACAGTTTGCAATTTCTGCGCGAGATGAACAGGAATTCGGAGAACCAATGAGAGACTAGCTGTAGGTGTCTGCACGGGCAAATGGAACGCTCATTTCGCACCAGGAAGAGGGATTAACCAAAGGCTCAGCGTGCCCTGCTGGAACCAGATTAGGGCCTGAAGCAATCCTGCGGTTTTGCGGCCAGCTCACAAGAAAGCGAGTTGAAGAAAGGAGCTCAGGGGCACTGTAATTCACAAACCTGCAGAGTTATGAATGACAGCTATCGTCCAAAAATGTATTGAAGTAAGTCTTCGAAGAGGACTTGAAAGCGGGGCAGAATTTCAGGAAAACGATTTCAGGGGGTAGACTGGAATTGCACTTAAAGCATAGGAAAAGAGGCAGAATGTCGACAATGATGCACCTGGCCAAAAAGGTTGTATGCCTTTTTTCCTGAATATATTCAGGAAAAAACGCATACGCTCTTTTTGGCCAACCAAGAAAGCATGTCAAGGAAATCTGCACTACAATGAAGTCTCACTGCCCCCCGGTCCAAACGGCCATCTGAAACAAGTGTAAAATCCAGAAAGGCAGGACAGCTCATGGAAAGAGGGAGCCTTGTTATGCTGATGGGCGGGATGTAAATTGCCAACAGCCACTCTGGAGAAGTGTATGGTGTTTCCTGGAACACGTAGGAAACAAAGCAACACAGCCTATGGCACTTCCACTTAGGGTCCTATAGCTTAGGGAAATTAAAATCAAAAACACACAGCCACCCCAAAGTTTGGGACGGCTCTGTTTACAAGAACCTCGTCTACGGTACAAGTTAAATATCCGAGAAAGCAAAAAATGGATAAAGAAGTTGTGGTACGTACGTACAATGGAATATCACTCAGCCATGAGATCTACGTCAACAGGCCCGTAGCGGCATAATGAGTGGATTCAGGTACGACGATTCTACGAGAAATAAGTCACACAGAAAAAGAAACATCATAAGATATCACTAATACACGGAACGTAAACTTGGCTACTCATGAACTGAATTAAAAAACAGAACAGGGTCTCAAATTTAGAAAACCAACTTAAGTTTGCTTATGGGGAAAGGTGAGTTGGGGTGCTGCATAAAACCACAGATTGAAATTAGCACACATACTGTTCCATAAGCAAATATATAATAGACAAGACCTACACCTGGCTCAATGAAATGGACTCAACACCCCATATTCAAAGCCAGGGAATATACATGACAAATAAGAATCTTAAGACCCATGGATTTATATGTCTCCATAAGGAAATCAAGCGTGTGTACAGCGGCCTAAACTCAGCAGTGAAAATCCGATAAATCCCATTATCAAAATAAATTTCACAAACAAAACACAATGACAGTGAAATAGAGAGCAATTCTTAAATAATTCATTCAGGGCTTGTGATGCAACCTGGATTTTCCACATCTACACCCAGAGCTGGGTGAGACATAAGGCTGGACACTTCAGGCTGATAGCATTGGTGAGGTTCGGTGAGCAAATGCAGACCCTTTGAAGTCATACTGCATGGTAGCCATTGCAAGGGTCCCAACTCTCCAGGTTTAAGGGATTCTTCCTTCAGCTAAACCATGCATGGGATACCCAGAGTATGGTCCACCGTGTGATTGGGAAACGTTTTCAAATGCATCTCAGGTTTCGTCCCCTGGTACTCGGGTTCACCGTTCCATACTCTTTACTAACACTCTACCCACTTGGAGAGTCAGTGCCTTTAACCTCCTGTTTGGCACAGTTTGCAATTTCTGCGCAAGATGAACAGGAATAGGGAGAACCAATGAGAGACTAGCTGTAGGTGTCTGCACGGGCAAATGGAACGCTCATTTCCCACCAGGAAGAGGGATTAACCAAAGGCTCAGCGTGCCCTGCTGGAACCAGATTAGGGCCTGAAGCAATCCTGCGGTTTTGCGGCCAGCTCACAAGAAAGCGAGTTGAAGAAAGGAGCTCAGGGGCACTGTAATTCACAAACCTGCAGAGTTATGAATGACAGCTATCGTCCAAAAATGTATTAAAGTAAGTCTACGAAGAGGACTTGGAAGCGGGGCAGAATTTCAGGAAAACGATTTCAGGGGGTAGACTGGAATTGCACTTAAAGCATAGGAAAGAGGCAGAATGTCAACAATGATGCACTTGGCCAAAAAGGGCGTATGCGTTTTTTCCTGAATATATTCAGGAAAAAACGCATACGCACTTTTTGGCCAACCAAGCAAGCGTGTCAAGGAAATCTGCACTACAATGAAGTCTCACTGCCCCACGGTCAAAAGGGCCATCTGAAAAAAGTGTAAAATCCAGAAAGGCAGGACAGGTCATGGAGAAAAGGGAGCCTTGTTATGCTGATGGGCGGGATGTAAATTGCCAACAGCCACTCTGGAGAAGTGTATGGTGTTTCCTGAAACACGTAGGAAACAAAGCAAAACAGCCTATGGCACTTCCACTTATGGTCCTATAGCTTAGGGAAATTAAAATCAAAAACACACAGCCACACCAAAATTTGGGACGGCTCTGTTTACAAGAACCTCGTCTACGGTACAAGTTAAATATCCAAGAAAGCAAAAAATGGATAAGGAAATTGTGGTACGTACGTACAATGGAATATCACTCAGCAATTAGATCTACGTCATCAGGCCCGTAGCGGCATAATGAGTGGATTCAGGTACGACGATTCTACGAGAAATAAGTCAGACAGAAAAAGAAACATCATAAGATATCACTAATACACGGAACGTAAACTTGGCTACACATGAACTGAATTACAAAACAGAACAGGGTCTCAAATTTAGAAAACCAACTTATGCTTGCTTATGGGGAAAGGTGAGTTGGGGTGCTGCATCAAACCATAGATTGAAATTAGCACAGATACCGTTCCATAAGCCAAATATATAATAGACAAGACCTACTGTTGCTCAACGAAATGGACTCAACACCCCATATTCAACGCCTGAGAATATACCTGACAAGTAAGAATCTTAAGACCCATGGATTTATATGTCTCCATAAGGAAATCAAGCGTGTGTACAGAGGCCTAAACGCAGCAGTGAAAATCCGATAAATCCCATTAACAAAATAAATTTCAAAAACAAAACACAATGACAGTGAAATAGAGAGCAATTCTTAAATAATTCATTCAGGGCTTCTGATGCAACCTGGATTTACCACATCTACACCCAGAGCTGGTTGAGACATAAGGCTGGACACTTCAGGCTGATAGCATTGGTGTGTTCGTTAAGCAAAGGCAGACCCTTTGAAGTCATACTGCATGGTACCCATTCCATGGGTCCCAACTCTCCAGGTTTAAGGGATTCTTCCTTCAGCTAAAACATGCATGGGAAACCCAGAGTATGGTCCACCGTGTGATTGGGAAACGTTTTCAAATGCATCTCAGGTTTCGACCCCAGGTACTCGGGTGCACCATTCCAGACGCTTTACTAACACTCTCCCCACTTGGAGAGTCAGTGCCTTTAACCTACAGTTTGGCACAGTTTGCAATTTCTGCGCAAGATGAACAGGAATAGGGAGAATCAATGGAGACTAGCTGTAGGTGTCTGCACGGGTAAATGGAACGCTCATTTCCCACCAGGAAGAGGAATTAACCAAAGGCTCAGCGTGCCCTGTCTGAACCAGATGAGGGCCTGAAACAATCCTGCGGTTTTGCAGCCATCTCACAAGAAAGCGAGTTGAAGAAAGGAGCTCAGGGGCACTGTAATTCACAAACCTGCAGAGTTATGAATGACAGCTATCGTCCAAAAATGTATTGAAGTAAGTCTTCGAAGAGGACTTGAAAGCGGAGCAGAATTTCAGGAAAACGATTTCAGGGGGTAGACTGGAATTGCACTTAAAGCATAGGAAAAGAGGAAGAATGTCGACAATGATGCACTTGGCCAAAAAGGGCGTATGCGTTTTTTCCTGAATATATTCAGGAAAAAACGCATACGCCCTTTTTGGCCAACCAAGCAAGAGTTTAAAGGAAATCTGCACTACAATGAAGTCTCACTGCCCCCCGGTCCAAACGGCCATCTGAAACAAGTGTAAAATCCAGAAAGGCAGGACAGCTCATGAAAAGAGGGAACCTTGTTTTGCTGATGGGCGGGATGTAAATTGCCAACAGCCACTCTGGAGAAGTGTATGGTGTTTCCTGAAACACGTAGGAAACAAAGCAACACAGCCTATGGCACTTCCACTTAGGGTCCTATAGCTTAGGGAAATTAAAATCAAAAACACACAGCCACCCCAAAGTTTGGGACGGCTCTGTTTACAAGAACCTCGTCTACGGTACAAGTTAAATATCGGAGAAAGCAAAAAATGGATAAAGAAGTTGTGGTACGTACGTACAATGGAATATCACTCAGCAATGAGATCTACGTCATCAGGCCCGTAGCGGCATAATGAGTGGATTCAGGTACGACGATTCTACGAGAAATAAGTCACACAGAAAAAGAAACATCATAAGATGACACTAATACACGGAACGTAAACTTGGCTACTCATGAACTGAATTACAAAACAGAAAAGGGTCTCAAATTTAGAAAACCAACTTATGCTTGCTTATGGGGAAAGGTGAGTTTTTGGTGCTGCATCAAACCAGAGATTGAAATTAGCACAGATAACGTTCCATAAGCAAAATATATAATAGACAAGACCTACTCCTTGCTCAACGAAATGGACTCAACACCCCATATTCAACGCCTGGGAATATACCTGACAAGGAAGAATCTTAAGACCCATGGATTTATATGTCTCCATAAGGAAATCAAGGGTGTGTACAGCGGCCTAAACGCAGCAGTGAAAATCCGATAAATCCCATTATCAAAATAAATTTCACACACAAAACACAATGACAGTGAAATAGAGAGCAATTCTTAAATAATTCATTCAGGGATTGTGATGCAACCTGGATTTACCACATCTACACCCAGAGCTGGGTGAGATATAAGGCTGGACACTTCGGGCTGATAGCATTGGTGAGGTTTGGTGAGCAAACGCAGACCCTTTGAAGTCATACTGCATGGTACCCATTCCATGGGTCCCAACTCTCCAGGTTTAAGGGATTCTTCCTTCAGCTAAAACATGCATGGGAAACCCAGAGTATGGTCCACCGTGTGATTGGGAAACGTTTTCAAATGCATCTCAGGTTTCGTCCCGTGGTACTCGGGTTCACCGTTCCAGACGCTTTACTAACACTCTCCCCACTTGGAGAGTCAGTGCCTTTAACCTCCTGTTGGGCACAGTTTGCAATTTCTGCGCAAGATGAACAGGAATAGGGAGAACCAATGAGAGAATAGCTGTAGGTGTCTGCACGGGCAAATGGAACGCCCTTTTCCCACCAGGAAGAGGAATTAACCAAAGGCTCAGCGTGCCCTGCCGGAACCAGATTAGGGCCTGAAGCAATCCTGCGGTTTTGCGGCCAGCTCACAAGATAGCGAGTTAAAGAAAAGAGCCCACGGGCACTGTAATTCACAAACCTGCAGAGTTATGAATGACAGCTATCGTCCAAAAATGTATTGAAGTAAGTCTTCGAAGAGGAATTGAAAGTGGGGCAGAATTTCAGGAAAACGATTTCAGGGGGTAGACTGGAATTGCACTTAAAGCATAGGAAAAGAGGCAGATTGTCCACAATGATGCACTTGGCCAAAAAGGGCGTATGCGTTTTTTCCTGAATATATTCAGAAAAAAACGCATACGCCCTTTTTCGCCAACCAAGCAAGCGTGTAAAGGAAATCTGCACGACATTGAAGTCTCACTGCCCCCCGGTCAAAAGGGCCATCTGAAAAAAGTGTAAAATCCAGAAAGGCAGGACAGGTCATGGAGAACAGGGAGCCTTGTTATGCTGATGGGCGGGATGTAAATTGCCAACAGCCACTCTGGAGAAGTGTATGGTGTTTCCTGAAACACGTAGGAAACAAAGCAACACAGCCTATGGCACTTCCAGTTAGGGTCCTATAGCTTAGGGAAATTAAAATCAAAAACACACAGGCACCCCAAAGTTTGGGACGGCTCTGTTTACAAGAACCTCGTCTACGGTACAAGTTAAATATCCGAGAAAGCAAAAAATGGATAAAGAAGTTGTGGTACGTACGTACAATGGAATATCACTCAACAATGAGATCTACGTCATCAGGCCCGTAGCGGCATAATGAGTGGATTAACGTACGAGGAGTCTACGAGAAATAATTCACACAGAAAAAGAAACATCATAAGATATCACTAATACACGGAACATAAACTTGGCTACACATGAACTGAATTACAAAACAGAACAGGGTCTCAAATTTAGAAAACCAACTTATGCTTGCTTATGGGGAAAGGTGAGTTGGGGTGCTGCATAAAACCAGAGATTGAAATTAGCACAGATACCGTTCCATAAGCCAACTATATAATAGAGAAGACCTACTGTTCCTCAACGAAATGGACTCAACACCCCATATTCAACGCCTGGGAATATACCTGACAAGTAAGAATCTTAAGACCCATGGATTTATATGTCTCCATAAGGAAGTCAAGCGTGTGTACAGTGGCCTAAACGCAGCAGTGAAAATCCGATAAATCCCATTAACAAAATAAATTTCACAAACAAAACACAATGACATGCAAATGAAGCAAATGACAAAGGATTAATCTCCAAAATTTACAAGCAGCTCATGCAGCTCAATAACAAAAAAACAAACAACCCAATCCAAAAATGGGCAGAAGACCTAAATAGACATTTCTCCAAAGAAGATATACAGAATGCCAACAAACACATGAAAGAATGCTCAACATCATTAATCATTAGAGAAATGCAAATCAAAACTACAATGAGATATCATCTCACACCAGTCAGAATGGCCATCAGCAAAAAATCTAGAAATAATAAATGCTGGAGAGGGTGTGGAGAAAAGGGAACACTCTTGCACTGCTGGTGGGAATGTGAATTGGTTCAGCCACTATGGAGAACAGTATGGAGGTTCCTTAAAAATCTACAAATAGAATTACCATATGACCCATCAATCCCACTACTGGGCATATACCCTGGGAAAACCAAAATTCAAACAGAGTCATGTACCAAAATGTTCATTGCAGCTCTATTTACAATAGCCCGGAGATGGAAACAACCTAAGCGCCCATCATCGGATGAATGGATAAAGAAAATGTGGCACACATATACAATGGAATATTACTCAGCCTTAAAAAGAAATGAAATTGAGCTATTTGTAATGAGATGGATAGACCTAGAGCCTGTCATACAGAGTGAAGTAAGTCAGAAAGAAAAAGACAAATACCGTATGCTAACACATATATATGGAATTTAAGGGGAAAAAAAATGTCATGAAGAACCTAGGGGTAAGACAGGAATAAAGACACAGACCTACTGGAGAACGGACTTGAGGATATGGGGAGGGGGAGGGGTGAGCTTTGACAGGGCGAGAGAGAGTCATGGACATATACACACTAACAAACATAGTAAGGTAGATAGCTAGTGGGAAGCAGCCGCAAGGCACAGGGATATTAGCTTGGTACTTTGTGACAGCCTGGAGGGGTGGGATAGGGAGAGTGGGAGGGAGGGAGACGCAAGAGGGAAGACATATGGGAACATATGTATATGTATAACTGATTCACTTTGTTATAAAGCAGAAACTAACACACAATTGTAAAGCAATTATACCCCAATAAAGATGTTTAAAAAAAAAAAACACAATGACAGTGAAATAGAGAGCAATTCTTAAATAATTCATTCAGGGCTTGTGATGCAACCTGGATTTACCACATCTACACCCAGAGCTGGTTGAGACATAAGGCTGGACACTTTGGGCTGATAGCATTGGTGAGGTTTGGTGAGCAAACGCAGACCCTTTGAAGTCATACTGCATGGTACCCATTCCATGGGTTCCAAATCTCCAGGTTTAAGGGATTCTTCCTTCAGCTAAAACATGCATGGGAAACCCGGAGTATGTTCCACCGTGTGATTGGGAAACGTTTTCAAATGCATCTCAGGTTTCATCCGCTGGTACTCGGGTGCACCGTTCCAGACACTTTACTAACACTCTCCCCACTTGGAAAGTCAGTGCCTTTAACCTTCTGTTTGGCACAGTTTGCAATTTCTGCGCAAGATGGACAGGAATTGGGAGAACCAATGTGAGACTAGCTGTAAGTGTCTGCACGGGCAAATGGAACGCTCATTTCCCACCAGGAAGAGGAATTAACCAAAGGCTCAGCATGCCCTGCCGGAACCAGATTAGGGCCTGAAGCAATCCTGCGGTTTTGCGGCCAGCTCACAAGATAGCGAGTTGAAGAAAAGAGCCCACGGGCACTGTAATTCACAAACCTGCAGAGTTATGAATGACAGCTATCGTCCAAAAATGTATTGAAGTAAGTCTTCGAAGAGGAATTGAAAGTGGGGCAGAATTTCAGGAAAACGATTTCAGGGGGTAGACTGGAATTGCACTTAAAGCATAGGAAAAGAGGCAGAATGTCCACAATGATGCACTTGGCCAAAAAGGGCGTATGCGTTTTTTCCTGAATATATTCAGGAAAAAATGCATACGCCCTTTTTGGCCAACCAAGCAAGCGTGTAAAGGAAATCTGCACTACATTGAAGTCTCACTGCCCCCCGGTCAAAAGGGCCATCTGAAAAAAGTGTAAAATCCAGAAAGGCAGGACAGGTCATGGAGAACAGGGAGCCTTTTTATGCTGATGGGCGGGATGTAAATTGCCAACAGCCACTCTGGAGAAGTGTATGGTGTTTCCTGAAACATGTAGGAAACAAAGCAACACAGCCTATGGCACTTCCACTTAGGTCCTATAGCTTAGGGAAATTAAAATCAAAAACACACAGGCACCCCAAAGTTTGGGACGGCTCTGTTTACAAGAACCCCGTCTACGGTACAAGTTAAATATCCGAGAAAGCAAAAAATGGATAAAGAAGTTGTGGTACGTACGTACAATGGAATATCACTCAGCAATGAGATCTACGTCAACAGGCCCGTAGCGGCATAATGAGTGGATTCAGGTACGACGATTCTACGAGAAATATGTCACACAGAAAAAGAAACATCATAAGATATCACTAATACACGGAACGTAAACTTGGCTACACATGAACTGAATTACAAAACAGAACAGGGTCTCAAATTTAGAAAACCAACTTATGCTTGCTTATGGGGAAAGGTGAGTTGGGGTGCTGCATCAAACCAGAGATTGAAATTAGCACAGATACCGTTCCATAAGCCAACTATATAATAGACAAGACCTACTGTTGCTCAACGAAATGGACTCAACACCCCATATTCAACGCCTGGGAATATACCTGACAAGTAAGAATCTTAAGACCCATGGATTTATATGTCTAAATAAGGAAGTCAAGCGTGTGTACAGTGGCCTAAACGCAGCAGTGAAAATCCGATAAATCCCATTAACAAAATAAATTTCACAAACAAAACACAATGACATGCAAATGAAGCAAATGACAAAGGATTAATCTCCAAAATTTACAAGCAGCTCATGCAGCTCAATAACAAAAAAACAAACAACCCAATCCAAAAATGGGCAGAAGACCTAAATAGACATTTCTCCAAAGAAGATATACACAATGGCAACAAACACATGAAAGAATGCTCAACATCATTAATCATTAGAGAAATGCAAATCAAAACTACAATGAGATATCATCTCACACCAGTCAGAATGGCCATCAGCAAAAAATCTAGAAACAATAAATGCTGGAGAGGGTGTGGAGAAAAGGGAACACTCTTGCACTGCTGGTGGGAATGTGAATAGGTTCAGCCACTATGGAGAACAGTATGGAGGTTCCTTAAAAATCTACAAATAGAATTACCATATGACCCATCAATCCCACTACTGGGCATATACCCTGGGAAAACCAAAATTCAAACAGAGTCATGTACCAAAATGTTCATTGCAGCTCTATTTACAATAGCCCGGAGATGGAAACAACCTAAGCGCCCATCATCGGATGAATGGATAAAGAAAATGTGGCACACATATACAATGGAATATTACTCAGCCTTAAAAAGAAATGAAATTGAGCTATTTGTAATGAGATGGATAGACCTAGAGCCTGTCATACAGAGTGAAGTAAGTCAGAAAGAAAAAGACAAATACCGTATGCTAACACATATATATGGAATTTAAGGGGAAAAAAAATGTCATGAAGAACCTAGGGGTAAGACAGGAATAAAGACACAGACCTACTGGAGAACGGACTTGAGGATATGGGGAGGGGGAGGGGTGAGCTTTGACAGGGTGAGAGAGAGTCATGGACATATACACACTAACAAACGTAGTAAAGTAGATAGCTAGTGGGAAGCAGCCGCAAGGCACAGGGATATTAGCTTGGTAATTTGTGACAGCCTGGAGGGGTGGGATAGGGAGAGTGGGAGGGAGGGAGACGCAAGAGGGAAGACATATGGGAACATATGTATATGTATAACTGATTCACTTTGTTATAAAGCAGAAACTAACACACCATTGTAAAGCAATTATACCCCAATAAAGATGTTTAAAAAAAAAAAACACAATGACAGTGAAATAGAGAGCAATTCTTAAATAATTCATTCAGAGCTTGTGATGCAACCTGGATTTACCACATCTACACCCAGAGCTGGTTGAGACATAAGGCTGGACACTTTGGGCTGATAGCATTGGTGAGGTTTGGTGAGCAAACGCACACCCTTTGAAGTCATACTGCATGGTACCCATTCCATGGGTTCCAAATCTCCAGGTTTAAGGGATTCTTCCTTCAGCTAAAACATGCATGGGAAACCCGGAGTATGTTCCACCGTGTGATTGGGAAACGTTTTCAAATGCATCTCAGGTTTCATCCGCTGGTACTCGGGTGCACCGTTCCAGACACTTTACTAACACTCTCCCCACTTGGAAAGTCAGTGCCTTTAACCTTCTGTTTGGCACAGTTTGCAATTTCTGCGCAAGATGAACAGGAATTGGGAGAACCAATGTGAGACTAGCTGTAAGTGTCTGCACGGGCAAATGGAATGCTCATTTCCCAACAGGAAGAGGAATTAACCAAAGGCTTAGCGTGCCCTGCCGGAACCAGATTAGGGCCTGAAGCAATCCTGCGGTTTTGCGGCCAGCTCACAAGATAGCGAGTTGAAGAAAAGAGCCCAGGGGCACTGTAATTCACAAACCTGCAGAGTTATGAATGACAGCTATCGTCCAAAAATGTATTGAAGTAAGTCTTCGAAGAGGAATTGAAAGTGGGGCAGAATTTCAGGAAAACGATTTCAGGGAGTAGACTGGAATTGCACTTAAAGCATAGGAAAAGAGGCAGAATGTCCACAATGATGCACTTGGCCAAAAAGGGCGTATGCGTTTTTTCCTGAATATATTCAGGAAAAAATGCATACGCCCTTTTTGGCCAACCAAGCAAGCGTGTAAAGGAAATCTGCACTACATTGAAGTCTCACTGCCCCCCGGTCAAAAGGGCCATCTGAAAAAAGTGTAAAATCCAGAAAGGCAGGACAGGTCATGGAGAACAGGGAGCCTTGTTATGCTGATGGGCGGGATGTAAATTGCCAACAGCCACTCTGGAGAAGTGTATGGTGTTTCCTGAAACACGTAGGAAACAAAGCAACACAGCCTATGGCACTTCCACTTAGGTCCTATAGCTTAGGGAAATTAAAATCAAAAACACACAGGCACCCCAAAGTTTGGGACGGCTCTGTTTACAAGAACCCCGTCTACGGTACAAGTTAAATATCTGAGAAAGCAAAAAATGGATAAAGAAGTTGTGGTACGTACGTACAATGGAATATCACTCAGCAATGAGATCTACGTCAACAGGCCCGTAGCGGCATAATGAGTGGATTCAGGTACGACGATTCTACGAGAAATATGTCACACAGAAAAAGAAACATCATAAGATATCACTAATACACGGAACGTAAACTTGGCTACACATGAACTGAATTACAAAACAGAACAGGGTCTCAAATTTAGAAAACCAACTTATGCTTGCTTATGGGGAAAGGTGAGTTGGGGTGCTGCATCAAACCAGAGATTGAAATTAGCACAGATACCGTTCCATAAGCCAACTATATAATAGACAAGACCTACTGTTGCTCAACGAAATGGACTCAACACCCCATATTCAACGCCTGGGAATATACCTGACAAGTAAGAATCTTAAGACCCATGGATTTATATGTCTCCATAAGGAAGTCAAGCGTGTGTACAGTGGCCTAAACGCAGCAGTGAAAATCCGATAAATCCCATTAACAAACTAAATTTCACAAACAAAACACAATGACATGCAAATGAAGCAAATGACAAAGGATTAATCTCCAAAATTTACAAGCAGCTCATGCAGCTCAATAACAAAAAAAGAAACAACCCAATCCAAAAATGGGCAGAAGACCTAAATAGACATTTCTCCAAAGAAGATATACACAATGGCAACAAACACATGAAAGAATGCTCAACATCATTAATCATTAGAGAAATGCAAATCAAAACTACAATGAGATATCATCTCACAGCAGTGAGAATGGCCATCAGCAAAAAATCTAGAAACAATAAATGCTGGAGAGGGTGTGGAGAAAAGGGAACACTCTTGCACTGCTGGTGGGAATGTGAATTGGTTCAGCCACTATGGAGAACAGTATGGAGGTTCCTTAAAAATCTACAAATAGAATTACCATATGACCCATCAATCCCACTACTGGGCATATACCCTGGGAAAACCAAAATTCAAACAGAGTCATGTACCAAAATGTTCATTGCAGCTCTATTTACAATAGCCCGGAGATGGAAACAACCTAAGCGCCCATCATCGGATGAATGGATAAAGAAAATGTGGCACACATATACAATGGAATATTACTCAGCCTTAAAAAGAAATGAAATTGAGCTATTTGTAATGAGATGGATAGACCTAGAGCCTGTCATACAGAGTGAAGTAAGTCAGAAAGAAAAAGACAAATACCGTATGCTAACACATATATATGGAATTTAAGGGGAAAAAAAATGTCATGAAGAACCTAGGGGTAAGACAGGAATAAAGACACAGACCTACTGGAGAACGGACTTGAGGATATGGGGAGGGGGAGGGGTGAGCTTTGACAGGGCGAGAGAGAGTCATGGACATATACACACTAACAAACATAGTAAGGTAGATAGCTAGTGGGAAGCAGCCGCAAGGCACAGGGATATTAGCTTGGTACTTTGTGACAGCCTGGAGGGGTGGGATAGGGAGAGTGGGAGGGAGGGAGACGCAAGAGGGAAGACATATGGGAACATATGTATATGTATAACTGATTCACTTTGTTATAAAGCAGAAACTAACACACCATTGTAAAGCAATTATACCCCAATAAAGATGTTTAAAAAAAAAAAACACAATGACAGTGAAATAGAGAGCAATTCTTAAATAATTCATTCAGGGCTTGTGATGCAACCTGGATTTACCACATCTACACCCAGAGCTGGTTGAGACATAAGGCTGGACACTTTGGGCTGATAGCATTGGTGAGGTTTGGTGAGCAAACGCAGACCCTTTGAAGTCATACTGCATGGTACCCATTCCATGGGTCCCAACTCTCCAGGTTTAAGGGATTCTTCCTTCAGCTAAAACATGCATGGGAAACCCGGAGTATGTTCCACCGTGTGATTGGGAAACGTTTTCAAATGCATCTCAGGTTTCATCCCCTGGTACTCGGGTGCACCATTCCAGACACGTTACTAACACTCTCCCCACTTGGAAAGTCAGTGCCTTTAACCTTCTGTTTGGCACAGTTTGCAATTTCTGCGCAAGATGAACAGGAATAGGGAGAACCAATGGAGACTAGCTGTAAGTGTCTGCACGGGCAAATGGAACGCTCATTTCGCACCAGGAAAAGGAATTAACCAAAGGCTCAGCATGCCCTGCCGGAACCAGATTAGGGCCTGAAGCAATCCTGCGGTTTTGCGGCCAGCTCACAAGATAGCGAGTTGAAGAAAAGAGCCCAGGGGCACTGTAATTCACAAACCTGCAGAGTTATGAATGACAGCTATCGTCCAAAAATGTATTGAAGTAAGTCTTCGAAGAGGAATTGAAAGTGGGACAGAATTTCAGGAAAACGATTTCAGGGGGTAGACTGGAACTGCACTTAAAGCATAGGAAAAGAGGCAGAATGTCCACAATGATGCACTTGGCCAAAAAGGGCCTATGCTTTTTTTCCTGAATATATTCAGGAAAAAATGCATACGCCCTTTTTGGCCAACCAAGCAAGCGTGTAAAGGAAATCTGCACTACATTGAAGTCTCACTGTCCCCCGGTCAAAAGGGCCATCTGAAAAAAGTGTAAAATCCAGAAAGGCAGGACAGGTCATGGAGAACAGGGAGCCTTGTTATGCTGATGGGCGGGATGTAAATTGCCAACAGCCACTCTGGAGAAGTGTATGGTGTTTCCTGAAACACTTAGGAAACAAAGCAACACAGCCTATGGCACTTCCACTTAGGGTCCTATAGCTTAGGGAAATTAAAATCAAAAACACACAGCCACCCCAAAGTTTGGGACGGCTCTGTTTACAAGAACCTCGTCTACGGTACAAGTTAAATATCCGAGAAAGCAAAAAATGGATAAAGAAGTTGTGGTACGTACGTACAATGGAATATCACTCAACAATGAGATCTACGTCATCAGGCACGTAGCGGCATAATGAGTGGATTAACGTACGAGGAGTCTACGAGAAATAAGTCACACAGGAAAAGAAACATCATAAGATATCACTAATACACGGAACATAAACTTGGCTACACATGAACTGAATTACAAAACAGAACAGGGTCTCAAATTTAGAAAACCAACTTATGCTTGCTTATGGGGAAAGGTGAGTTGGGGTGCTGCATCAAACCAGAGATTGAAATTAGCACAGATACCGTTCCATAAGCCAAATATATAATAGACAAGACCTACTGTTGCTCAACGAAATGGACTCAACACCCCATATTCAACGCCTGGGAATATACCTGACAAGTAAGAATCTTAAGACCCATGGATTTATATGTCTCCAAAAGGAAGTCAAGCGTGTGTACAGTGGCCTAAACGTAGCAGTGAAAATCCGATAAATCCCATTAACAAAATAAATTTCACAAACAAAACACAATGACATGCAAATGAAGCAAATGACAAAGGATTAATCTCCAAAATTTACAAGCAGCTCATGCAGCTCAATAACAAAAAAACAAACAACCCAATCCAAAAATGGGCAGAAGACCTAAATAGACATTTCTCCAAAGAAGATATACAGAATGCCAACAAACACATGAAAGAATGCTCAACATCATTAATCATTAGAGAAATGCAAATCAAAACTACAATGAGATATCATCTCACACCAGTCAGAATGGCCATCATCAAAAAATCTAGAAACAATAAATGCTGGAGAGGGTGTGGAGAAAAGGGAACACTCTTGCACTGCTGGTGGGAATGTGAATTGGTTCAGCCACTATGGAGAACAGTATGGAGGTTCCTTAAAAAACTACAAATAGAATTACCATATGACCCAGCAATCCCACTACTGGGCATATACCCTGGGAAAACCAAAATTCAAACAGAGTCATGTACCAAAATGTTCATTGCAGCTCTATTTACAATAGCCCGGAGATGGAAACAACCTAAGCGCCCATCATCGGATGAATGGATAAAGAAAATGTGGCACATATATACAATGGAATATTACTCAGCCTTAAAAAGAAATGAAATTGAGCTATTTGTAATGAGATGGATAGACCTAGAGTCTGTCATACAGAGTGAAGTAAGTGAGAAAGAAAAAGACAAATACCGTATGCTAACACATATATATGGAATTTAAGGGGAAAAAAAATGTCATGAAGGACCTAGGGGTAAGACAGGAATAAAGACGCAGACCTACTGGAGAACGGACTTGAGGATATGGGGAGGGGGAGGGGTGAGCTTTGACAGGGCGAGAGAGAGTCATGGACATATACACACTAACAAACGTAGTAAGGTAGATAGCTAGTGGGAAGCAGCCGCAAGGCACAGGGATATTAGCTTGGTACTTTGTGACAGCCTGGAAGGGTGGGATAGGGAGAGTGGCAGGGAGGGAGACGCAAGAGGGAAGACATATGGGAACATATGTATATGTATAACTGATTCACTTTGTTATAAAGCAGAAACTAACACACCATTGTAAAGCAATTATACCCAAATAAAGATGTTTAAAAAAAAAACACAATGACAGTGAAATAGAGAGCAATTCTTAAATAATTCATTCAGGGCTTGTGATGCAACCTGGATTTACCACATCTACACCCAGAGCTGGGTGAGACATAAGGCTGGACACTTCGGGCTGATAGCATTGGTGAGGTTCGGTGAGCAAACGCAGACCATTTGAAGTCATACTGCATGGTACCCATTCCATGGGTCTCAACTCTTCAGATTTAAAGGATTCTTCCTTCAGCTAAAACATGCATGGGAAAACAAGAGTATGGTCCACCGTGTGATTGGGAAACGTTTTCAAATGCAGCTCAGGTTTCGTCCCCTGGTACTCTGGTTCACCGTTCCAAACGCTTTACTAACCCTCTCCGCACCTGGAGAGTCAGTGCCTTTAACCTCCTGTTTGGCACAGTTTGCAATTTCTGCGCAAGATGAACAGGAATAGGGAGAACCAATGAGAGGCTAGCTGTAGGTGTCTGCACCGGCAAATGGAACGCTCATTTCCCACCAGGAAGAGGAATTAACCAAAGGCTCAGCGTGCCCTGCCGGAACCAGATTAGGGCCTGAAGCAATACTGCGGTTTTGCGGCCAGCTCACAAGAAAGCGAGTTGAAGAAAGGAGCTCAGGGGCACTGTAATTCACAAACCTGCAGAGTTAAGAATGACAGCTATCGTCCAAAAATGTATTGAAGTAAGTCTTCGAAGAAGACTTGAAAGCGAGGCAGAATTTCAGGAAAACGATTTCAGGGGGTAGACTGGAATTGCACTTAAAGCATAGGAAAAGAGGCAGAATGTCCACAATGATGCACTTGGCCAAAAAGGGCGTATGCGTTTTTTCCTGAATATATTCAGGAAAAAACGCATACGCCCTTTTTGGCCAACCAAGCAAGCGTGTAAAGGAAATCTGCACTACAATGAAGTCTCACTGCCCCCCGGTCAAAAGGGCCATCTGAAAAAAGTGTAAAATCCAGAAAGGCAGGACAGGTCATGGAGAACAGGGAGCCTTGTTATGATGATGGGCGGGATGTAAATTGCCAACAGCCACTCTGGAGAAGTGTATGGTGTTTCCTGAAACACGTAGGAAACAAAGCAACACAGCCTATCGCACTTCCACTTAGGGTCCTATAGCTTAGGGAAATTAAATCAAAATCACACAGCCACCCCAAAGTTTGGGACGGCTCTGTTTACAAGAACCTCGTCTACGGTACAAGTTAAATATCCGAGAAAGCAAAAAATGGATAAAGAAATTGTGGTACGTACGTACAATGGAATATCACTCAGCAATGAAATCTAGGTCATCAGGCCCATAGCGGCATAATGAGTGGATTCAGGTACGACGATTCTACGAGAAATAAGTCACACAGAAAAAGAAACATCATAACATATCACTAATACACGGAAGGTAAACTTGTCTACACATGAACTGAATTACAAAACAGAACAGGGTCACAAATTTAGAAAACCAACTTATGCTTGCTTATGGGGAAAGGTGAGTTGGGGTGCTGCATAAAACCAGAGATTGAAATTAGCACAGATATCGTTCCATAAGCCAAATATATAATAGACAAGACCTACTCCTTGCTCAACGAAATGGGCTCAACACCCCATATTCAACGCCTGGGAATATACCTGACAAGTAAGAATCTTAAGACCCATGGATTTATATGTCTCCATAAGGAAATCAATCGTGTGTACAGCAGCCTAAACGCAGCAGTGAAAATCCGATAAATCCCATTATCAAAATAAATTTCAAAAACAAAACACAATGACAGTGAAATAGAGAGCAATTCTTAAATAATTCATTCAGGGCTTGTGATGCAACCTGGATTTATCACCTCTACACCCAAAGCTGGTTGAGACATAAGGCTGGACACTTCGGGCTGATAGCAATGGTGAGGTTCGGTGAGCAAACGCAGACCCTTTGAAGTCATACTGCATGGTAGCCATTCCATGGGTCCCAACTCTCCAGGTTTAATGGATTCTTCCTTCAGCTAAAACATGCATGGGAAACCCAGAGTATGGTCCACCGTGTGATTGGGAAACGTTTTCAAATGCATCTCAGGTTTCGTCCCCTGGTACTCGGGTTCACCGCTCCAGACGCTTTACTACCACTCTCCCCACTTGGAGAGTCAGTGCCTTTAACCTCCTGTTTGGCACAGTTTGCAATTTCTGCGCCAGATGAACAGGAATAGGGAGAACGAATGAGAGACTAGCTGTAGGTGTCTGCACGGGCAAATGGAACACTCATTTCCCACCAGGAAGAGGAATTAACCAAAGGCTCAGCGTGCCCTTCCGGAAGCAGATTAGGGCCTGAAGCAATACTGCGGTTTTGCGGCCAGCTCACAAGAAAGCGAGTTGAAGAAAGGAGCTCAGGGGCACTGTAATTCACAACCTGCATAGTTATGAATGACTGCTATCGTCCAAAAATGTATTGAAATAAGTCTTTGAAGAGGACTTGAAATCGGGGTAGAATTTCAGGAAAACGATTTCAGGGGGTAGACAGGAATTGCACTTAAAGCATAGGAAAAGAGGCAGAATGTCCACAATGATGCACTTGGCCAAAAAGGGCGTATGCGTTTTTTCCTGAATATATTCAGGAAAAAAAGCATATGCCCTTTTTGGCCAACCAAGAAAGCGTGTCAAGGAAATCTGCACTACAATGAAATCTCACTGCCCCCCGGTCCAAAAGGCCATCTGAAAAAAGTGTAAAATCCAGAAAGGCAGGACAGGTCATGGAGAACAGGGAGCCTTGTTATGCTGATGGGCGGGATGTAAATTGCCAACAGCCACTCTGGAGAAGTGTATGGTGTTTCCTGAAACACGTAGGAAACAAGGCAACACAGCGTATGGCACTTCCACTTAGGGTCCTATAGCTTTGGGAAAATAAAGTCAAAAACACACAGGCACCCCAAAATTTGGGACGGCTCTGTTTACAAGAACCTCGTCTACGGTACAAGTTAAATATCCGAGAAAGCAAAAAATGGATAAAGAAGTTGTGGTACGTACGTACAATGGAATATCACTCAGCAATGAGATCTACGTCATCAGGCCCGTAGCGGCATAATGAGTGGATTCAGGTACGACGATTCTACGAGAAATAAGTCACACAGAAAAAGAAACATCATAAGATATCACCAATACACGGAACATAAACTTGGCTACACATGAACTGAATTACAAAACAGAACAGGGTCTCAAATTTAGAAAAACAACTTATGCTTGCTTATTGCGAAAGGTGAGTTGGGGTGCTGCATCAAACCAGAGATTGAAATTAGCACAGATACCGTTCCATAAGCCAAATATATAATAGACAAGACCTACTCCTTGCTCAACGAAATGGACTCAACACCCCATATTCAGCGCCTGGGAATATACCTGACAAGTAAGAATCTTAAGACCCATGGATTTATATGTCTCCATAAGGAAAGCAAGCCTGTGTACAGCGGCCTAAACCCAGCAGTGAAAATCCGATAAATCCCATTATCAAAATAAATATCACAAACAAAACACAATGACAGTGAAATAGAGAGCAATTCTTAAATAATTCATTCAGGGCTTGTGATGCAACCTGGATTTACCACATCTACACCCAGAGCTGTGTGAGATATAAGGCTGGACACTTCGGGCTGATAGCATTGGTGAGGTTCGGTGAGCAAATGCAGACCCTTTGAAGTCATACTGCATGGCAGCCATTCCATGGGTCCCAACTCTCCAGGTTTAATGGATTCTTCCTTCAGCTAAAACATGCATGGAAAACCCAGAGTATGGTCCACCGTGTGATTGGGAAACGTTTTCAAATGCAGCTCAGGTTTTGTCCCCTGGTACTCTGGTTCACCGTTCCAAACGCTTTACTAACCCTCTCCGCACCTGGAGAGTCAGTGCCTTTAACCTCCTGTTTGGCACAGTTTGCAATTTCTGCGCAAGATGAACAGGAATAGGGAGAACCAATGAGAGGCTAGCTGTAGGTGTCTGCACCGGCAAATGGAACGCTCATTTCCCACCAGGAAGAGGAATTAACCAAAGGCTCAGCGTGCCCTGCCGGAACCAGATTAGGGCCTGAAGCAATACTGCGGTTTTGCGGCCAGCTCACAAGAAAGCGAGTTGAAGAAAGGAGCTCAGGGGCACTGTAATTCACAAACCTGCAGAGTTAAGAATGACAGCTATCGTCCAAAAATGTATTGAAGTAAGTCTTCGAAGAAGACTTGAAAGCGAGGCAGAATTTCAGGAAAACTATTTCAGGGGGTAGACTGGAATTGCACTTAAAGCATAGGAAAAGAGGCAGAATGTCCACAATGATGCACTTGGCCAAAAAGGGCGTATGCGTTTTTTCCTGAATATATTCAGGAAAAAACGCATACGCCCTTTTTGGCCAACCAAGCAAGCGTGTAAAGGAAATCTGCACTACAATGAAGTCTCACTGCCCCCCGGTCAAAAGGGTCATCTGAAAAAAGTGTAAAATCCAGAAAGGCAGGACAGGTCATGGAGAACAGGGAGCCTTGTTATGCTGATGGGCGGGATGTAAATTGCCAACAGCCACTCTGGAGAAGTGTATGGTGTTTCCTGAAACACGTAGGAAACAAAGCAACACAGCCTATGGCACTTCCACTTAGGGTCCTATAGCTTAGGGAAATTAAATCAAAAACACACAGCCACCCCAAAGTTTCGGACGGCTCTGTTTACAAGAACCTCGTCTACGGTACAAGTTAAATATCCGAGAAAGCAAAAAATGGATAAAGAAATTGTGGTACGTACGTACAATGGAATATCACTCAGCAATGAAATCTAGGTCATCAGGCCCATAGCGGCATAATGAGTGGATTCAGGTACGACGAGTCTACGAGAAATAAGTCACACAGAAAAAGAAACATCATAACATATCACTAATACACGGAAGGTAAACTTGTCTACACATGAACTGAATTACAAAACAGAACAGGGTCACAAATTTAGAAAACCAACTTATGCTTGCTTATGGGGAAAGGTGAGTTGGGGTGCTGCATAAAACCAGAGATTGAAATTAGCACAGATATCGTTCCATAAGCCAAATATATAATAGACAAGACCTACTCCTTGCTCAACGAAATGGGCTCAACACCCCATATTCAACGCCTGGGAATATACCTGACAAGTAAGAATCTTAAGACCCATGGATTTATATGTCTCCATAAGGAAATCAATCGTGTGTACAGCAGCCTAAACGCAGCAGTGAAAATCCGATAAATCCCATTATCAAAATAAATTTCAAAAACAAAACACAATGACAGTGAAATAGAGAGCAATTCTTAAATAATTCATTCAGGGCTTGTGATGCAACCTGGATTTATCACCTCTACACCCAAAGCTGGTTGAGACATAAGGCTGGACACTTCGGGCTGGTAGCAATGGTGAGGTTCGGAGAGCAAACGCAGACCCTTTGAAGTCATACTGCATGGTAGCCATT
The DNA here is from genome assembly GCF_059928025.1 of Delphinapterus leucas. Lineage (NCBI taxonomy): Eukaryota > Metazoa > Chordata > Mammalia > Artiodactyla > Monodontidae > Delphinapterus > Delphinapterus leucas. The sequence continues at coordinate 14,982,759 of NW_028322238.1, forward strand.
CCATGGGTCCCAACTCTCCAGGTTTAATGGATTCTTCCTTCAGCTAAAACATGCATGGGAAACCCAGAGTATGGTCCACCGTGTGATTGGGAAACGTTTTCAAATGCATCTCAGGTTTCGTACCCTGGTACTCGGGTTCACCGCTCCAGACGCTTTACTAACACTCTCCCCACTTGGAGAGTCAGTGCCTTTAACCTCCTGTTTGGCACGGTTTGCAATTGCTGCGCAAGGTGAACAGGAATAAGGAGAACGAATGAGAGACTAGCTGTAGGTGTCTGCACGGGCAAATGGAACGCTCATTTCCCACCAGGAAGAGGAATTAACCAAAGGCTCAGCGTGCCCTTCCAGAAGCAGATTAGGGCCTGAAGCAATCCTGTGGTTTTGCGGCCAGCTCACAAGAAAGCGAGTTGAAGAAAGGAGCTCAGGGGCACTGTAATTCACAAACCTGCATAGTTATGAATGACAGCTATCGTCCAAAAATGTATTGAAATAAGTCTTTGAAGAGGACTTGAAATCGGGGTAGAATTTCAGGAAAACGATTTCAGGGGGTAGACTGGAATTGCACTTAAAGCATAGGAAAAGAGGCAGAATGTCCACAATGATGCACTTGGCCAAAAAGGGCGTATGCGTTTTTTCCTGAATATATTCAGGAAAAAACGCATACGCCCTTTTTGGCCAACCAAGAAAGCGTGTCAAGGAAATCTGCACTACAATGAAATCTCACTGCCCCCCGGTCCAAAGGGCCATCTGAAAAAAGTGTAAAATCCAGAAAGGCAGGACAGGTCATGGAGAACAGGGAGCCTTGTTATGCTGATGGGCGGGATGTAAATTGCCAACAGCCACTCTGGAGAAGTGTATGGTGTTTCGTGAAACACGTAGGAAACAAAGCAACACAGCCTATCGCACTTCCACTTAGGGTCCTATAGCTTTGGGAAAATAAAGTCAAAAACACACAGCCACCCCAAAGTTTGGGACGGCTCTGTTTACAAGAACCTCGTCTACGGTACAAGTTAAATATCCGAGAAAGCAAAAAATGGATAAAGATGTTGTGGTACGTACGTACAATGGAATATCACTCAGCAATGAGATCTACGTCATCAGGCCCGTAGCGGCATAATGAGTGGATTCAGGTACGACGATTCTACGAGAAATAAGTCACACAGAAAAAGAAACATCATAAGATATCACTAATACACGGAACGTAAACTTGGCTACACATGAACTGAATTACAAAACAGAACAGGGTCTCAAATTTAGAAAACCAACTTATGCTTGCTTATTGCGAAAGGTGAGTTGGGGTGCTGCATCAAACCAGAGATTGAAATTAGCACAGATACCGTTCCCTAAGCCAAATATATAATAAACAAGACCTACACCTTGCTCAACGAAATGGACTCAACACCCCATATTCAGCGCCTGGGAATATACCTGACAAGTAAGAATCTTAAGACCCATGGATTTATATGTCTCCATAAGGAAAGCAAGTGTGTGTACAGCGGCCTAAACACAACAGTGAAAATCCAATAAATCCCATTATCAAAATAAATTTCACAAACAAAACACAATGACAGTGAAATAGAGAGCAATTCTTAAATAATTCATTCAGGGCTTGTGTTGCAACCTAGATTTACCACATCTAAACCCAGAGCTGGGTGAGACATAAGGCCGGACACTTTGGGCTGATAGCATTGGTGAGGTTCGGTGAGCAAACGCAGACCCTTTGAAGTCATACTGCATGGTACCCATTCCATGGGTCCCAACTCTCCAGGTTTAAGGGATTCTTCCTTCAGCTAAAACATGCATGGGAAACCCAGAGTATGGTCCACCGTGTGATTGGGAAACGTTTTCAAATGCATCTCAGGTTTCTTCCCCTGGTACTCGGGTTCACCATTCCAGACGCTTTACTAACACTCTCCCCACATGGAGAGTCAGTGCCTTTAACTTCCTGTTTGGCACAGTTTGCAATTTCTGCGCAAGATGAACAGGAATAGGGAGAACCAATGAGAGGCTAGCTGTAGGTGTCTGCTCGGGCAAATGGAACGCTCGTTTCCCACAAGGAAGGGGATTTAGCCAAACTCTCAGTGTGCCCTGCCAGAACCAGATTAGGGCCTGAAGCAATCCTGCGGTTTTGCGGCCAGCTCACAAGAAAACGAGTTGAAGAAAGGAGCTCAGGGCCACTGTAATTCACAAACCTGCAGAGTTATAAATGACAGCTATCATCCAAAAATATATTGAAGTAAGGCTACATAGAGGACTTGAACGTGGGGCAGAATTCCAGGACTACGATTTCAGGAGGTAGAAGGGAAATCCTCTGAAAGTATAGGAAAAGAGTCAGAATGTCGACAATGATGCACTTGGTCAAAAAGGGCATATGCGTTTTTTCCAGGGCCCTCATTAAAGAGGGTAGGAGCCTCCCAGTATGCTTCAGTGGCCAACAGAAGACCCACGTCGCCAAGGCGACGTGAGCCAGCCATGCAGGAGTGACCTCACATCAGAGAGCCCACCTCACAGAAGGGTAAGGAACCCAGGAAGGATCAGACCCTCACCAGAGTGCCCACAACAGCAAGGGGCTGGGAACCAGGCAGGAGTGTCCTCACACCCGTGGGACCACATCATCGAAAGTTGAGGTACCCAGCACATGTGGCCTCAAACCAGAGGACCCACATCACCATGGGTCTCGGAGCGAGGCAGGCAGGATTAACCTCCCAACACATGGCCCATTGTATAAAAAAGGTGAGGAATCCAGCCGTTGGAACATCCCAGCAGGCGGCCCAGATCACCGAGGCTATGGGATCCAGGCAGTGATGAACTCACAACAGAGGGCCCTCATCGTGATACTGTAAGCAACCCAGCCGTTGTGACCTCAGAGCACAAGGCCCACATCCCCATGGGGGAGGGAACCAAGCAGGAGTGTCATCGCACCAGTGGGCACACATCAGAAAATGTGGGGAGCCCAGCAGTTAGGGCCAGACGCCAGAGGGCCCTCATCACTGAGGAGAGGAGGCTCCCAGCAAGCTCCAACTGCTACCAGAGGGCTGACGTCGCCAATGCGGTGTGTGCCAGCCAGGCAGGAGTGACCTCAGAGCAGAGGGCCAACCACACAAAAGTGTGAGGAACCCAAAGAGGATCAGACTCTCACCAGAGGGCCCACATCACCAAGGGAATGGAAACCAGGCAGGAGTGTCCTCACACCAGTGGGGCCACATCACCGAAATGTGATGGACCCAGCACACGTGGCCTCAAACTAGAGGACACACATCACCAAGGGGCTGGGAGTGAGGCAGGCAGGAGGAGCCTCAAAACAGAGGGCCCATAGAATAAAAAAGGTGAGGAATCCCGCAGTTGGAACCTCCCAGCAGGCGGCCAGGAGCAGCGAGGATATGGGATCCAGGCCTGACTGAACACAAAACAGAGGGCCCTCATCATGAAACTGTGAGCAACCCAGCCGTTGGGACCTCAGAGCAGAAGGCCCACATTCCCATGTGGTTGGGAACCTGGCAGGAGTGTACTCGCACCACAGGGCCCACATTAGAGAATTGTGGGAGCCCAGAAGTTAGGGCCTGACGCCAGAGGGCCCTCATCACCGAGGAGGGGAAGCTCCCAGCAGGCTCTAACTGCCACAAGAGGGCCGACGTTGCCAAGGTGGGGCGTGCCAGCCAGGCAGGAGTGACCTCACAGCAGAGGGTCCACCTCACAGAAGGGTGAGGAACCCAGCCAGGATCAGACTCTCACCAGAGGGCCCACATCACCAAGGGGATAGGAACCAGGCAGGAGTGTCCTCACACCAGTGGGGCCACATAATCGAAAGGTGAGGTACCCAGCACACGTAGCCTCAAACCAGAGGACACACATCACCAAGGGGCTGGGAGTCAGGCAGGCAGGAGGAGTCTCAAAACAGAGGGCCCATAGAAGAAAAAAGGTGAGGAATCCCGCAGTTGGAACCTCCCCGCAGGCAGCCAGGAGCAGCGAGGCTATTGGATCCAGGACGGAGTGAACTCACACCAGAGGACCCTCATCATGAAACTGAGCAACCCACCGTTGGGACCTCAGAGCAGAAGGCCCACATTCCCATGGTGTTGGGAACCTGGCAGGAGGGTAGTCGCACCACAGGGCGCACATCAGAAAATTTTGGGAGCCCAGGAGTTAGGGTCTGACGCCAGAGGGCCCTCATTACAGAGGGGTGGAGACCCCCAGCAGGCACCAACTCCCAACTGAGGGCCCACGTCGCCAAGGTGATGTGTGCCAGCCAGGCAGGAGTGACCTCAGAGCAGAGGGTCTACCTCACAGATGGGTGAGGAAACCATCCAGGATAAGACTCTCACCAGAGAGCCCACATCACCAAGGGGATCGGAAAAAGGCAGCAGTGTCCTCACACCAGTGTGGCCACATTATAGAAAGGTGAGGAACCCAGCACATGTGGCCTAAACCAGAGGACCCACATTTCCAAGGTGCTCTGAGTGAGGCAAGCAGGAGTAGAATAACAACACAGAGCCCACAGAATAAAAAATGTGAGGAATCCAGCAGTTTGAACCTCCCAGCAGGTGGCCCAGAGCACGGAGTCTATGGGATCCAGGCCACACTGAACTCACAGCAGAGGGCCCACATCATGAAACTGTGAGCAACCCAGCCGGTGGAACCTCAGAGCAGAAGACCCACATCCCCATGGGGATAGGAACCTCGCAGGAGTGTCCTCGCACAACTTAACACGTATCAGAAAATGTGGGAACCCAGCAGTTAGGGCCTGACGCCAGAGGGCCCTCATCACCGAGGACAGGAGGCTACCAGCAGGCTCCAAATGCCACCAGAGGGCCGACGTCACCAAGGCAATGGGAGCAAGCCAGGCAGGAGTTACCTCACAGCAGAGGGCCCACCTCACAGAAGTGTGAGGAACCCAACCAGGATCAGACTCTAACCAGAGGGCCCACATCACCAAGGGGATGGAAACCAGGCAGGAGTGTCCTCACACCAGTGGGGGCACATCAGCCAAAGGTGAGGAACACAGCACATGTGGCCTCAAATAAGGGGACACACATCACGAAAGGGCTGGGAGTGAGGCATGCAGGAGGAGACTCACAACAGAGGGCCCATAGAATAAAAAGGTGAGGAACCCCACAGTTGGAAGCTCCAAGCAGGTGGCCCAGAGCACCGAGGCTATGGGATCCATGCCGGAGTGAACTCACAGCAGAGGGCCCACGTTCAGACACTGTGAGCAACACAGCCGTTGGGAGCTCAGAGCAGAAAGCCAACATCCCCATGGGGATGGGACCCTGGCAGGAGTGTACTCGCAAGACAGGGCGCACATCAGAAAATTTTGGGAGCCCATGAGTTAGGGCCTGACGCCAGAGGGCCCTCATTACCGAGGGGAGGAGACTCCCAGCAGGCACCAACTCCCAACTGAGGGCCCACATCGCCAAGGTGACGTGTGCCAGCCAGGCAGGAGTGACCTCACAGCAGAGGGTCTACCTCACAGAAGGGTGAGGAATCCAGCCAGGATCAGGCTCTCACCAGAGGGCACCCATCACCAAGTGGATGGGAACCAGGCAGGAGTGTCCTCACACCAGTGGGGCCACATCAATAAAGGTGAGGATACCGGCACATGTGGCCTCAAACCAGAGGACCTACATCACAAAGGGGCTGGGAGTGAGTCAGGAAGGAGGAGCATGAAAACACAGAACCCAAAGAATAGAAAAGGTAAGGAATTCAGCAGTAGGAACCTCCCAGCAGGCGGCTCAGAGCACAGAGTCTATGGGATCTAGGCCTGAGTGAACTAACACCAGAGAGCCAACATCATGAAACGGTGAACAACACAGGTGTTGGGACCTTAGAGCAGAAGGCCCACATGCCCATGGGGATGGGAACCTGGCAGGAGTGCCCTCGCACCACTTAGGACGTATTAGAAAATGTGGGAACCCAGCAGTTAGGGCCTGATGCCAGAGGGCCTCATCACCGAGGGGAGGAGGCTCCCAGCAGGCTCCAACTGCCACCAGAGGTCCGACGTCGCCAAGGCGGGGTGTGCTAGCCAGGCAGGAGTGACCTCAGAGAAGAGGGCCCACCTCACAGAAGTGTGAGGAACCCAACCAGGATCAGACTCTCGCCGGAGGGACCACATCACCAAGGGGATGGGAAGCAGGCAGGAGTGTCCTCACACCAGTGGGGCCACATCACCAAAGATGAGGAACCCATCACATGTGGCCTCAAACCAGAGGACACACATCACCAAGGGGCTGGGAGTGAGGCAGGAGTCTGGAGGGGCACATTTAACTCTAATTTCCCACCAGGAAGAGGAATTAACCAAAGGCTCAGAGTGCCGTGCCACACCCTGATTACGGCCTGAAACAAACCTGCGGTTTTGTGGCCAGCTTTCAAGGAAGCGAGTTAAGAAAGGAAATCACGGGCACTGTAATTCACAAACCTGCAGAGTTATAAATGACAGCTATTGGCAAAAATATATTGAAGTAAATCTGCAAAGAGGACTTGAAAACGAGGCAGAATTGAGGAATCATATTTCAGGAGGTAGATTGGAATTGCATTTAAAACATGTGAAAAGCGGCAGATCTTTGACAGTGATGCACTTGGACGAACAGTGTGTATACATTTTTTCCTGAATATATTCAGGAAAAAACGCATATGCCCTTTTTGGCCAACCAAGCACTCGAGCAATGGAAATCCGTACTACAATGAAGTTTCATTTCCCATTCGTCAAAAGGGCCATCTGAAAAAAGTGTAAAAACCAGAAACACAGGACAGGCCATGGAGAACAGGGAGCCTTGTTATGCTGATGGGCGGGATGTAAATTGCCAACAGACACTCTGGAGATGTTTATGGTGTATCCTGAAACATCTGAAAAACAAAGCTACGGAGACTAGGCCACTTCCACTTTTGGCCCTATAGCTTAGGAAAATTAAAATCAACAAGACACAGCCAACACAAAATTTAGGGCTGCTGTGTTTACAAGAACCTCGAGTCCAGTACAAATTAAATATCCCAGAAAGAAAAAAATGGATAAAGGAGTTGTGCTACTTACGTACAATGGAATATCACTCAGCAATGAAATCAATGTCATCATGCCTGTAGCAGCAAATTGAGTGGATTTAAGTATGATGATTCTAAGAGAAATATGTCACACAGAGAAAGATAATTATCATAAGATATCACTAATAGAGGGAGTGTAAACTTGGCTACACATAAACTGAATTACAAAACCGAACAGTCTCACATTTAGATAAAAACTTATGCTTGCTTAAGGGGAAAGTTGAGTTGGGGTGCTGTATAAAACCAGAGATTGAAATTAGCACACATACCATTCCATAAGCCAAATATGTAATAGACAAGACCTACTCTTTGCTCAACGAAATAGACTCATCCATGGTGTATCACCTCACACCTGTTAGAATGGGCATCATCAGAAAATCTACAAACAACAAATGCTGGAAAGGGTGTGGAGATAAGGAACCCTCTTCCACTATTGTTGGGAATGTAAATTGATACAGTCACCGTGGAGAACATTATGGAGTTTCTTATAAAACTAAGAATAGAATTACCATATGATACAACAATCCCACTACTGGGCATATACCCAGACAAAACCATAAATCAAAAAGAGACATTCACCTCAATGTTCATTGCATCACTATTTACAATATCCAGGTAATGGAAGCAACCTAAATGCCCACAGACAGACGAATGCATAAAGATGTGGTACAAATATAAAATGGAATATTACTAAGCCATAAAAAGGAATGAAATTGGGTCATTTGTAGAGACGTTGATGGATCTAGAGACTGTCATACAGAGTGAAGTAAGTCAGAAATAGAAAAACAAATCTTGTATATTAATGCATATATGTGGAACCTAGAAAAATTATACAGATGAACCGTTTTTTAAGGCAGAAATAGAGCAACAGATGTAGACAACAAACGTATGGACACCAAGGGGGGAAAGCTGTTGGGGGGTGGTGGTGGGAGGATTGAGAGATTGGGATTGGCATGTATACATTTATATGTATAAAATAGATAACCAAAAAGAACCTGCCATATAAAAATATAAAATAAAATTCAAAATTACAAAAAGTAAAACAGAAAAAATATTCTTCCCTTCACATACATGTATTTATATGAATAAATTATTTCCATGCTTATATCTGTAAATACAAAAAAGAGGAATAAAATCTACCTTGAACCAAAAATGAAAAAAAGAAAAAAAAACAGAACCCACCAGTTACACAGAGGAAAACCGTATCAGGGCACTTGCTCCAGTTGTAAACAATTCTGTAGTTGGCCAGTGGTGGGGAATCATCTCCCATTCAGCCAGCAGGCCCCACGCAACAAGCGTCCTCATTGCAAAGCTGGGGGACCGTGCCAAGGCATCTGTGAGTAAATGTGGGCCGAGCCCCAGGCCAGCTGCTGCTGAAATGTTCCCACCCTTCCCAGGTAAAACACCTGAATATGTAAAAGGACGTGAAAGCCTAGAGGAAGGGCCATGGAGCCACATGAGCGACAGCATGCCAGCCGATTTGGTGCTGCAGGCCAGCCAGGATGGTCCTGGCCCTGGGTACTCTTCTGGAAGCTTTCCATTTCCCTGCCTGAGATACCCCTGCTGTCCGGGCCCCCACTGCTTTCTTCCTCACTCACCTCTGCCCAGGGAGAAATTCCAGAGGCAGGTATGGGTGACACATCCTCTTCTTTAGCAGGTGGCATCTTGGTAACTGCTGCAGAAAGTCCAGCAGAGCCCCACTCACACTGGACCACCCACAAAGCCGTGGCCTCTCACTCCCTCCCACCAGTCCAGCCCCAAGACTGCTGACAGGGCAGAGAAAATGGCGTCAGGCACAGCTGCAGGGGCTCTTGCTGCCTGGAGCGGTGTTTATATTGATCTCAAACAGGCACACCTGGGGAGGGCTGGCCGGCAGGGTCAGGCTTCCCAGGCCAGCCAATAATCACCCCTCAGGCGCTCACAGTTGCAGAAACTGGAACTTGCTGAATCGGCCAGGTCCAAGGAACAGGTGTGGGCTCCTGAGAGTCAGGATAGACAAGGGGTTGCAGCTCTGGCTTGTTTTCTAATTATATTATCTGGCCCATGAGTGGGAGACAACTTCAAGAAAACCCTCTCCTAATGAGAGGAACCCAGGAGTCAGGGAGAGGAGGGGTGGGTGGTGGGTCTAGACAGAGGCCTGGTGCCCCAGGTGCAGTGGAAGTCTCTGGAAGACCAGGTGGAGGGAGGCCACACAGAGTGATGCCCAGGGTCACAGACCTGTTGGAGCTGCTGTTTCTTAGTTCAAGTCCTGCTCTGAGGTGCTCTGTGTCAGATCTGAGTGACAGGTGAGCTGGAAGTGCTCTGCAATGAGGGCGATGTGCACGGTACCTGTGTGCCCAGCCCTGCCAGGGTAACTGCAAGGGTAGCTCTGTATCCTGGGAGGGGCCTGACCATGAGAGCCCCATGGGCTGCAGGGGAACCTGCCCAGGGAACCCCATATCCTGGGAGGGGCCTGAATAGGAGAGCACCGTGGGCTGCGGTGGGGGTGGGGTACCTGCCCAGGTGAGCTCCATATCCTGGGATTGGCCTGACCTCGAGAGCCCCATGGGCTGCTGGAGTCCTGGTAAAGGATGTCAGGACAGTCAGTGAAGCCACCGAGGATATACCTCCAGTAGTTCCTAAATCCTACACCCTGCTGGTCATTCTACCAACCACCGGGACATGGTATTCTGTATTAGTCTTCAATGATGCCTTCTTTTGTATTCTATTAGTCCCAGAGTCACAAGAAATTTTGGCTTGTGAGTGGCAGGACTCAACATACAACTAAAACAATACTTCTGGGCCGTGTTGCCCCAAGGGTTCAAAAATTCCCACACCATCTTTGGGGAAAGCTCAGTTAAAGACCTAAAAGTTCTACCTCTGGAAAAGGAAACACTCCTTCAATATGCAGACGACATTCTGATCGCCAGCCCTACTAAGGAGACCTCTGAACTACCAAGCCAATAAAGGATAGAAGTTGTCAAATAAAAAGCTCAAATATCACAGACTACGGTGACCTGCCTGGGCTTCATTCTCACAGAAGGTCGGAGAAGCCCATCTCAGGAAAGGGAAGAAACAATTTACAGCCTTACCCATTTCTAAAACTAGAAGACATCTTAGGGGTTCCTGGGGAGGCCAGGGTTGGTGCTCCTGGATCCCTAACTACATTCTACTAGCTGGGCCTCTATATGAAACACTGAAAGGAAAAGATGATGATCCTTTTGAATAGAATCCAGAAGTGGCCTTTCAAGAATGGAAAGAGCAGTCAATTCAGACCCTTGCCCTGGAACTCCCTAATTTAGCTAAACCTTTTGACCTTTACATTCCTGGTGAATGGCGAATCGCTATTGGAGTATTAGTGCAAAAACTGGGCCACTTGAAATGGAACAATGCAAGAATGCCATCCCGGTAGGATAAACTACGGTCACCAATGGGCTTGGCCCACCGCCACATCTGGCCAAGTTACTGGCGGTATCTGAAAACCTGGAAATCAGCAGCCCAAAAGGCCACCTCCCTCCTAAGGGAAAAGGACCCCACGTGGTGATCCTAAGCCCCAACCATGCCCTGAAGTTGCAGGGTTTGCTCCGTTGGCACACTGACCTCGAGTGAGGAGGCCCTCCAACTCCAACCTCCAGAGAGATAACCGGGGTAAAGGGGCACCATGACGACTCATGTGACCATCACTTGACCTGGAGTTTCTCTCATAAAACAACAAGAGTGTGTCCCAAAAGAGTAGACTACTGCTTGCAGGACTTACTGCACCCAGAGCGGACCTAATAATCTTGGCAGGGGAAACGTATATCACGCTGTCACCATAGAAGAGCCTACAGACACTGTGATGATGGTGGCCAATAAGACCGGCTGGACTCCTGTTTACTTCAAAAGGCTGTTGACTCAGTGGCCATCATGGTCCTTCATCAGCACTGACCCTGGACTGTCTGGGAGTTGAGCAGGCAGGGTCCTGACACCTGGTGCTCTTTTTACGTTAATTCAGGGGCCTAATTGAAGAAAGTGCAGACTACTGGTCAGAGCATCTAGGCTGGCAGAAACGGTCAGCCTAAGGTGGCCGAACAAATGCAGGGCGGGGTGAAACTGGACCTCACAGCATCACTGCACATCTCCTTCCTGGACCCTTAAAGGTCATTAGAATCTATAACGCTTCCAATACTGGTGCTCAGGCGGACGAGCGGGGAGGCAGGAGGCCTGGGGACAATCAACGTCACCTGGAGGCTGCTGGGGAGAAGTTCTGACCCTCGCCCACGGGTATGAGGGCTCCTAACTC